>NC_071393.1:55575704-55894204 GCF_022682495.2 Desmodus rotundus | reverse complement strand
AGTTCTAAACATAGGTTCTTAGATTTTAACTGTGATTAATTTCATTTCTAAGAGAAAAATAAAGATGGTCTGCATACACGAGAGCTCATTTCATGTCAGCCGTAATGAAAACCTGCTTCATGAACTTCTTAAATGTATGGTACAAAACATCTGTTGTATGTTTGGCTACTGAACAGGGAAAAAATATTTTTCTAGCTCCTCTGTTACCTTTTCAACGATGAGAAGGTATTTATTGGTATTCACACACACATACACACACACACACACACAGAAAAATACAAGTTTTCAACTTAGAACCAAAAGCAAGTGACAAAACTCAACAATATATATGACTATAAATTGAGCAAGGGAAAATATGCCAATATTAATGAATTCTAAAACAAAGAATTTTGAAAAAACTATAGTTACATTACCATATTTTTCGTACTATAAGATGCACTTCCCCCCAATTTGGGAGGAAAATGGGGGTGCATCTTATAGTCCGAATGTAGCTTGCCTGGCTGGGGGGGGGGGCGCAGCGGTGCCCAGCAGTGGAGCGGGATTTTGTTTTTTTTTTTCTCTTCTCCCTATTTTCCTCCTCTAAAACCTAGGTGCATCTTATAGTTCGAAAAATACGGTACTTGAAAATTCATACAGAAACTAAAACTAATTACTATAAGTGTTGTCTCCTAACATACTCTGTTGAATATCCTGTTTAATATAGCCATTATAATGTAAATATATAAGACTGTCTTTCCAGTTGTTGGTGAATTTCTTATGTTTTTTCTTAGTGAATTTCCAGTGTCATTTCCAAAGAAATCCTAGGGTCAAAAATAATTCAACTCAGTCATTGAATTCCATTTGAGCTTCATGGTTATCTAGAAAGCACTTGACTACTTTCCATGAGCAAGCCCCTGAAGCCCCTAGTCTTTTCCCTGGCCTACAACCATAACCTTCCTAAAAAACAGTATTTATATAACTCAGAAATCTGATTTCACTATAAATTTGTGATTACCAACCTTCAGTGAGCACAATGTCCAATAATTCTGCTACATTTCTTCAACTGTCTGCAATCAGTATTTCACAACTTTTTTTTTCAATTTTCTCAAATTTGTGACTGCCTTGGTTTTCCAATGTAGCCTCAGTCATCAACTCCCTTCTCTTTTTCTCTCCAGGTGATACCATCCCTTACTTCATACACCATGGATATAAATCTCATCACATTCTATAAAAACTCCCAAAATGTTATCTCCAACCAGACTTATATCACTACCTCAATTAAGAATGATCACAGGCAACTTAAACAAGCACATTCAAAAAGTAAACCGCCTACTATGTACCTCCACCCCGAAATCACCATCTTTGTGAATGTCACAATTATCCAGAAATCTGAGAATCATCCTTCCACCATTTCTTCACATTATACATCTAATTCATCAGTTAAATCCCACCAAACTTCCTCTAAAATATATTCTAAATTTGTCCACTTCTCTCCACATACTTTTACAACCCTGAATGCAGCTGAAATAGCCACTTAGACATCCACATAAGAGATGTGTCTAGCACTAGTGTTGAAGAGGGTATCTATCTACAGGGAGGAGAGAGGCAGTCTGGCATAGGGTTTTGGAGCGTAAGCAAGATGAAGAGAGCAGAGCATCAGTGCAGGGGAATGCCCCAGTAATGACAAGTCTAGACTCTAGCCCAAACTGCTCTCCTAAATCCCAGAACTGCAGAATCAATTGCCTCCCCTGCTCATCTATCATTACCTGAGATGTTTCAGGAACCATCAAATACGACACGTCCAAAACTAAATGAAGTTACCCTACCAAAAACCATACTATTTGTTCTCTAACCTGCCATTTACTTGGTCAAACGAAAAAAAAGATCATGAAATCTTCCCAACTCCTATTTCTAAAATATAAAATCCAATACCTAATCATGATAGTTTTATCTACTAAATCTGTTTAGTACCTGTCCCTTCCCTTGAATTCCAACCCTCATTATTTCATACCTGGATTACTGGAACAGCTTCCTAACCAGAATCTCTCACTAGACTCTATGCAACTCACCAATCTATCACCAAAGTTATTTTTCTTTGTTTTTTTTTTTTAAGTAAAAAAACATTTATTTGTAGAATACAAATTTGACTCAATATTAAGAAATTCATTAATGGACTTCTGGTCAAGATGGTGTCATAAGTAAACACTGATTACACCTTCACACAGCCACATCAAAATTACAACTAAATTAAAGAACAACCATCACTCGAGTGTGAGGTGGGAATCTCATTAGCTAGTGAAGTTGTACATCTTTTCATTTATCTGTTGGGTGTTTGTATGTCTTCTTGGAAGAGGTGCCTGTTCTGATCCTCCACTCATTTTTTAATTGGAACACTTTTGGTGTCATTTTCTAAGTTCTTTATATATTTTGGAATATTAACCCTTTGTTGGAGCTGTTGTTTGCAAATATCATCTCCCATTCTGTCGGCTGCCTTTTTGTTTTGTTGTTGGTTTCTCTTGCTGTGTATAAGCTTTTAAATTTAATATAGTTCCATTCGTTTTTGCCTTTAATTCCCTTGCCTTTGGGATAAAATTCATAAGTGTTCTCTACAATCAAGGTCCGTAAGTGTAGTACCTATGCTTTCTTCTTTGTAATTTATTGTTTCAGATCTTGTATTTTGGTCTTTGATCCATTTTGAGTTAACTTTTGGACATGGGGACAAACTGTAATCATTTCACTCTTTTGCATGTGGCTTTCCAATTCTCCCAGCAACATTATTGAAGAAGCTTTCTTTTCTCCATTGTGTATTTTGGCATCCTTTGTCAAAAATTATCTGCCCATACATATTGCCCGTGGTTTTATTTCTGGGCTCTCAATTCTGTTCCACTGATCTGTGTGTCTTTTGCCAATACCATGCTGTTTTGATTATTATAGCTCTGAAAGATCTAGGTTCATAAAAAGTTGTTAGAAGGAAAGCTCAACTTTGGATTTACGGAAAGAAAGAAAAACCTCACAAAAAAAGAAGTTTGAGTTAAATGAAGGTATTATTCTCTGACTTGAGGAGTCATTGCAAGGATTTAAAATAATGCATGTAAAATATGTAGTACAGTGCTCAGGACATAAGAGATGCTCAATAAACCATATGGTAGAAGCAGATAAGCTCTTGTATTCTAAGAATGGCACATGCAAAGGATGGAAGCTTGCAGAATTATGTAACATGGCAGACTGCATTTTCAAAAAATATCACATTATCTCCCATCCCACGTATCTATATGTTCTTTTTTATAGTATGACTTTGATACTCTTCCCATTGAGAGGGCCTATGTTCCCATCCTTTGAATCTGGGCAGGTTTATGATTATAATGAAAGTGACCACTTTGTGAATTCTAAAATAAACCAATAAAAGCTTCTACTGGCTTTCCTAAGGACTCTTGCTCTTAGAACATAACCACCATGCTATGAAGAAGCCCAAGGAGCCACATCACAAAACCAGCAGGTGTTGTAACTAACAAACCCAGGAGAGATCCCAATTAGAAAAAGCCAGTGTTCAGGGCCTGTTAGAGAACAAGTTACCAGATGATTCCTGGGCCTAGTCATTAAGCTTTTGTTATTTATTTATAAGTAGGAGTGTACTGTAAATACTATCCTGTAATTTGCTCATTTCCTCAATAGACATGCTGGGACCACCTTTCCACATAAATATAAACAGACTTTGCTCAACCTTGCTAATGTCTACATAGTATCCATAGCCATACATACTCATACATAATAATGAATAGCCATACATTATTAACCATTTAAGTGATTTCCAGTTTTTTACTATTTGAAACAGTGCTGCAATGAACAATCTTTTTTTAAAGCAGTCACTGAACGTGGACTCTTATTTCCTTGCAAGAACAAAAGATTCTTTAAAATCCTTCAGCCACCAGTGAAATGGACAGGAAGAAAACTTTACATGGGAGTCTTGTCATGAAAAATAAATGCAGTTGCATGGAGCTGCTCAACATCTGAAGTAGCCCAGCCTATGTGGCTCAGTTGGCTGAAGGTCATCCCGCGAACCAGAGGGCTGCCTGTTTGATTCCCAGTCAGGGTGCAAGCCTGGGTTGCAGGTTCAGTCCGAGGTTCATACAGAAGACAACCAATTGGTGTTTCTCACACTGATGTTTCTCACCCTCTCTTTCTCCCTCCCTCTCCCTTTCTCTAAAATCAAAAATAAAATAAAATATTAAAAAGAGAAAAAAGATATCAATAAAACTAAAAATGGGAAAGCGGGGAGCTGAAACATTTTAACAACCCCATAATCATGGGTCACTCCATGGGCTGAGGGAGAGCAGGGCAGGAGTCCTGACCACACCATGTCACTGCAGGAAGCCATGGCTGAATGGGATCACACCTTGTTCTGATGACATTCAGAATTGTACTTGGTTACACAAAAGCTGAGTCAGAGGAGCAGGGCGGGCAGCGGTGGCAGAGCAGGACCTTATTCCTACAGCTCCTTCATTCTGTTGAGAGCACTGCCTGTGCGAAACCACTCAATCTGGGTCTGGTTGAAGGCCTGGCTCAGGAGAATGGTCTCCTGGGTCCTGTCAGAGTACCTGGTGATATATTTCAGGGGCTTGCCAGGGGCAAAGTCCTTCAGGCCCTGGATGGTCAGCTTGTCCATAGGGTGAATCTTGTAGTACTGGGCTGGGTCAGTGAAGTTAAGGGGCAGCAGTCCCCGCTTCTTCAGGTTGGTTTCATAGATCCTAGCAGAGATCTTGGCGATGATGGCCTGACCCCCAACGTGGCAGGCCTCCAGGGCTGCATGCTCCCAGCTCAAGCCTTCACCATAGTTCTCATCTCCAATCACCACCCACTGGTTACCATGGTTCTTGTAGTAGCAGGTTATGTCAGGAAAAGGACCGATCTCCTGGGTGACAGCACTACACACAAAGTTGCCTTGCCATTTTCAATGTTGATGGCACCAATGAGCAGGCTGTTGATGTTGTCCAGGTGCCCACAGAACTTGAGCCAGGGGATGGCTGCTGATATGTGGTCAGTTGTACACTTCCCTCTGACCTTAATAAGGACTTGCAGACCCTCCAGGTCTTTGCTATCACATTAATCAAAAGGCTCAAGAAGCTGTAGGCCCTGGCTGGTGGGACTCAAATCCACCCACTGCCTACTACTGTCCCTCAAATGGTGCTAGTAGGTGTCCTGCCCGGGTCGAACTCCACACAGGGAAGCTCATCCACATCCAGAGTCTCTACTTGAAATTCTCGCCATCCTTGCCTGTCAGGAAGTCAGTCTCTGGGCTGAACTTGACTGATGGTAAATCTCTAGGGGTGTAACAAAGGCATAGGTTTCAGGATTCATGTCACTGTGACCCATGAAGTTCCTGTTGTAGGAGGTGACAACTGTGTTCTTCTCCCCCTTCTTGATATCCAAAACCTGCTTGGTCACAGCTACTGAATACCTCATGTCCTCATAACAGGAGTTGGTGCCGCTACAAATCAGACACACTCCGATGTCCAGTGGCCATCCTTCCTTCTCTGCCACAGTGCCCGCATGTTCCACAGGGTGAGCCAGGTCAGAGGTGCAGGGCCCACTGAAATGCAGCTTCAGTTCATTGAGGTTAATTTCAATCAGTTGGTCATAATGACAATCAGGGCCAGGCACCAAGTGATCCTTGATTTCATCAGCTAGGTTGCCAATGTCTTCCAGCCTGTCTTGCTCAGGTATTTCTTCATCATGTCATTATAAGGAAACACTGAAGTCGTGGCCCCCATTTCTGCATCCACGTTGCAGGACTGTTGCCATGCCAGTGCAGGATTTGGAGCCCACGTCTGGCCCACGGTACTCCATAAAAGCACCAATGCCACCTTTCTCTGTGAGGATACCCGCCACCTTTAAGATCACATCTTAGGGGGAGGTCCCGTGGAGACTGAGCCTATCAGCTTCACATCAATCACCCTGAGGTACTTCAGCTCTCAGGGGATCCCAGCCATGCTGTCCACTGCATCAGCACCCCAACTCCAACGTGGATGTCCCTAGGTCACCTCCACTGAGGGTATCAAATCAGTGCCAATGAGAAAAACCCCAGGGTATGCATAGTTTTCCCGAATGATCTGGTAAGTGATTCCAGAACCAGGGCACCAGAAGCCCTGGCACACCAAAGTTGGCACCTGCGGTTGTACACTTCTTGCTTTATATCCTTGGCCCAACACAGGTCTTTCTCACCTCCAAGCTGGGCCTCAATCAGATGGTCACAGTGGATGGTGGACAGCATAGCCACCTTGGACAGTCAGCAGCATGGCCATGTGGTCAGGCCACAGTCACAGGTACAATTTTCCCTGTTTGATCTCCTGATTGGCTGGGTTATCCATGTGTCCACACACAATCTTCTCAGAGAGGGTCAGATGCCAGTTCAATCTGCAGCCAAGTCACCAGGAGGCTGTAAGGTGTCATTTTGTGCACTGACAAAGGTGAGGTTATGTGCAATGAACAATCTTGAAGTGTATCTTTGCACAACTGTACCAGTATTTATGAAGGAAGATTCTCAGAAGTGTTTCTGTGTGTACATTTTTAGTTCACAGACCAGCAGTCAATCCATTGAGATACACTAGCCAGAGCTTTCTGTGTGTACATTTTTAGTTTGCCATATATTATCTAACTGACTTCCGAAGAAGCTATACCAATGTATAATTCCACCAGAAGCATTTAGAGTACTTATTTCCCCACTCCTATGCCACAAAGAATGATAATACAGTACCTTTAAATTTTGCTAAATTGGTACCTTTAACTTCATAGTTTGGTTGGCTGTTACAGAATAAACAAACTTTTACAATTAAACACAGAATAGTCAAACCCCCAACAAGAAAATAATCTAAAGCTGTACACATACAAACACTTCAAGATACAAAAAAAATCTCTAATTAGAATAGCAAAAGTCATAAATTCCAAAGCAAATTCACTCTTTCAAATTTTATTTCTGTATGTTTGACACAGACTTTATTTCTATATGAACATGTACCTGAGGTAGATAGAAAACAAATTACCACACTGGGCATGTATTAACATCATTTTTAAATTTTCATTCTGTTTTCTCTTAAAAGATAAAATCAAAATTTACTAACCACCTCATTCATTCCTTCAGGGAATAAAACCTTGTAACATTATCGTCAGTTAGATTTTCCTACAACCAACCCTAAAGTACAAAACAATTAAAAACCACAAGGTCCTCTACCAGAAACAGCATTTTGAAGTTATGAAATGGTAATTTTAGACAAAAATATTTAGTCCGAATTTTTTAAATAATTATTTCAAACAAAAAGAAAACCTTGATTTCCACTTATATGTAATTCTGAAGTCAACAAATCAAAAAATGTTATCAGGCAATAATGTGTATAACAAAATGTTTGCTGTGACATAACCTATATATCTAATAACAAAGACATGATTAAGTACATGACACATACATGGTAGATTATACAGGTTTTCAAAAAATACTTACTAAGGACCTGGAGTGACACAAATACAGTTTTATAGAAATATTAGGTAAAAGAAAAGGAGCCCTGCTGGTGTGGCTCAGGTGGTTGGAGCATCATCCAACAGACCAAAAGGTCATGGACTTGATTCCCAGTTAGGGCACCTGCCTGGGCTGCAGTTCAGTCCCCGGTCAGGGGACATATGAGAGGCAACCAATTGATGTTTCTCTCTCACACCGATGTTTCTTTCCCTCTCTCTCCTCCTCCCTTCTCCTCTCTCTAAAAATCAATAAGCATGTCCTCAGATGAATATAGAAAAGGAAAAAAAAATCATATCCATTATGGTGTTTTATCATGAGAGAAGAAACTAGAGCAAAAAGTTAAAATGGCTCATTTCTAGATTGTGCAATTACAGATAATTTTCATTCTCTAAACTTCGATTTTTCCAAATTTTGAAACAAACATATTTCATAACTTCTAAAAATATAAATGTCAAGTTTATAGCTGTCAACTGGAGTAAGCTTTATTATAGCCTATCCCTCCCAATGATGACAACCAAAACCTTGGACAGAACACAAAAAAGCAACTGTCTAAGGACTCTGCAAAGTAGACAACAGCAGATAGATTGGGGAAGGAAGTCAAAACAAGTAATGATCCTCAATGGAAGTGAGTTTCAAGGGCTTTTTTCCTGTTTTCCAGACTGGGAGAAGACAAGTCTCAACACTACATAGTAAGAATGTGTAACAAAAACTGAGAGGACCAAGAAAAGGGGCCTCTGTAAGACAGAGTGTGGGTTTTTTTCCTCCCAGTCTGGCCCCAAGTCCAACCCCAAGTGTAAGCTCCAGACAAAACCCTGGAGTGGCCCATTCACAGTCCAACGGAGGTGCCACAAGCACGCAAAACCCTTGAAAACTGAGAACTGAGAAAAAGAACCACTATGGTCAAAACAACAGGAAAGGAAGCCTATTATTTTCTTCTCTTTTCTCTCATTAGTTTCACCTCCAGGGCAGTCCCAGTCCCAGAAAGTATACGACAATACAAGATGGAAAAAGGGAAGAGGGTGAAGTGTGTCTAAACTCCAAGACAGCCCTAGCTTCCTAGTTAGAACCCTAAGTAAAAATGTCTCCTGGTAGCTAAAATATGTAAGGGAAGTCTCAGAGAGGAAAGAGCTAGAAAAAGGATCCCTGACACATCCCAAGTTCACCTCTGTTTGGTAAACTCACTCATACACACACACACACACACACCTGCACATGTGGATAACAGAGCTAATACCTTTGACAACTGAATTATGACATAATCTATCACCCAAGTCCCAGACAAAACTCTGAGTTACATGCACAGCAGACCCTACTGTCATAACAAAGGCTTTGAAACCATTCACGTTCAAACCACCACCTACAGTGGGCAAGACAGAACTTGCAGTTTAATCTACAGATTGACTGCATGCCAAAACAAACAACAAGGTCACCCTACTCTGGAGGATATTTATGGAACCCAGAGTCTCACAATACAATATTCCAAATGTTTAGGTTAAAATCCCAAATATCTTGAAATACAAAGAATCAGTACAACCTGATCTGTCCAGCTCAAAGAGAAAAGTCAACAGATGTAAGCCTGAGTGAGACAATGTAGATGACAAAATTATCAGAGGACGCTAAATCAGATATTTTAACTATATGCCATGGGGTAAATGTTACCGTTTTTGAAATGATTGGAAACATACATTTTCCAAGAGAAAAATAGAAAGTGTGAAAAACACTCAAATAAATTTTTTAGAAATGACATACAGTTGGGGGGGCAACTCACTGATTGGGCTCAAGAGCAAATGAAAATGACAGCCAGTGAACTTGAAGATAGATCAATAAAAATTATCCAGACTTCTGGTCAAGATGGAAGTGTAGGAAGACACACTGTGCCTCCTCCACAACCAAAAGAAGGACAACAACAATTTAAAAACAAAAAACCACCAGAACTGACAGAAAATCGAACTGTATGTAAGTCCAACAACCAAGGAGATAAAGAAGAAACACTCATCCAGACCAGTAGGAGGGGCGGAGATGGGCAGCCAGGGCAGAGAGGACTCGCAGAAAGGTAGCGACTGGCGGACCCAGTGAGGTGGCAGATTGTGGAGCGGGGTGGGCAAAGCTGCAGCTGGCTGGTAAGGCAGCCACTGGTGGACCAGGTGACAGACCTTAAAACCAATGGCTCCAGTGTGGGGAAATAAAGCCCCAAACCACTGACTGAAAACACCTGTGGGGGTTGAGGCGGCAGCAGGAGAAACTCCCAGCCTCCTAAGAGAGATCCTTGGAGAGACCCACGGGGTCCTAGAATGGACACAAACCAACCTACCTGGGAATCAGCACCAGAAGGGCCCAATTTGATTGTGGGTAGCAGAGGGAGTGACTGAAAACCGGCAGAGAGTGGAGCAAGTGCCATTGCTCCCTCTCGGCCTCTCCCCCACATATAACATCACAGCGCAGTGACTAGCGTTACCCTGCCCTGGTGAACACCTAAGGCTCCGCCCCTTTATGTAACAGGTGTGCCAAGACCAAAAAAAAAAAAAAAAAGGGCCCAAATGAAAGAACAGATCAAAGCTCCAGAAATAATTCAACTAAGCAGCGAACAGATAGCCAACCTATCAGATGCACAGTTCAAAACACTGGTAATCAGGAAGCTCACAGAATTGATTGAATTTGGTCACAAATTAGATGAAAAAATGAAGGCTATGCTAAGAGAAACAAAGGAAAATGTACAGGGAACCAATAGTGACAGGAAGGAACCCGGGACTCAAACCAACAGTGAGGACCAGAAGGAAGAAAGAAACATCCAACCAGAAAAGAATGAAGAAACAAGAATTCAAACAAATGAAGAGAGGCTTAATTTAGGAACCTCCAGGACATCTTTAAATGTTCCAACATCCGAATTATAGGGGTACCAGAAAGAGAAGAAGAAGAGCAAAAAATTGAAAACTTATTTGAACAAATAATGAAGGAGAACTTCCTAATCAGGCAAAGGAAATGGACTTCCAGGAAGTCCAGTAAGCTCAGAGAATCCCAAAGAAGTTGGACCCGAGGAGGAACACACCAAGGCACATCATATTCACATTACCCAAGATGAAAGAGAAGGAGAGAATCTTAGAAGCAGCAAGAGAAAAGGACACAGTTACCTACAAAGTCCCATAAGACTGTCAGCTGATTTCTCAAGAGACCTTTCAGGCCAAGAAGGGACTGGAAAGAAGTATTTGAAGTCATGAAAGCCAAGGACCTACATCCAAGATTACTGTATCCAGCAAAGCTTTCACTTAGAATGGAATGGCAGATAAAGTGCTTCTCAGATTAGGTCAAGTTAAAGGAGTTCATCATCACCAAGCCCTTATCATATGAAATGTTAAAGAGAGTTACCTAAGAAAAAGAAGATAAAAAAATATGAACAGTAAAAATGACAGCAAACTCACAGTTATTAACAACCACACCAAAAACAAAAACAAAATCAAACTAAGCAAACAACTAGAACAGGAACAGAACCACAGAAATGGAGCTCACATGGAGGGTTATCAACAGGGGAGTGGGAGGGCCAGAGAGGGGAGAAAGGTACAGAGAATAAGTAGCATAAATGGTAGGTAGAAAATAGACAGGGGGAGGGTAAGAATAGTGTAGGAAATGTAGAAGCCGAAGAACCTATATGTATGACCCATGGACATGAACTATAGGGGGGGGATGTGGGAGGGAGGGGGTGTGCAGGATGGAGAGGAGTGAAGGGGGGGAATGGGACAACTGTAATAGCATAATCAATAAAATATGTTTAAAAAATAATAATCCAATTTGAAAAACAGAGAAAAAGATTGGGGAAAGGAAACAGAGTCTTAGGAACCTGAGAGAACACATCAAAAAGTGTAACATTTGTGCCATTGGAGTCCCAGAAAGAAAAGAGAAAAGAATTGGTCCAGAGAATAGATTTGAAGAAACTTCCCAAACTTGATGAAAGACAAACACATTCAAGAAGCTCAGCAAACTTCAACTACCACAAATGTAAAACAACCATGCATACACAAGTCATAATCATACTGCAAAAATCTTGAAATCAGCAAGAGGAAAAACAATACAAAGAAACAAACTGAATGCAGATTTTTTTTAACCAGAAACCATGAAGGCCAGAAGACAACAGAACATCTTTAAAATGCTGGAAAAAACTGCCACCCCAGAATTCTACATCCAGCAAAAATATCTTCACAGCATGAAGATAAAATAAAGACATTCTCAGATGAAGAAAAACTAAGAATTCATCACCAGCAGACCTCCCCTAAAAAATGCTAAAGAAATTTCTTCAGGCCCTTGCTGGTGTGGCTCAGTGGATTAAGTGCCAGTCTGCGAACTGAAAGGTTGGCAGTTGGATTCCCAGTGAGGGCACATGTCTGGGTTGCAGGCCAGGTCCCCAGTTGGAGGCGTGTGAGAGGCAACTGACCAATGTATCTCTCGCTCATCAATGTTTCTCTCCCTTTCTTTCTCCCTCTCTTCCCCTCTCTCTAAAAATAAATAAATAAAATAAAAATAAAATAAAATAAAGGGAAAAGAGGCTAGAGATCTACGTGGTTGTAAGCTTTCTTCATTTTACTTTAAATAATAAAATATTAACTCTAAATTAACTATAATCCCTAGAGCAATCACTAAAAACTACAGAGACAAAAACAAAAAAAAGTAAATTAAATAAAATGTTAAATATGCAAATAATTCAAAAGGCAGGAAAGAAGAAACAGAAACAAAAAAAAGAACAAAATAAACAAATAATAAAATGTTAAACAGATATCCAAGCACACCAAAAATTACATTCAATGTAAATGGTCTTAACCCACCAATTCAAAACAGGTTGTCAGGTTGAGTAAAAACACACAAGCCAAACACACACACACACACACACACACACACACACACACACACACGCCAGCAGTCACTGTCCACAAGAAAGCCACATTACATATAATGATATAAACTGGTTAAAACAGAAAGAATGCAAAAAGACATACCAAATAAACACTGTAAAATGAAAGCTTAAGTTCCTATACTTGTACTTATGACAAAGTAAACTTCAGAACAAGGAAAATTACCAGAGATTAAGAGGGACATTACATAATGATAAAAGGATCAATTCACCAAAATTTAACAATCCTAAAATCACCTAACAGGGCTTCAAAAAATGATGCAAGAACTGAGAGAACTGAAGAGAAATAAATAAATCTACAATTATACTTGGAGACTTCAACACCTCTCTCTCAATAACCTATAAAACAAAACAGAAAACCAACAAGGATACACACTGAACACTATCAATACATTTGACCTAATTTGACACTTGAAGAACATTCCACCCAACGACAGCAGGATATATACTCTTCTCAACTGCATGTGGATCACTGGCCTAAAACAGACCATATCACAGGCCATAAAACAAACCTTAATAAATTTAAAATAATATAAAAAGGCATGTTCTCTGACCACCGTAACACAAAAATATCTGAAAACCTCCAAATATTTGGAAATTAAGCAACATACTTCTTAACAACCCAAGGGTAAAAAAAGAAAGTTTCAAAAAAATTTAAAATAGTTTGAACCAAATGAGAATATTCATCAGTTAAAGCAGAACAGAGAAATTTGCAGTATTAAATGCTTATATTAAAAAAGGTCTCAAATCACTGACCTCAACTTCCACCTAAGAAATTAGAAAAAGAACAAATTAAACCCCAAACCAACGCAGAATAAAAAGCAGAACTCGAGAACTGGATTTCGCATTTCCATATGAATTTTGAAATCAGTTTATCAATTCTACATCTTGTCAGATTTATCTCTAGAATTTTAGAAGAAACGAAAACCCATATTTACACAGAAATCTGCACACTGTTTATAGCAACTTCAGTTGCTATAATCACCAAAGTAGCAAAACCCAAATATCCTTCAAGAGGTGAATGAATAAACCATCTGTGACACACAAATAAAATGGAATGCTGCTCAGCTAGGAAAGGAAAGGAACAATTACACATACAGCAACACAAATGACTCTCAAATGCAATACAGTATTAAAGAAGCCAGACTCAAAAGGCTGTATATATGACTCCATTTATATGACCTCCTGAAAAAGTTAAAACTACAGAAACAGGACAGACCAATGGATGCCAGGCACTGAGGGCGGGGGGAAGGTTTAACTTCAAAGAGATAGCTCTAGGGAATGTTTTGGGATGGCGGAACTGTTCCGGAATATCGATTTTGGTTGTGGTTACACAACACTATGCATTTGTCAAACTCAAATTTCAGCATACATAATTTAAATAAATTTTAAAAGTTAAGTATCATGCATATGATAATCACAGCACTCCCTAAATAGCACTATATAACTACAGCCCTGACTGCTGTGGCTCAGTAGGTTGGGTGTCATCCTATAAACCAAGGGGTCGCTGGTCGATTGCTGCTCAGGGCACATGCCTGACTGGGAGCGTGTGAGAAGCAACCAAAGGATTTTTCTCTGGCACACTGATGTTTCTCTCCCTCTCTTTCTCCCCCCCGCCCCGTCTAAAAATAATGAATAAAATCTTTTTTTTTTAAGTATACATCTATGGCCAAAAATTTTATGTACATTGTAAAGTTATTCAAAATTTTAAACTTGCTAAATACCTCTTACATTAGATGTAGAAATTATTTTTAAATATTAAACCCAGTACTATACTATAATACCAATTTATAGACCCAAAGGCAGCCTAATTAGGAAACTTTAAGATCACTCAGTCTACATAGAACTACTGTCAAACCAGGACCAGTCAACCACACAAATGATATTGAGAAGAATCTTCAGATGCTTTAAGCAATGTTTCCAAAATGCTACCTACAATGACATCAGATCCTTCCCTAATAGAAATACAGGTGACTTAAAACAAGAACAAAAAATTTCATAAGGTTACAAAGAGAAAGAGTTTCCCCTGAGAACTGTAATAGTTTCTACACTATAACTACTATATACTTTTTCCAGACTCTTATCACTGGGACAGGGGCCAAGATTTCAGAACAATTTACAATATAAAGAATTTTAACATTTTTAAATGAAGGAAGATCTCCAGTGGCAATATCTTACTTAGTCTATACATTTGGCACTTTATTAAAATCTAAAAATTTTAACTAAGAAAGATTAATAAATTTGGCTTCTTAAAGATAATAAATAACATCTTTTAGAATAACTATTCTATTATTTCCCCTCTTCTCAGCCTTGACACTCTCCATACTGCTTAATTAAAAATAACTCTTGGCATAGTAGTTGAAAATTATGGCCTTTCCTCACAAAGAAAAAGGAGTAAATCAAATTCCATTATGTAGGCTTGCTTTCCTCCAATTAAAGTACACACACAAACTAAACAGCAATTCATTCAGCAAATATCTACTGAATGCCGTTTTATGCCAAGTACTGTGCTAGCTGTTAGGGCACAGAACACAAAGATGAGTAAGTGCTGTGCTCTGAGGAACTCAAAGGTCTAATGACACAGCCAACAAGTATTCAAAGTATACATATATATTGATATAAATTAGAAGTGCTTTGTTTTTTATATTTTTAAGATGACAGACACTTTGGCAAACTTAATGAAACCTCACTGAAGCTCATTATCTATTGGCTCCCTAGAGCCATGGCCAGATAGCTCAGTTGGTTAGAGCATTGTCCTGATACACCAAGACTGTGGGTTTGATCCCCATCAGGACACATACCAGAATCAAGCAATGAATGCATAAATAAGTGGAACAACAAATCAATTTATCTCTCTCTAAAAAATTAAATTTTTAAAAGCCCTGACAGAGAACGTTTCTCATCTTCCAACACTTATCTCTGCTGTCCACTGCAATGAAGCACACACTGAACACAGTTATTGTCTATAGAAATTCACTTAGTTTTCAGGATATGTATTTGATATAATTAACATTCTCTAATCAGATAAGGGCAGCTGTAGGGATAATCAAAGAAAGTTTTTAAATACCCTATTACTCTGTCATTGGGTAGAAGAAAACAAGAATCAATATGGAAAAGGCAAGTACATTAAGGCAAAGGGGTAGGGAAAATATGTATTATGTTATCGCTGTTTCTAATACAGAGAAGAATACAATGTTCTTTCTCCTGCATACTCGCCAACCAGTTTCATGATTCCAGAAATACCTTCTATAGGCATTTTAAGCATACTTGGAAAACAGGCACTATAGAGATCCTCTTCAATCTGTTCACTGTGTATGCTAGGCACCATGCTTAGCGATGGGAAAACAAAAGTATGAGTAGTAAGTGAGAATGCAGAAGGAAACTTTGAAGGTGTTTACATTTTATCCACAAGGTAAAGAAGCAAAAAAATTTCGTAGGCCCTGGCCTGTAGCTCAGTTGATTAGAGGGTCATCCCAATACGCCAAGGTTGCAGGTTCAATCCCCAGTCAGAGTACATACAGGAAGCACCCAATGAATGCATAGATAAGTGGAACAACAAATCGATGTTTCTCTCTTTCTCTCTCCAATCAGTAAGTAAAAATTTAAAATTAAAAGAAAATTTTGTATGAGAGAGTGGTACAATCAAATCAGTATTTTAAGACTATAACTCTGGGTATAGTTAGCTTACAGGCAGGGAGATCTATTCTGAAAGTACTAGCACTATCTGAGCATAATCATTTCCCCATGCCAATTTTAGACATTATTCTTTTTAATCTCCTACTTCAGGGGAAAAATACATGTCATCAGACAGAAATCCCTTCAACTTTGTTGTTGTTATTGACACTATTATACAGGCACCCTACTTCCATCCCCTTCCCTTCAATTTTTTACCATCAAACCGAAAACATCTGCATCTGACCTCTCTTACCTTCCTGGTTTTACAAGGAACACACTACCCAAAACTTATCTCTCCACCAGAGAAACAGAGCTTTGCTACACAATGTGGGATTTTCTAACCAACAGCTTTGGCCTTATCTGGGAGGACATTAGGAATTCAGAGTATCAGGCACCACACCAAACCAAATGAATCACCACTTGCATCTTAACAAAATCCCCAGGTGATGCAGATTATGCACATTTAAGTTTTAAAAGCACTGCTCCTGACAAGAGACAATTCTCTCCTTACACTATGGATGATCCATTCTCTCTCCTATCCCACACCCCCATTCCAACCCAACTTCTCAAGTTTTCCCGCACTCTATCTCCCTGTCTTGTCTTCCTTCTTACTCCTCAACCCATTCAAATCTGCCCCTCATTACCACTCCACTTGAGCCCTCATTAAGATTAGTGCCCTTGAGAATGTTGCTAAATCCAAAGGACACCTCTTAAGTCTTCACCCTACTTGACCTCTCTCCCCATATTCAACACATTCGTCCTTTCTCGAATTACTTTCTTTCCTGTGTTGACATGTAAACTAATGACACAAAAGCAATGGTTGATAACAGTGCTGGTGCTTTAGCATGAATCAAGGCAGCAGCACTAAACTGTACAACTTAATAGTCTGTACTACTAAGCTCTGGCATGTAAATTTTAAAAACAAAAGTTTCAACAGAATAACCTTGATGGAGCAAAAAAATAATAATAATAATAAATTTTACTAATCTCAAACCTTGAGTGTATCTTTTTAATATTCTACTTAAGGAAACAGGAAGTAAGCATAAAGCACTTCCACAGACCAAAGGTTGATGGTTGTGTCAAGGAAAAGTATTTGTACAACCTAACTAGCTAATTTTTTCATCAAAACCATTTTTACCTGAAAGAACTTCAAACGAACTGTGATTCAGACTTGGATATCTGACATTTTCTCAAAAATCAATGAAGTAAGCCTTCCACTTCAAGGGAAATAATTTGACTATTTGCTGCCATTGACAACATACAAGTGTTCAAGCAAAAATTTTAAGTTTGGAAAACCTGTGTCTGTCATCATGAGAGTAACAGCTTCCGAATATTTTAAGATTCTGATGAAATCAGTAGTCATATTAGTAAATGTGTTTTTGATACTATAGAATGACATGTCAATTTAGAATATCCACATAACTTAGTAAAACAATATTTTTCACATGACCAGTATATGATTTTACTAACTTAAAAGGTTTTAAAATCCACTCAATGCAGAAGACAGACTAATAGATTTTAATGTAACAATATGAAAAGTTCATTGATGTGATTTCAGAATCCACATTCTAACCCTTAAGAAACTCTCTTGCCTAGTTTTGGTATGGTATTGTACCAAAGGAGAATATCCTTTGATGTTAATGTAAAAAAAATCATTACATTTCTCCCTTTTCCTACTATGGAGGATTTTTTTTTTCATATATTTCAATCAAACAGCATGATGCAACACACTAAATGCAGACGCAGATATGAGAATCCAGCCAAATCCAAACTCATGATCTCTGCCCTCCACACATGGTCCTCTTCCAGTATGCTCACCTGAATGGCATCATCATCCACTGTAACCTGAGTCATCCATGATACCTCCTCCTTTCTCACTCTCACATCCAATCATTCAACAAGTCTCATTTTATGTCCTAAATGTCTCTCAAATCTACCAACTTCTTTCTACTTCTATCACAACAATCTTCTCACTGGAGCATAACCTACCAAGTCTACAAACATTTGTTCTCAACTATTCTCCATAAAGCAAGTAATGTTTTCAAAAAAATTAATCCAATCACTCTTTCACTTCACTTCAATGCCTTCCCACTGCTCCTAACATAGAATCAAAACCTTTCCTTACCATACACAAAAGTCTACATCTGATCTTGACCCTACCTCAACTCGGCTCTCCAGCAACTTCTCCTTGTTCCAGTCACATTAGCTTTCTCCAAGTTCCTGAATCATACTATGCTTAATCCCACCTCAAACTCTTCACACATTGCCTTCCCTTTAAACACCCTTCTACTCTACCTTTCCACACTTCATCTCATAAACTCTTATCCTTCACATCTGCAGGAAAAACTAAAGAAAGCCATTCTAGCCATCCTCACCTCTCCAGGTCGTGTCCCTACTAAATGCTGTCACAGAACCCCAAACTTCCCTTCATGGCACTCATCACAATTTATAATCATAATTGCATCATTACTTAGTATCTGTCATCCCTATTAGACTACTGTGCACCAGAAGGAAAGAGACTGTATCTGTTTGGGTCATCACCATTCTCTAATCTGATATGAAAGAAGAAGACAATTAAAAAGGGTTAAAAAAGCCTTGTGCTGTTGTATATTTATCCTTTACTATAAATATACAACAGGAGGTTTTTATCACTGGATTCAACAACTTTGGAACCCAGACTCAAGGCAGTCTTCCTTGGAATATCTCTCTAAGCATATACACTAGGAAAATGATTAATGGTGGTTGGTTCTAGAGAGATTAATTAGCCAGCAGACAAGAAAGGGAGAGACTTACTTTTTCACTGTATATCCTTTTGTGCTCTTGTAATTAAGTAAAATTATTCTTAAATATAGCAAGCCTTCTAGTACCTAGAAGCACTATACTTAATATTCCATTTTCTAGATTTTTCTGGGTAGATCTTACATTCTTCTCAGAAGGAAAACTTTAAATTATATTATCTGAATATTTAGTAGCAGGATCCACAACTGCCCAGGATTTATCTACTTATGACACTATATATGATCATCATCTATTTTACTGTGAATGCAAAAGTACTCATTTTTGCCCTGGCCCAGTGGCTCAGCTGCTTGGAGCATCATCCCATATACCAGAAGTTTGCGGGTTCGATTCCTGGTCAGGTCAGGACACATACCCGGATTGCAGGTTTGAGGCACCCAAACGGGGGTTTGGGGCACCAGCAGGAGGCAACCAATCAATGTTTCTCTCTCTCTCATCAATGAACATTTCTTCAGGTGAGAATTTTTTTAAAAAGTACTCATTTTTAACATTAAGTTGAACTCAATGACATATCAGAAATGAAAGCAAAACTAATGCCAAACCTGAATTTTACTTTCTTGAGCACTACCTTAGGTTCAGGCATTAATAAGAAGCATCTCAGCTTCACAGAAAATGTACGTCTTAACTTCAAAAAGACTAGCAAGCCCTGGCTAGGTAGCTCCGTTGTTTAGAGCATCATCCCAACACGCCAAGGTTGTGGGTTACATCCCCAGTCAGGGCACATAGGAGAACCAACCAATGCACGCGTAAGTGAAACAACAAACTGATGTTTCGCTCTCTCTCTCAGAAATTTAAAAAAAGAAAACTGGTACAAAAAAATGGAGAGCCATGTACAATACTAAGTTAAAGAAGCACAATTAACTGTTATGTGAAAAGCCCTGTGCTAGGGATTTCACAAGTATCCCACTGAATCTTCACAAAAACCTGTGCCCAAGTCTATCCCATTATGAAATTTCTGCCATACCATTCACCTTTCCTCACTAAACAGACATAAAACTATTAATACAAGCTAATCAGGCAAAAATCGTATCTGAACACACTAACTAGATAGCTTTTGTTTTACTTGACATAACTAAGGACCATTTGCTACTATTTTATGAAATCGAGTTGGTATGGGAGATTTTCACCAATATTCAAAATAAACACATCACCTTGTTTTTCCCCTGACTTATTTGCTGGGTTTTTCAAAGAACTTAAAAAGACTCTACAAAATTAATCATAGTTTCATGAAATAAAGTCCCAAAACATAGTTCAAAATTAGGCATTTAATAATGACGACATTTAATAATCCACTTTTCTTGAAACACTTTTCACATATATTCTTTCCTTTACTTCTCACAGGGAGCCTACCAGAAATAAGATTACTGCCATTTCAGAGGTAGAAACTAAGGCTCTCAGAAGCTAAATTACATAAGTGTCCAAAAATCTGAACTCGGGTCTGATGCCACAGCCCATTCTTTCCATCACACCGAGCTACCGCTCTGGTTTAAAGGAACCCGAGACAATTTTCCTTGTGAAGACGAGCACATATGGCTGTAGAACAAAGAAAGCAAACTAAAGCTTTAAAAAAAGTTGAAAATTTAATCAAATGTCTATTTTTTGATAGACAAACTATTGGTACGCTACACGAAACAGGCTTGAACATTCCAATTTGAAATACTCTTGTATCTTCACTTAGTAAATAAAAAATATAAATCTCATCTGACTATAGTATCCCCCTTTTTAAAATGGGGGGTGGCTCAGGTTTGAGCGCAGGTCTGCAAACCAAGGGGTCGCCAGTTTGATTCCCAGTCCGGGCACATGCCTAGGTTGCAGGCTGGGTCCCTGCTGGGGGCACGCATAGGCAGCCCGCCACATATTGATGTTTCTCTCCCATCTTTTCTGTCTCCTTTTCCCTCTCTCTAAAAATAAGTAAATAAAATCGTTTTTTAAAAAATTACATCACATCAAATATGAATTTCCTAGAAGGGAAAATGCAAAGAATAATGATATTAGGATGGTAGGTAAAGATGAGTTTTACATTTTAAAAATTTCCTTTAAAATTTTTAATATAGTATAGTAACACTTTTATTTAATGCCATTACAAATACCTCTACTATATTTTAGTACTTAATAGGAGATATGAAATGACAACTGATTTTACTGGCAAATATGACTTACTTTTTAAAATACCAAAAGTAATCCTCAAGTTACTAAAGACCCTCTAATGAAATTCATGACTACTCAAAAATCTACTTCACTTCTCTATGAATCCTGCTAAAACGTTAAAACAAGTGTCAACAGAGGGGCTAAATCATGATATAATCAAATTTTGTTACTACAAAAGCTAGTTGAAATTAATGGGCCACTAACAGACTGTAATTCAGAAATTTTGTATGTAAGGATTTTTACTATAATAGTTTACTCTTTTAATGGGACTTAGAAACTAAGAATTATTAATTATTCATTTATTAATTCATCTTCAATAATTACTCATTTAAAAATATTTTTTCAATTTAGTGAGTAATACAGCCTTTATTCCCACCTCAAAGAAATTAAGATTATACCAAATCTTATGTCCACATCTCAAACATTCTACTATCTACCTCAAAATGGTATTAAAACAAATATCCGAGTTTTCATTTACTTGGAATTCAAAACTGTAAATAGCATATGAAATAAACAGTAAAAAACAAGGGGGTGTTCAGCATTCAGAAGAATGGTTACTGGGAATTATCACATAAGTGGAAAAACCTGGCATTAATGGCTAATCTAGGAATGAATTCTCTTTTACATTTTTGCACAAATTCTACATTTTAACCTCTGAATAAAATTGTTTAAACTCTCCAAAATTCAAAATGTTTCTACTATTCCAAAAAGTATGTCATATGGGTAGCATCCAATTCACACACTCCAATGTGAAATGTACAAGCTGACTTCCTATACAAAAGTAGGATATTATGACTTTAATACTTATGAAAAATGGGCAGTTATAAATATGTTCATTATCATGTATATTTTCACATCAATTTCAAGTCAATTTCTTGGTACAGAAATAGCTACACTTGAAGATAAGTATCTGTATTTTCCCAGTTCATAACATATTTTGAAAATGAATTAACCAAGCTATAGATTAAAGTTGTATTCCTACTAATCCCTGTTCATTCAACAAACACATACTTGCATCATCACAATTATCATTACTCGACTCACAGCAAAGTGTAAGGCAAAACTGTAGAAACTTTTTAAAAGATAGTTTAAAAAGCTCTAAAGAAAATTCTACACAAACTGAAGTCAGCAAATGGTGAAAACAGATGTCACTACAGCAATCCCAAAGGAAGATGATGAAGTGGTGTACTTACGTTTCAAAACAACGATCCACGTTGTCAGACATCAAAAGCAGCATGCATAGCTGTTCAAGGGCTATTAGTTGCATGTCCCTTTCATCTCCCTGTCCCATCTGTAGCCATTCCAGCAATGTATCTGGATCCACATCTGCCATGTTTTTTCAAAAGCCTCTTTGCTTAAAAAAGTAAAGGGGAAAAATTCCTTTAAATGTCCAGGACTGATTAGCTTGGGTTTAAAAATTTTTTACATTGGCTGGAAACCAATTTTCGTGGTATCCGCCTACGAATTAGGAAAGACTCATAAGTATATTTCTTATGAAATATACTTATAGTACTTAATGCAGTTTTTCAACGTTCCTTATTCCTCAGGTTTAATGTTCACATATCATACTAAATAAAAACCAGTTTTTCACAGGAGTGTAAGCTGATTAGGTTGCTTCGTAACTGGAAACTGGAGCTGTTTGTCAAAGACAGTCAAACAACCTTCCGATCCCACTACTGCTATCACTAACGTCAGGGCCAAAAAGCAAAGAACACCTTACTAAAGGTTCTTTTTTTTTTCCATCAAACTTCTTCCCCCTCCTACACCCAAAACTGATCTTCAGGTAAGGGTTAGATTCAGACTCTAGCACTTTAATCCAATCCCCTCCAAATTAGGTTTCTGCTTTAAAATTACCTCTAGATTCACAAATTTGGTGACTTCTCAATTTACTCACTGTTATTTTTAAGATGTCTAAAAACAAACGATAATTAGATACAAGATCTATCTACGAATAAAGACTTGGTTAGGAGTGTTGGTAATCTTGTCAACTGTTCTCAAGAGTTTTTAAAAAATGCCAAAAGTAAATGCAATGGACTAAAACGTCACGGATCAGAATTCAGAATATAGGCCAATCTAAAGGCCCTCTTTCCCCATCCCCACAGAATGGAGCAGTTAGTTAAAAATACACACAACTAAGAACCATCTCCAACAGGCAAGTCATTACCTAAGCGCCCTGATGGGAAAAGAGCTCTGGGTCCCAGGAAACCCAGCTGCAGGTGTGTGAATCCAGAGGCGGGCCCCGGTGAGCCCGCAACGGCGGAGACCCGCAGGAATGACCCAACACACTCGGGCCTCGACGAGCCCCGAGCCGGGAGGCGCAGGCAGCGACTTCAGTTTCCAGGCACCAAACCTCAGTAAGTTAGCTACGGGTGACCAGGAGGAGGGGGAAGTCCTGGAGGAGAAGCAGCAAGCCTCCATGCCCGAGAGGAGGCCGTCGGGCAGGACGGCGGGTCTCCCGGGAACAGCGCCCGGAACTCTCGAGGCCCGGCGGATCGTTCCCGGCTTTGGCGGGGCAGCGAACCCTTCTGAAGGGCAAGAGTGGGGAGGCCGCCTTGGGGTCTAGGTCGGGCAGCTGGGCCCTGCCGCGGGAGGAAAACAAAGGGGCTAAGCGGGTGAGTCGGCAGCATCCCCGCCGACCTCAGCAGGGGCTGGAGTCTCGCTCCCGGCCCGTTGCCCGGCATCCAGACCTCGGCCCCCAGGCCTGGCCCTTCCGACCGCCCAAAGCGCTCCCGCCTCTCCGTCCGTCATGCTCTTACCCGGTCTTGTCGTCCCAAACCGCTCCAGCCCAGCTCCAAGCAGGCCGCGGGCAGAGCCAGGCCCGGCCGCGGCCCTTGAGTTCCCAGAAAGCCGCAGGCCGCGCAGGTCGAGCCCGGCAGGCAACACAGGAAAAGCCGCGCCTCGTCCCTCCCCTTCCTCCGCGGGGTCCTCGCGACCGAGAAGCGAGAGGTTCCCTCGACCGGCGAAAGCCAGCACACTTCCCGTCCCGAGCACGCGGCTCGTCAGGCCCCGCAACTCACAGGCCCGCGCACTGCTGCCTGCGGCGGTGGGGGGAGGTCGCGTCCATCGCGATCCAGGACGGGAAGGGAGGAGGGTCGGGGGAGAGCTGGGCGGAGAGGCCGAGGAGGGCAGGCGAGCTCGGCAGGGGCGGAGCAAATGGGCTCTCGGGGCAGCCACCCGGCTGTCCGCCACGTGGGGCGCTGCGGAGACCCGTCGGCCAGCCGCGCCGGGGCGCCAACCGGCCGGAGGCGTAGCTGCCCGGCCAGGGCGTTCAGACTTCCTGGGGCTGCGACTCCCTCGGTCCTGTCGGCTGTCGCTTTTTTGTCATGCGTCCTGACGCCTTACGCTTTGCTGTCACTGCGAGCGCGCTGCCAACACCTCGCACTGGTGCACGCAAGCCTAGCCGGTCGTACATTTAGCGTGCTCCTGCTGAAGGCTCCACGCTGCGCATCAAAGCTGCGGCCCAACCTGTCTTTGCCGAGCCTCCCACCGCGGCGACCCAGACTCACCCACGAGCCTCCCCTCCTCCCCGCTGGTCGCTCCTTCTCGTGCACGGAAGTGCATCGCGGGGGGGTAAAGCGTCTCTCTTCGGCCCCTGGAGACTAGCCACCCGTCAGAACAACCAGATAGAAAACCTTGCACCACACCCCTGGAAAGTAAATACTAGTATTCTATTGTACAGATGTGAGAATTGAGGCTCCAAAAAGCATAAATTCAGGCCGAATGGCGTTCCAGTAAGCAGTAACACCAAAAGTGTGCTTTTGAGTCTTTCCTGCGGGTGGTGGTCTCAAGTATGTCCGTGGTTATTCCCCTTAAACGTTTTCTTTCACATGCATTAAAAATGAAATATTCTTGCTTAGAGGACATACTTGGAAATATTTAGGATGTAATTAATTGGGAATGTGAATATTGCTTTTTCTTTAAGAAATGAATCCCTCGGTTTGTGAGATAAACCTTTGTCCCAGACACTCCCACTGTACGTTTTCATCTTTTAAACAAAAGTGAATATTACATGATAGTATTTGAGACGTGTCTCATTAAGAAATCAGAGAAGCTGCTTCATAAAGTTGAAGAACCAGTATTTTGTAAATTACAGATTTTTATTTCAGATATGTTTAAGCACATGTCCCGCTGTCTCAGGTAATGGTCCCTATGTCTCCTGTTAACAAATCAAGAGAAAAGCGTAGTGGATTCCACTATCCTGTTACAACTTCAGAACATTAGAATAATTATTTGGGAGCTATGAACGTGATTTGGAGCTGCCAGGAAAATCTTCAAGAAGGAAGTGGCATTCTTTCTGGACCTTGAAGACGGGGTAGAAAGTGGACACAGCAAGGGAAGGAAAAAATTACTAGCAAAGCTTGATATGTTCTGAGGTAAATGAAAGAGGACCTGTGCCTCAAGCAAAGAACTCAGCGAAGAGAAGGAGGGAGGGTCAGGGATAAAGTATGCAGGGCCTCCAATGTGGGCACAGGCAAAATTTAGGCTGAGGTAACAAGTTCTGAACTAGAATATAGACTGGAAAAACTAGAGCCTTAGAAAGATTGACAGGGCAAGTGTGTTCAGAATGGCTAAAAAGAGCTACCTACAAGGAGATTAGCTGGAAAGTTGCTGAAATCCTCCGGCAGTGCAGAAAGGAAGGGCCTAGGTATTGGCCATAAGAATGCAGAGGAGTGCTTGCTTCAGCAGCACATATACTAAAAAAAAATAAATTAAAATTGGAATGGCACAGAGATTAGCATGCTTGCTGTGCACCAATGATACACAAATTCGTGAAGTGTTCCATAAAAAAAGAATAAAGAAAAAGAATGGAGAAGAAATACATCTTAAAAATACTTTAATAAATATATTAGAATTTAAATGATTAACTTCAATTTATTTTTTAACCTGCAGAGAGAAGCTAGGAAAATGATGATGCTTTTAACAGAAAATAGAACAGAGAGAGACTACTCTTCACTAACTTTTTAAGGTATTTTCCTTTGTTCCCTCAACATCTCCATCCCTATTTCTTACCACCAAAATTAATCACTATAATATGCTTCAAAGAAACCTTTATAAAAAAATGCTGTGGCCCTGACTGGTGTGGCTCAGTGGACTCAGCGGGCCAATTGGATTCCCCAGACAAGGGACATGCCTGGGTTTCCGGCCAGGTTTGCAGCTGGGGGGGTGGGAGAGGCACTGGATCTTGATGTCTCATTCAAGCCTCTCTCACACATTGATATTTTTCTCCCTCTCTTTTACCTTACCTTCCCCTCTTTCTAAAAATAAATAAATATATTTTTTAAATAGACACTTATTTATTAAAAATGCTGTGACTTTAATTGTGATTTTATTATTATACCATTTTAAATTCAAATATGAGATCCCAGAACAAGAGCATTAAAAGACAGGAACAAATCACCCTGGCCAGTATGGCTCAGCTGTTTGGAGTTTGGTCCTGTAACCAGCAGGTTGCAGGTTCAGTCCCCCATTGGTGTGCATAGCAGAGGCAGCCATTCTCACGTCAATGTTTCTCACTCCCTCTCCCTCCCTTCCCCTCTCTCTAAGCCTGTACTCTGGTGAGAATTAAAAATAATAAAAAATAAAATTAAAAAGTTTTAAAAGAATCAACCAATGAACACATAAATAACTGTAACAAACTGGTGTTTGTCTCTTCCTCTCTCTCTCTCTCTCTACAATCAATAAATTATATATATAACTCCAGAGTTTTGATAGGGGAACTCAAAAGTTCAAGATATTAGCTCCAGTCATAGTTGATAGGCTTAAATGATTAATGCATGTGGAAAGCTGTTATCCCAGGAACTGGAATGGTTTACTCCATGCAGGATATAAGCATCATTAAGTTGGACTAAGTAAACTTCTGTAAATGGGTTGTTCAAGACATCTACCTTACTGCAGAATGCTAACTCCGTACATTAAAAAAGCCAGATATTAAAAACTTTAGTTTTCAGTGTACAAGTCTTGTGCTTCTTTTGTTAAATCATGGAGACATTTTCATGTGTACTTGAGAAGAATGTGCATTCTGCTTTTGTTGGGTGACTGTTAGGTCTAGTTGCTTTCAAGTATTGTTCAAATCTTCTGTTTCCTTTTTGACCATTTGTCTGATTGTTCTAGCTATTACTGAAAGTAGAGTATTGAATTTTCTAACTATTATTATTCAGTTGTCTATTCCTCCTTTCAATTTTATTAGTTTTTACTTCATGTATTTTGGAGTCTGTTGTTAGGTGCATATATGTTTATAGTAGTAGTTATGTCTTCCTGACAGATTGGCCCTTTTATCTTTATAATATATCCTTTTTTGGCTCTAGAAACAATTTTTGTCTTAAAATCTATTTTGTCTAATATTAGTACAATTACTCCAGCTCTCTTTTGGGTACTTCTTTATATTATATGTTTTCCTTTTTTTTTAGTTTGTCTTTTGTAGATGGCATATAGTTGGATCACTTTTGTTCACCTATTCTTCAAATTTTGACCTTTGATTGGAGTGTTTAGTCAATTTACAATTAATATAATTACTGATAATTTTTATATCTGCCATTTTTCTTTTTGTTTTCTATGTGTCTTATGTCTGTTTTGTTCTTCTAATTCTCCATTACTTTTTTCTTTTGTGTTAAGTAGTTATTTTCTGTTATATCCTTTTAAGTCCTTTGTCATTTCTTTTTCTATATATTTTTAAAAGATTTTATTTATTTATTTTTAGAGAGAGGGGAAGAGAGGGAGAAAGAGAAGAAGAGAAACATGTCCAAGAAAAATATCAATTCGCCCTGGCTGGTGTGGCTCAGTGGATTGAGCACCGGCCTGCGAATCAAAAGGTTGCTGGTTCGATTCCCAGTCGGGGCACATGCCTGGGTTGTAGGCCAGGTCCCCAGTGTGGGAGGGCACACAAGAGGCAACCACACATTGATGCTTCTTTCCTTCTCTTAAAAAAATAAATTTAATTTAATTTAAAAAAAGAAAAACATCAATTCATTGCCTCTCACACCCCCCCAATTGGGGACCTGGCCTGGGAATTAAACCTGCAACCTTCCAGTTCACAGGCTGTTGCTCAATCCACTGAGCCACCCCAGCCAGGGCTCTTTCTATATGTTTTTCATTTTTTAGTGATTGCACTGGGGATTATAGTTAATGTCATAACTTTGAAAAAGTCAAATTTTGATTAATATCAACTGAATTTCCATTGTATACAAAAGTTTTACTGCAATACAGCTGTATTTTCTCCCTCCTCTTCATGCTATTATTGGCACATAAATCACATTTTTATACACTGTATACCCATCAACTCAGTTTTATAATCAGTGCTTTATGCATTTGTCTCTTAAGTCAGACTCAGGAATAAAAGAGTTATAAACAAAAATACATTCATACTATCTCATCTATATATACTTTTACCAGTGCTCTTTACCTCATATTGCCTTATTTTAGGCTATTATTAAAATTTTTCAAAATACTAAGTTTGTAGCTGTTATTTCCCTATTTATCCCCCTTTCAATATTTTTGCACTGTCATTATGTAAAGTAATGTCATTTAGTGGAAAGACTGAGTTTGGAATCAAAAGTCCCAGCATCTACTAATGCCTTTCAGTCCATTAACTGATTTTATAATCTGGATTAATCTGTTTAGTCACTATCTGGGCTTCAATTTTCTTAACTCAAAGTGGAGAGGATAGTATCTGGCAGTATTTGATCCCTAATTTCAAATGCCACTTTCTCAAATATAGGTCCTACCACAGACAAGAGAAGTTCCCTTGTCATTCTAGGCTAGCAGCTGATGTCCAGAAATGAGGTCAAAATCTTTATAACATTATAGATGAGTTTTGCAGCAATGGAAAGAAAATGACTAAGAATAAACAAGAAATTTTAAAAGCTACTTCAGATCATCTATTGCTACTTGCAATATGCTTTTCAAAAAAATTCTTCAACTTGCATATTGCTTTCTAGGTACATGTCTATGAAGAAAATATAACTAAAAGAATAATCTCATGAATACTCCCAACAATGTCATAAGTACCTATTCCTCAGGGAAATTCATTTTAAAAATCTAGTCATAGCTAAGCATAGGGGTAGGGATCAGGAATACCTGAGTCAGCCAGCTATTTGAAATGATTTTGTGGCAGGGGAAGGAATACCTGGGTTTTCAGAATAGATTTACTATGTTGTTTTTGTCTCTTGTTTCCTTGGGTATAAGTTCTACCCTTCCTATCAGTAGTTTTGTTTTTAGGTAAGAAAATAATCATTTTTACCTTGGAAGTGATTTTGAACGAGCCAGGTCTCAGTTTTAAAGTACCAGAATCACCATCATTAGAGTATGCAACCTTGTGACCCATAAAATCTATTTTGGCCATTTTCCCTGGCCCCACTAAAAATAAATAATAATAACTGTGGTAAAATGAGTTGAAAAATAATTTCTGTATACCTATGGGCCGGGTATGAAATTCTTCATCATAGACATTTAATTTAAGGGTTGAATTTTATCAGGGATACCTAGGACAATAAGGTAGCTGTTGGTGATTCATTAAACAGAAAGTGAGTTTTGGTTTTTTGCCCTTGTTGGAAACAAGTCTACATTGAAAATAACTTCTACACTGGGGTTTTATTGGTTGATGAATTTCTGACCACAGTGATTCCTGAATATTAATGAAAAGGCAAGTCAAAGTAGATGATCTAGTTAGTAGGCATCGGTATGATTCAAACTTATATACGAAGGTATTCATTCTAAGGAGATTATTTTGTCCTCAATCTTAAGAAGATTGAGTGGACTGCAATTCTGCTAATACTTGCATAACTTTCCACCTGAGATCCTACTAGCCTTTGCCATACTCTCTTCCACTCTTTGTAACCAAGTAAAAATAAAATATATTTTGGTCTTCTTTCACACTAAAAAAAAAGTTTTAGGTGGATATTCTTGTTTTCTTTAGTTAAAGAAACCTATGTCCTTTCATTATTCATCTGCAATCTTATTAGCAAACAAAATGTTTATATTAGCCTTACTGTCACACTGTGTATATGGGAGGTGAAAGACTCTAAAAATAACTGATCTAGCATCAGTAAATAGACCGAATTACATATGCTACATATTCTCACAGGTTTAATGAGGTGGGTAAGATAATATTTACTCTCAGAACAAATCACAATTAAAATCCTTATTTTCTTCTCCTTCAGCATTTTTCTCCTTTCTCCCTAATCTGGGTATGGCTGACTGATTGATTGATTGATTGATTTTTGAAGAGGCAGCCTGCAGTTTCAAGAAACAATGCATAGAACCTTTTTCTCGTAGCTTTTTCTTTTGCCAGACATATTCTGTATTGTGATATTAATGAAATTATAACAGTTTTTAATAATAGGACAATCGCTTTTCCCTATTTGACCTATTTTAGCCACTGAAGAAAATGTTCGTGCCTCAAAGATTTCCTTATTTCTTATTGATGGATTAATACAAACATATTAAGAATGTTAATTCATGCCCTGGCTGGTGTGGCTCAGTGGATTGAGCACTGGCCTGCGAACCAAAGGTTTGCTGGTTTGATTCCCCATCAGGGCACATGCCTGGGTTAAGGGCCAGGTCCCCAGTAGAGGAGGTGCAAGAGGCAACTACACACTGATGTTTCTCTTCCTCTCTTTCTCCCTCCCTTACAAAATAAATACAAAAAATAAATACATAAAATCTTTTTTTTAAAAAAAGAATGTTAATTCATAGCTGCCCTGTCTGTGGCGGAGCCACTCTCTGTCTCACTGCTTCATTAATAAAGTTTCTTTCACTTAAAACAAACAAATAAATTAATTAATTAATAAATAAAGTTTTTTTTAAAAGAATGTTAATTCATTTGCTTGTTCTAGTTCTTTTTTGTTTGTTTTTTTATTTTTTTATTTTTTTAATTTTATTGTTATTCAATTACAGTTGTATGCCTTTTCTCCCCATCCCTCCACCCCACCCCAGCTGAACCCACCTCCCTCCCCCACCTGCACCCTCCCCCTTGATTTTGTCCATGTGTCCTTTATAGTAGTTCCTGTAATTTGTTCTAGTTCTTAAATGCTAAATCTTAGCCATGTTTATTTGTAGCTACAACCCATAAGTGTCCACCTTTTCATTTCTTTCAGAAATAAAGCAGGAAGTGATTACTATCCCCATCTGCTTCTGATTCTTTCTTATAGGTGTGCCACCTCCCCATGTTACACAACATTGAAAAGCCTGGAAAATGCTCTCAGTGTTTTTGTAAAGTCAGTGGGAGATGTTTACACACTGAAGCTGCTGGCACTGGCATGGTGACTGGAGTCAAATGTAAACCATGACATTTATCATTCTCAGTCAAATATATTGTGCAATGGGTAGCAATGGGCACTGTGTGAAAGGTTGCCTAATAAGCCGCCCCAGGATTAGTCAGCTTCTTGCGGTGAGGTGTGTGTGACCAAGATACAGGAGTTCGTTGTTGATGGAAAGACAGGCTGGCCAATGCCAGAAACAAAAAGTGGGGGAAATTCAACTCTTGGCATACAGTTGAATCTTAGCACAAGGCATTTGTTCTCTGAGGTGAAGAGGCTAAGGGGCTACTGAGAAATATCTAAGGGAAAAATGTTTTCTGACTTTTTATTGTTTTCCATGAAAGCTTTCCCCTAAATGAAACCTTAGAAGCCAATATAATTTCTGGCATGTTGATTTATGGTGGAACCAAAAAAAAAAATGCTTTCTGGGAAAAACCTTTTTTCTTTTTGTAATAAAAAATTTAATTATTAAAAACACAGGCCCTGGCTGGGTAACTCAGTTGGTTAGAGTTTTGTCCTGATAAACCAAGTTTGTGGGTTTGATCTCCAGTCAAGGCACATACCAGAGGCAACCAATGAATGCACAAATTAGGTAGAATAACAAAACGTTTCTCTCTCTCTCTTTCTCTCTTCCTCTCTCTCTCTCTCTCAAGTCAATAAATAATTTTTTTAAAAAATAACCACACTAAAGAAAATTAGAAAAACAAAGCAAGGGTGAAAACACTCATAATCCTTTTGCCAACAACCAATCACCATATAGTAGCGTACGTTCTTGTTCTCTGAACTGTTTTACCTGGTTGTGATCACAGAAAATTCTGTCATATAATGTTTGGTGACTTATTATAAGCTTTTTTCCCCACAGTGCTACGTAACCACCTTTAAAATAACTGAGTAACATTACATTTAGCGTGTAGTTGAACCAATGTTCACTTTAACCATTCCAACAAATGGGCTGTTTCTATTTCATGTTGTTGTTATTATAAAAAACACTGACATAAATATAACTTGAAATGTAGCTTTTTATGTATAAAATTCTTTTAAATTTAAGGTGGTTTATATCAAATGCAAAACATGTGTATAAGCCTATATGAACAGCTATAAGATTAATAATAAAATGAATAGCCAAGTAACCACTTCCAATTTAAGAAATAAAACATTGCCTGTAACTTAAAAGCCTGCTTGTGTGCTTCTCTTTGGTCACATCTCTCTTTTGCTCCTACGGAAATAATCACTAGCCTAAATGTTTTGTTTACTTTTTACAAGATTTTATTTATTTATTTTTAGAAAAAGAGGAAGGGAAAGAGAAAAAGGGAGAGAAATATCGATATGCGGGAGCTACATCAATCTGTTGCCTCTCAAAGGTTCCCTACCGGGTACCTGGCCTTCAACCCAGGCATGTGCCTGATTGGTAATCGAACTGGAGACCTTTTGGTTTGCAGGCCAGCACTCAATCCACTGAGCCACACCAGCAACGGCTGTTGTTTTTTTTAGTAAGATTTTTAAAATTATATATATATTTTATATTTAAAATTCTTTTTGAACCCTCACCAAGGGTATGTTTATTGATTTTAGAAAGATGGTGGGAAGGAGGGAGAGAAACATTGATCAGTTGCCTCCTGCACTCACCCCAATCCGGGATCAAACCTGAATGAAACCTAGGTAAGTGTCCTGACCAAGAATCCAACCCACAACTTTTTGATGCCCAGGACGATGCTCCAACCAACTGAGCTCCCTAGCCAGGACTATAATTTTTATACTTTATATTTTTCTTTAAGATAGGTTTTTTTCTAGAAGAATTTGATAATTAACATAAGCGGGTTACATTTCTGTTAGAGCTAGTTCGTCATGTTGTCCAAAAACATTGGCTTATTTTTCTCCCTTAGAAATTATCAGGCTTGACACACCCAAGTAGGCAGGGCGGGTCCACAGACCAGAGAAAAATTTGCCACATAAGGAGGTGCACTCTCAGCTCTCTGTAGGATGAGGACATTAAAGATTAGGACTGAAAAACCTTTCCTGTGGAGAGAAATGATTCTGGTTTACCTATATAATGGTTACTCTTTCTTTTCCTGGTCCTTCTTCCATTCCACAGTTATTTTGGTTTTAGGTTGTTATTTGTATGTTGTTACTTTAACCACTTGTTCATTTAAAATAAGCATTTCTTTTTATTCAGTATAGTGGTGTCTATCTTATGGGAGAAATGCCGGTGATAATTGTGTTCACCTTGACCTCACTCCAAGGAAATAGATTGGTCAGATTTATCTTTTAAGTTTTGAAAATGGAGAAACTAAAACAATTTTAAAACAATGGGTTAGTATCATAGCTAATAAGGATGGTTAGCTTTTAGGTCATTAGTAAAAATCCCAAACTAGTGTTTTTGATCACCTGCATCAGATTCAGTAAAGAAATTTAATAAATTCAGTTTAATAATGATCCGAGGGGTAGGATGTTGGCTTGCAGGGTCTTCTTGGATATAGAGAATGCAGGCTATGGGTAAATTAAAGAGAACACGAAATGTAAAATAACTAAAATGTGGGTCAAAAGGAGAAAAAGAAGGTAGAAATAAACCACTGGTCCTGTGGGCTAGGAATGAGGAAGGGTTTGAGAAATTTGGAGAATAGGCTTTGGAGCAACTTCGGGACAAAGAGAAAGAAAAGAGGATTTTACAAACTGCTATGGGTGATAAATTGAACCTCCTTTAATATTCTTTGAGAAAAGCAACTAAAGGGTATTTCTCCAGAAAGGATTTTGGCTACTGGACTTCATTTCTTTCGGTGTGAAACTGAGCCATGCATGGTTCCACATTGAACAGAAAACTAGAACTTGAAGACACAACATTTTGCTAACATTACACAAATAATAAAGAACTAAGTTGAATTCGAACCCAGATCTTTCCAGTTTCAAAACCTGTCAGTTTTTCATTCCCACATGCTACTGTAGTTCAGAGATCTGTTGAGTCACACTTCTAAAAATCCCATTGAAATTATAATAAAAAGTCATGTCCTTAATAGTTGTTCCTCAGTTACAAGGTTTCAACATGAGAATCTTGTTTCAGGGATGGTGAGAAACTTTAGAGGTTGTTTTCGTCTTTCTGTTTAAGATTTCCTGATCTAAAAAACCTTTAGAGAGATAGTAACTTCAAAGCCTAAACTCTCCCAAGAGATAAAAGAAGAAACATTTGTGCGAATGTGATCTATTCCCAAGTATCACAGGCTCCCACTCTGTGTAAGGAGGTGACAGTATTTTGAATCATAAGGAAATGGAAGATCTGAATTTAAGAGATTCTGTAGGATATGTTGTTTTAAGTGTTTGGAAATATAAGATCAGTGACATGTAAACACCATGAGAAGCATGAACAGATGAAAGAGTAAGTTATGAAGATTAAGGCCCTGGCCAGGTAGCTCACTTGCTTAGTGTGTCATCCCCATATGTCAAGGTTGTGGCCTTGATCCCTGGTCAGACCAAATACAGGAGTCACCCACTAAGTGCATGAATGGGTGGAACAACAAATCGACTTTTCTCTCTCTCCCTTTCTCTCTCAAATCAATCGATAAATAAAAATTTTAAAAAATATGAAGATGAAGGTGATGATGATGATGATACCAGCCAGTACTGAGTGCAGGCACTATGCAAAGTGCTTTCTTTACATGAGTGCTGGATAATATTTTCAGATACTAACATTTTTCTCTTTCTTCTCCCATTCTAATCACCCTGTTAATTCTTTGCCTCAGAGGAGGTTAAGTATCAGGACAGAAAACAAAAATGGCTTACATGTTTCCCAGTCTTCTGCTTATCTTAAGTCTTTAGAAGAACTTGGAGAGTTTAAGAAGATTTAAGGTACAAAATTCAACTGAGTAAATTTGAAAATCTAATTGGCTTTATTAAGCAATTCATGAATGGGGCAGCATCCTATCTAGCAACTAGAAGGGAGCTCCAAAGGGTTGTACACAATGTAAGGTTTTTTTATAGGAAGAAGGGTGGGGCAAGGGAGCTATCAGCAAAGAAAAAGAAAGGATTATCTTTAGGCTAGGATATCTCATTTTCTGGGAAGGGAAAGGCAAGTGTTTTATCATGCAGATTGGCTCTCTTTCTTATGGGGAATAAAGAGAGCGCGACTTGAAAAGTTCAGACTGGTTGATTAAAATTACTTTTCTGGTGAAGGTCAAAATTACAATTAGACCATGGCCTTTAGCACCAGTGATGCCATTTTGGGCCTGTGACTTTCTCTTTAACAAGGTAAAAGGAAGAAGTAGATTTTAAGAATTGTTAGAGCAGTGGTTCACAAAGTACTGGTCTCAGAACCTCTCTACATCTTGAAATATACTTGAGAACCAAAAAATGCTTTTATTGGTATAAGTTATGCCTATCAGTATGTACAAAGTTAGAAATTAAAGCTACTAAAGTTAATTAATTAATTGGGGGGGGATGTCTGACATGCCTTTATTCTGGGGTGGGGCGATCCACGCATGCAGCAAGCCTCAAGTCACACTGCAGAAAGTCCCCACTCCCTTATATGCTAAGTGCACATGAAACCAGCAGGGCACCAACATAGACTATCACTGCTTAGACAACAAACCTTGATTCTGTGCATGTGGGCCCTTAGGCAGTTATAGAAACACTGCTAAGTCCCAGTTCCCAGGATATCCAGGTACGGGAGCCTGACTGACTCCATTTTCCCTACAGTGATAAATCTTGTAGATGTTGTTTTTTAAGGTTTTATTTAATTTTAAACAGAGGGAAAGGGAATGAGCAAGAGAGGGAAAGAAACATCAATCTGTGGTTGCTTCTCCTACGCCCCCCTACTGGGGACCTGGCCCACAACTCAGGCATGTGCCCTGACTGGGAGTGGAACCCACAATCCTTTGGTTCGGAGTCCGGTGCTCAATTCACTGAGCCACACCAACCAGGGCTTAAAATTAAATTTTTAGAAAAGATTTCATTGGGGGGAACCAAGATGGCGGCGTAGGTAGACACACTGAGCCTCCTCGCACAACCAGAACTGACAGAGAATCGAACAGCAAGGGGGACCGACACCAAGGAAATAGAAAATAAACATTCATCCAGACCGGTAGGAGGGGTGGAGACGGGCACCGGGGTGGAGAGGACTCGCGTGGCTGTGGCGGGACTGAGACTGGCGGAGTGTGGGACAAATGGCACAGGCAGTCCAAGCACTAGCAGACCCTGCGGCCCCACATTTGCACAGATAAACCCAGAGGGCCGGACTCAGAGTGGCGGAGAGTGGGGCAGGCAGAGTGGCGGGTAGCACCCTGCGGCACCACATTCGCCCACAGATAAACGGGACAAACGGCGGGCAGCGAAGCAGACCGTGCAACCCAGGGCTCCAGCTCGGGGAAATAAAGCCTCAAACCTCTGATTGAAAGCGCCCCTGGGGGTTGGGGCGGCAGCAGGAGAGACTCCCAGCCTCACAGGAGAGGTTGTTGGAGAGACCCACAGGGGCCTAGAGTGTGCACAGGCCCACTTACTCGGGAACCAGCACCAGAGTGGCCCAGTTTGATTGTGGGTATTGGAGTGAAAGATTGAAATCCGGAGGAGAGTGAGGCGGGCGCCATTGCTCCCACTCGGCCCCTCCCCCACGTACAGCGTCACAGCGCAGCCACCAGCATTACCCCGCCTGGCGAACACCTAAGGCTCCACCCCTTAAAGTAACAGACACGCCAAGACAAACAAACAAAAAAAATGGACCAAATGACAGAACACTTCAAAGCTCCAGAAAAAATACAACTAAGCGACGAAGAGATAGCGAACCTATCAGATGCACAGGTCAAAGCACTGGTTATCAATATGCTCACAGACTAGGTTGAATCTGTTCGAAAAACAGATGAAAAAATGAAGCCTATGCTAAGAGAAACAAAGGAAAATGTACAGGGAACCAATAGTGATGAGAAGGAAACTGGGACTCAAATCAATGGTATGGACCAGAAGGAAGAAACAAACATCCAACCAGAAAAGAATGAAGAAACAAGAACTTGGAAAAATGAGGAGAGGCTTAGGAACCTCCAGGACACCTTGAAACGTTCCAACATCCGAATTACAGGGGTGCCAGAAGGAGAAGAGGAAGAACAAAAAATTGAAAACTTATTTGAACAAATAATGGAGAACTTCCCCGATCTGGCAAAGGAAACAGACTTCTGGGAAGTCCAGGAAGCTCAGAGAGTCCCAAAGAAGCTGGACCTAAGGAGGAACACACCAAGGCACATCATAATTACATTACCCAAGATTAAACGCAAGGACCTACATCCAAGATTACTGTATCCAGTAAAGCTAACATTTAGAATGGAAGGGAAGATAAAGTGCTTCTCAGATAAGGTCAAGTTAAAGAAGCTCATCATCACCAAGCCCTTATTATATGAAATGTTAAAGGGACTTACCTAAGAAAAAGAAGATCAAAAATAGGAACAGTAAAAATGACAGCAAACTCACAGTTATTAACGGCCACACCTAAAACAAAAATGAGAGCAAACTAGGCAAACAACTAGAACATGAGGGTTGTCAATAAGGGAGTGGGAGGGGGAGAGGTGGGTAAAGGTACAGAGAATAAGTAGCATAGATAATAGGTGGAAAATAGACAGGGGGAGGGTAAATATAGTGTAGGAAATGTAGAAGCCAAAGAACTTATAAATATGACCCATGGACATGAACTATGGGGGGGGGAATGTGGGAGGGAGGGGGGTGGGCAGGATGGAGTGGAGTGAGGGGGGAAATGGGACAATCGTAATAGCATAATTAATAAATATATTTAAATTTAAAAAAAACTGAAAAAAAGATTTCATTCATTTATTTTTAGAGAGAGGAGAAAGGAGGGAGAATGAGAGAGAGACAAATATCAGTGTGAAAGAGAAACATCTATTGGTTGCCTCCTATACACCCCCATGACTGGGGACCAAACCCCCAAACCAGCCATGTGCCCTGACTGATATTGACCCAGCAAATTTGTTTTGTGGGATGATGCCCAATCAACTGAGCCACACAAGGCAGGGCTAAAATTAACTTATTAATTCATTAAAAATAATAAAATAAGAGAAGTAACATTTTTTATGAAAGATAGCTAAATTTTCCAAAACAAAAATGTGTTATTGAGAAGAGTGATATTATTTTACATTTTTGCAGATGTATTTAATGTCTGCTTTAATAAAAACAACCGGATTCCCTTCTACTGTATTCAATTTGTTGTGACTTGTTCTCATATATGAAGAAATCTAATCATACAGTTATGTGATTGGAAAAAGGAGTAGTATTTAAATAGACTTTTTAGATAATTTGTGCATACTCTTTTAAAAAAATTTATTGATTGATTTTAGAGAGAGGGGAAGGGAGAGGGATAAACATCAATTTGTTATTCTACTTATTTATGTATATATTGATTGATTTTTGTATGTGCCCTGACCTGAACAGAGATTGAACCTGCTACTGATAGCAAATCAGGACGATGCTCTAACCAACTGAGCTGCCTGGCCAGAGCTGACAGACATACCTTGCTTACCTCATGCCAGCCAACTTTCCCAGGGGCTAGACCTCGTCTCTGATACCTGTATCTCCTAGACAGGTCATGACCCTCAAATGAATTGAAACCCAAAAATGCAGAATTGTCATACACTAAACTTGAGGTGTCACAAAAGTTTGGATACTTCAGTGACTGTCTTCATTGACCAGATGAACCATACGAATGCAGATGGTAATCTACACTACCAGGTAGGTGGCTCCCTCCGTGGCCAACTGCACTGTTGGGTCAGCTTTCTAGCTTCATTATCCACCTGCTCCTGCTTCCTCCTTTTTGCCCACCACCCACTGAAGTCTTAGTATGCTCCACAGGCCAGGCTACACAAATTTGATAATTTTCAGTGGTTTCAACAGGCTAGGTCAGCCTCAATGAGACAAAATCATGAATTATTAAAAGAGGGTCATATAATGCTTGTTAAATATCTGCAAGGTATTGTCGCATTCAGTGTGGGCAGACAGAACTGGAAGACCTTGTTTTTGTCCTCAAAATGTTTACATGCTAATTGGACACTCATATTTGCATGTGTACATGCACAAACACACGTGCACGTGCACACCTACACAGGCAATATAAGTGATAAGTGAATTAGTCCTGGCTGGTGTGGCTCAGTGGATTACGTGCTGGCCTGAGAACCATAGGGTCACTGGTCCGATTCCCAGTCAGGGCACATGCCTGGGTTTCTTTCGGGCCAAGTCCCTAGTGGGGGGTGCATGAGAGGCACCCACACACTGATATTTCTCTTCCTCTCTCCTTCCCTTCCCCTCTCTAAAAAAAATAAATAAAGTCTTTAAAAAAAATGATAAGTGAATTAAACCAACGAAAAGTGCCAAAGGAGCTCAGAGCAGATGGCAGTTAGAATAGTAAATAATTTAAAATATTACTCTTTTAAATTGTGGTCAATATAACTTCTTACAACTGAGTTTGTAGGGCCAAGTTTACTTACAGACACTACATGCATCACCTTGTTTAACGCTTGATGACCTTATGAGGTAGATATTATTATCATCCCCATTTTATAGATGGGGAAGCTGAGAGGATAGATAATTTGCTTTATGTACAGCTAGTAAAAATGGCAGAGTGACACGGGTACCGGCCGGCAGTGTCCGAGGCATTATGACTGAGAATAAGTCTACCAAGACATGATCTGCTTGGGGAGGAAAGGTGGCCAAACTCTCAAAGGAGAAGGGCCAGGAACCTGTTCCTCAATGGACTTTTATTGGCTTTATTTGCATAGGAACACAGGGCATATACATAAAGCTCATCAATCATTGTCAGGCAGTTATGATCAAACAATAGATAACATTCAAAGAACTATGAGGGCTTATTTAGAATCCGGGTCAGTTAGCTAAAGGTCCATAAAACTTGAGGGAAACAAACTCATTTCATGCTTGGGCCCTTATCATTTAAATTGAGGGTATTAGCAAAGCAGGTTTCACACGGTTTTATGCATTCTTTCTCAGGCCTGACCACCCCAGGGAACCCACCCTTTCCAGAACAGGGCCCAACCTCCAGCATTGTTTCAGGCTTAAGTCAGGCAGGGAAAGTAAGGCAGCCAAGAAATTAGGAGACTTCTTGCAGACAGAATGGGGACTCAGGCTATGACAAAGCCGAGGGGCGAAGGTCCATCACCCCCTTTTTGTATAGCCCCCCAATTCCTTCCTTGAGGGCCCCCTCATGACTGTGCCTGTCTTAGGTCATCCCTTCCTTGAGGAATCTTACCCGTCATTGGCTAACCAGTCATGCACTGGGGGCCAGGCAGGGTGAAGTAAAGTGGGCAGAGGCGATGCTCCTGCCAGGGAGATAAGCTTTGTCTCCTTAGTGGCTTAGGGTCCCAAGGTCTGTCACTCAGCTTTAGCCATGGGGGTTACAGATTCTGAAACCAGGCAGGGCGGTTCCCAACAGCAGAGCCAGGATCTCTTTGAAAGCTTATGTTCTTAGCCAGTACGTGGCTCTGTGTGTGTGACTCAGTATAGATGATATTCCTGCTTTTTTACTCTCTGTTCATCTTACTACTGAAGCTGCCACCCTGAAGCTGCTTTCTAGGATATTGATTTTAAGCTGTTTATTAAGAAACAAAAGACTCAGAAAGGAACTTTGACCTTTCTCCCCTTTGCTGTGTAAGAGATTCAGACAGAGAAATCTGTTGCAGGAAGGAGGGTTTAGGATGTTGCCCTAGCTTAATTCGAAGTAAGTATGGTTAAATAGGAGGCCTTCAGGCAGGTGCCTGTTAGCTAAATAACCCCCGTGTCCCATTGTTTCTGAGTCACCTAGCAAGGATTTTCCCCTCTTCTTCAACTACCTGTAAATCACCCATTCTTAATTCTGAAATCTAATCCCTCTCCTCCTCCCTTCTCCTTTGACGAAAAATACCCACTGTTACCTCACTGTCTTTGGAATTTTCAGGGACAATCATGCCTATGTGTATTCCTCATGCATATGTATTTAACTTATATTTTCTCTGTTAATTTGTCTCTCTTAATTTGGTTATGAGTCCAGACTAAAAGAACTAAAAAGGTGAGAGGAAGAGTATTAATATTTGTTTTAGCTCCCACAGTATTAACCTCCCTGGTTACAGGCTCAGAAAGAAAGAAAATAAGATGCTTAGTTGTCTTGTATTTACCTAGTTGTTTCTGGACTATTCTGGCCCTGGCAAGAAATGGCTTAGCAGGAATTCCTGGATTCCTATCTGGAATAATCCCTAGAAGGAAGAATGGTAGATGTTGAATGAAGATGGTAAGTACTGATACATTTGTTGTGAGGCTGCCCAGGAAGCCCACAGGATGGCATAGGTGGTATGTGGCTCATCTCCCCACTCCCTGGACCTCAGACCTGAAAGGAGGGCTATGATCAAGATATGGAGTCTTGGGCCCTGGCTGGCATAGTTCAGTGAATTGAGTGCGGGTCTGTGAACCAAAGGGCCACCGGTTCGATTCCCAGTCTAGGGCACATGCCTAGATTGCAGGCCAGGTCTCCAGAAGGGGGCACATGAGAGGCGACCACACATTGATGATTCTCTCCCTCTCTTTCTCCTTCCCTTCCCCCGTTTCTAAAAATAAATAAATAAAATCTTAAAAAAAAAAAAAGATATGGAGTCTTGGAAAGCTCTAAGGAAGGGGTAATTAGACCCGGTGAATATAGGTTCAAAGACATAGCCCTGTCAATATGAAGTGAATATGTTTCTTGCCTGGCATTCCTTTAATTATAGAAACACAGTATCCCTAACTGGCATACTCCATATATTCCAAAGCACTCCACAACTTGAAGACTGTAGTGGTTTTAAAATATGTCTACAAATCATACTCTTTAATACTCTCCCTATCAAGAGTGGATTCTAATCCTCCTTCTCTGTAATATGGCCTGGCCTTAGTGACTTACTCCGTGGAGTTGAGCATGGCAGAGTAATAGCTAGGTTAGGAAAAGAAATGCAGCTTCTTCCTGCTTATCTCTGGGGACACTCACCCTGGAACTCAGCTGTTGTGCTGTGAGGTAGCCCAGACCATGCAAGAACCGTGTGTGTGTGTGTTCCCAGCTGACAGCCAACATCAACTGTGCCAGACATGTGAGAGAAGTCTTCAAGGAGACTGCTGCCCTAGTCACCACCTGACTTTGATTGCGTGAGAGAACTCAAGTAAGAACCTCCTAAGTTAGCCCAGCCGACACCTAGAACCATGAGAGATAATAATAATAAAATGATTGTTGCTGTTTTGTGCCTTTAGTTTTGGGAAAGTTTGGTTGGCAGTAAGAAAACTCAAACTCCTTGAAAACAAAGGCTCCAGTCCTTATGGTGTCCCCAACCCCACCATTTACCCAAGAGCTCAAGTGTGAGTCTCTCCCACATCCGGGCAAGTCATTTCTGGTGCTGCTGAGGCATTCATTGTACGACTCATGATGGAAGCAATCTGATTGAGAGCCTGAACTGGGCCAGCTGAAACTGTGATATCCCCAGCTGTGACAATGGCTTTGGGTGGCTGTGAGGCTCTTATGGCTTATTGTGTCTACAGTGGCTCCTACAGGAAATGAGAAAAGAATAAATATGAGAGAAGGAAGAGGAGTAGGAGAATTTATGGCAACAGGAAGAGGAGGAAAAAGAGGAAGGAAAAGCCTATAGGAGAAGGAAGAAGAGAGAGAGAAGGGGTTTTGCTAACAGGAGATAGCCAGAAAGAGAACGGCTGTATTTTAAAACATGCAAACACTGAAAGAGAAGCTCTTAGTCAATAAGAGCTAAAATATATTGCACACTTACTGTGTGCTATTGCTCTAAGTGCTTTAAATATGACCTCATTTAATCTATTCCACATCCCTAAGAAGTAGGTATTATTACTGTATGCACCCCCATTTTGTAAGTAGGGAAACTCAGAGACAGAGAAGCTAAGTAATTTGCCCGACTGAGTAATAGAGCTGGGAATCAACCTTGGGAAGTCTGGCTCCAGGACCTGTGCTCTTAATGACTGAGCATTTTTTTCTCATCATAGGCAATGTTTTTGAGGCTGCCCCTTTGAAAATAAAGCATGTTTGTTCTTTCACAAAAGAATGAGGGTGGAAGAAAAAGAAAGAGGGGTGGAGGTAGGCGAGGACAAGGCCAGAGATGAAAGAAGCAAGAACCATAAAATCAGAGACAAGAGAGAACAAAAGTTGCAGGACAGAATATATATATATATATATATAATAAATATATAATATATGATTCTATTTATAAATTAAGCCACACACATTTTTTAAAGGAATAAAAAATATTTTTGACCCACTGGTTTCCTGAACTGTCTGATTAGTTTTTGTCTGTTTGTTGTTACCTTTATTTTTCAGAATACTATTTATACCAATGGTGGCGAGAATGTTGTTTCTTGGAAAAGAAAAAAAAAGCCCTAAATTCCCTAATTTGAAATCTAACAGATTGAGGGGATGTTGAGGGTGTCTACAGCTAGTCAGGAGGCTTGAGAGACAAACCTTTTTGGGGAACTTCCTCCCTCTGACTCTTCAGGGTGTATGTGAGACTTGGCTCCTTGTGTACTTAGAAGAACAGGATGTCCTGACTTAAATAATAAAAGCAGCCATGTGAGACCTCCCGATGAGGGTCCCCACTGCTTTTCCTGTGACCTAAATTAGCACCTCTGTTCAAAAACAAGATCCAGGCTGGGATTCTCTGTTGTTCTCAAAAGATGGATCCCAAAAAGCTGGGCTGATGGGAGGACAGTGACCCAATGCCTTCTTTGAGCCTAGAGCAAAGGTACCTGGCTCATCACCATGGCTCAGTGGGCTCCATGGATGGGTGTGTGATTTTGCCATGTCTTATAGTGGGGCTTTGCCCAGCTGCCTGTGCTGTGCTTTCCTACCTCATCCCAAGTGCCTTACTGTGAACTATGAGTGTGTGCTCCTTAGCTCTCCAATGCCAGTCATTACTCTCTGCAGACACAAGCCTGGCTGCTACTGGGTCTGAGCTTGTGTTCATTGGCAGCTGGGGGCCAAACTGTGAACCTTCTGCTGATGATAACACTTAAATTACCAGGGGTCCCAGGGACCAACAAGCACCACTAAATAACATAAATAATTGTTATCATTATATAAGTAACCAATGACAAAAATATTGTGCTGGGATGAAAGAAATTGATGCATTAGAAATTAGATGTTTTTAAAGGGGTCAGAAAACAGAAAAACTTCTCTAGTAGTCCCCAGTCCTTTTGATTCTCTCAGTGGCTAGCTAGAAGGCAGATGGAGTAATCAGAAGACTCTGGAGTCACCATGGGACTTAACTGCCCTCCTTCCTAAGAAACAGAAAACCAGAAGGATCATCTCACTTGGTTACCCCATAGGAAGCATCTAAACATCTAAACTAAACTGTGTGTATTAGGATGTGTGTATGGTGAGTTATAACAGAACCATGGACATATCCTCATTTCCATACAGGAGGATTACACTGATTTTCTCAAATACGGACGCTATAGAAAGACTTAATGGGAGTTCAGTAGCCTGAGTGACTAACGGAGATTCAAGAGCTGCCATCGCAATGCAGAATTATGGTCTTCTGGCCAAGATGGAGGCATAGGTAGATACACTTTCCTTCCCTACATAACCAAAAGAAGGACAACAACAAATTTAAAAACAAAAAACAACCAGAACTACCTGGACATCTAACTGTATAGAAGTCCGATAACCAAGGAGTAAAAGAATAAACATTCATCCAGATGGGTAGGGGGCAAGGCAGCGGACCACACAGGTGATGTGGTAACTGGCAGACCAGGAAATCTCACATTTGTTGAAGGTAAGCCAGGAGGAACAACTGGGGAGTGAGACAGATCCAGTAACCCATGGTTCTAGTTTGGGGAAATAAAGCCTCAAAACCTATAGGTATAAAAACATGTGGGGCAGCAGGAGAAACTCCCAGCCTCATAGGAGAATTCATTGGAGAGACCCATGCAGTCCTAGAACATATAGAAGCTCTCCCAACTGGGAATCAGCACCAGAAGGGCCCAATTTGCTTGTGGGTAGCAGGGGAAGTGACTGAAAGCAGGGTTAGAGCCGAGCAAGTGATACTGTTCCTTGTGACCCCTTCCCCACACAGGGCACCACAACACAGCAAAGTAGGTTGCCCCACCTTGTCGAATGCCTAAGGCTCCACCCCTTACAACATAACAGGTGTGTCGAGACAATGAAATATGGCCCAAATCAAAGAACAGATCAAAGCTCCAGAGAAAGAACTAAATGACAAGGAGATAGCCAACCTATCAGATGCAGAGTTCAAAACACTGATAATCAGGGTGCTCACAGAAATGATTGAGTATGGATGCAAAATAAAGGAAGAAGTGAAGGCCATACAAAGTGAAATAAAGAAAAATATACAGGGAACCAACAGTGAAGGGAAGAAAACCAGGACTCAAATAAATGATTTGGAGCAGAAGAAAGAAAGAAATACTCAACCAGAATAGAATGAAGAAACAAGAATTTGTCCTGGCTGGTGTGACTCAGTGGATTGAGTGCCAGCCTGCAAATCAAGAGGTTACAGGTTTGATTCCCAATCAGAGTACATGCCTGGGTTGCAGGCCAGGTTCCCAGGAGGGGGTGCGTGAGAGGTAACCACACATTGATGTTTCTCTCCCTTTCTTTCTTCCTCTCTACCCCTCTCTAAAAATAAATAAATAAATAATCTTAAAAAACAAAAAAGGAAAGAAACAAGAATTCACAAAAATGAGGAGAGGCTTAGGAACCTCTGGGACTACATTAAATATTCCAACATCCAAAGCATAGGGGTGCCAGAAGGAGAAGAGGAAGAAATGGAAAACTTGTCTGAACAAATAATGAAGGAGAAGCTTCCCAATCTGGCAAAGGAACTAGAAGTCCGGGAAGTCCAGGAAACTCAGAGAGTCCCAAACAATTTGGACCAAAGGAGGAACACACCTAGACACATCATAATTAAATCACCCAAGATTAAAGCTAAGGAGAGAATCTTAAAAGCAGCAAGAGAAAGTTACCTACAAAGGAGTTCCCATAAGACTATCAGCTGATTTCTCAAAAGAAACCTTGCAGGCAAGAAGGGGCTGGAAAAAAGTATTCCAAGTCATGAAAGGCAAGGACCTACATCCAAGATTACTGTATCCAGCAAAGCTATCATTTAGAATGGAAGGGCAGATAAAGTGCTTCCCAGATAAGGTCAAGTTAAAGGAGTTCATCATCACCAAGCCCTTATTATATGAAATATTAAAGGGACTTATCTAAGAAAAAGAAGATAAAAAATATGAACATAAGAATGACAGCAAACTCACAGTTATTAACAACCACACTTAAAACAAAAACAAAAGCAAACTAAGCAAACAACTAGAACAGGAACAGAACCACAGAAATGGAGATCACATGAAGTGTTACCAGAGGGAAGGGAGAGGGGGGAGAATGGGGGAAAAGGTACAGGGGATAAGAAGCATAAATGGTAGGTACAAAATAGACAGGGAAGGTTAAGAATAGCATAGGAAATGGAGGAGCCAAGAATTTAACATATGTCCCATGGACATGAACTAATAGGGAGGAATGCTAGTGGGAGGGGAGGTGCAGAGTGGAGGAGGAAAAAGGGGAGGAAAAAATGGGACAACTGTAATAGCATAATCAATAAGATACACTTTGAAATATGAAAAGAAACAGAATAAAATATTAACAGGATTGCTTCTAGGTGGTAGAAGGAAAGGCATACCAGTGAAGGTTCTTAGATGCGTACAACACAAAACTGTATTAAGTTTTTTTTAATGAAAAAAATGAGAATTTACTGAACAACAAACGTAGAAGACATGCAGGAATCAAGGCAGCTCTGGAAAACCAAGAAGTAGGAAGCAGAGGACACCGCCCCCACTGAACACTGCCACAGGTTGTTCAATCAAATCATTAGGGGTGATTCAAATCATTATGGCTGGTCTGTCTAGAGTTGAGTCCCAGGCAGGAGCATCTCATCATTCCATTGGCTATGTCAAGATCATGTACAGCAATGGCTACAGCAGTGCCTCAGCTCAAGAAGAGGGAAGATGTCCTCACCTCAGCTACCAACAGGGGAAGCAGAACATTGCATCGGAACTACATGACCAGCAACAAAGGATCTATCCCGTATAGGAAGAGGAGTTGAAAATTGTACAACCAAAAGTTGACAAAATTCACAATTGTTTTCCTTTTTTGTTTTCAACAAATTTCAAATCATCTTCAAGGAACTTATATTACATGTGGAATCATATAAAAATAAATTACTATAACTATTTTTAAAGATGTTACTTAAAAATCAATGAATCAGTTGCTTCTCCAATGCCCACAACTGGGGACCAGGCCCACAACCCAGGCATGTGCCCTGACTGGGAATTCAACGGACCTTTTTTTTTTTTTTTAAGATTTTATTTATTTATTTTTAGAGAGAGGGGAAGGGAGGGAGAAAGAGAAGGAAAGAAACATTGATGTGAGAGAGAAACAGTGATTGGCTGCCTCTCGCACACCCCCAACCAGGCACCTGGCCCACAACACAGGCATGTGCCCCAAACAGGAATAAAACTAGCAACCTATTGGCCCAGGGATGATGCTCAACCCACTGAGCAACACCAGCCAGGTGTGGCTTTTCCCTTCCTTATAGCATGAAGGGTAGCATAATAATGCCATCCCAAAACATGACTGTAGGAGTTCAGGACATGCCACCTTGAAACATGATGTTGCTTTGGTATATTGAATTTTGAGCTGTAGGCAGTTGCAAAACAGCAAATGTAGGGAAAGACTTTCTCTGTACTCCCCTTCTGCCTAAAGACAAATGCTCCAACAGGAACTCAATTGTCATTAATATCCTCCCAGGGAGTTTCACATACCAGAGAAGATTGACACTTATTCACAGGAGAGGAGACTAGAAGTCGACACCACACTCAGATAAACTTGGTCACAAATTATCAGACCACCCATCGATTCTTCCTGGGTATGTGCGGGAGGGGTCCAAGAGGGAACAGTGCTACTTGCTCGTCTCTCAGCCAGCTTTCAGTCACTTCCTTCACTACCCAAAAGTAAATTGGACCCTTCTGGTGCTGATTCCCAGGTGGGTGGATGGGCTTGTGTACGTAGGACCCCTTAGGTCTCTCCAACGAACACTCCTGTGAGGCTGGGGGTTTCTCCTGCCACCTCAAACCTCAGAGGTTTTTTTAGTCAGAGGTTTTGAGGCTTCATTTCCCCACACTGGAGCCCTGGGTTTTGTGGTCTGTTTCACTCCGCAGTTGTTCCTCTGGGTTTATCTGCACACAAATATGGGACCGCCCAGTCTGCCAGCTGCCACCTTGCTGTGTGCCCTCTCCACTCCGGCTGCCCATCTCCACCCCTCCTACCGGTCTGAATGAATGTGTCTTCTTTATCTCCTTGGTTATCAGACTTCCATACAGTTCGAATTCCTGGCAGTTCTGGTTGCTTTTTGTGTTTAAATCTGTTGTTGTCTTTCTTTTGGTTGTGCGAGGAGGCAAAGTATATCCACCTACCCCTCTATCTTGGGTGGAAGTCCCCTATTTCTATCCTTATTTTGCTTTCATTTTTTTATGTAATTAAGTCCAACATCTATACATTCTTGTATTTGTTTATCTAGCTTAACTTGCACAAATATGGTGCTTTAAATGATATATAAATGAATTTCAAAGTTTATATAATTTACTATAATATTTGCACCATAATTTCCTTATCCATGATCCTACTGAATATATAAGTTTGTTCAAATAAATTACTATGTATTTTTTTCAGTTTTTAAAAATATTTCCTTAGAATTAGAAGAGTAACATTATACCCAAAGGTAGGAGTCCTAATGTTAAGCTTGTGACCAATAAATACGAAAATGCATGGGAACAGAGAATGGGGGAGAAAGGGCACTGGTCATTACAATCATCAAAAAAATTTTTTGAGCACCAACTAGACTTATGGCCACGTTAGTCACTAAGACATGGCCTTTGCTCTTACAATTGAATGAAAATTGTCTCATTGTCTAACTTGCAAATATGATCTACCAACATATACTCTACAAAAACAAAGAGAGGGCAGTGTACGAACAGGACGCAGGACTAGAATACGCTGTGATGAAAGACATAGAATGTAACTTCTGGGAGGGACTTCAGTGACTTTATGGAATAAATAAGTGAAAGTGAGGCAACAGAACTCAAGTGTTTCTGTGTTTATAATCATAAAGGTATGAAAAAATAGGTAAATGAACTTAGGTATTTTGGGTCCAGATAAGCTTTCAAAAAAATTTTTTTTTGGCTATAGATTGATTTACCACAAAACAATGTCCTCTAACCTGAGTTGGCTGACAAGTTCACAAGCATATCTGCCTCTACCCTGGAATTTGGTTGCTGACCCAGCAATTCACTTACAGGTGTGTCTGCTGGCTTCCTTTGCATGAATCTTACAGGTCGCTTGCCCTCCAGACTTCTCAGCTGGCCTGCTGGTCTCAGGATGGCTGTGGTGCAAGGTGGAAGGCATGATCTCAGGGGGCAGATGGTAGTAATCATGGAGGTACTAGGTCCCCTTGTTGGTAAGGTACCAGTGGAAACTGTCTCTGGGCAAACTACTCCTTCCTCAGTAGCTTTGTGACTTGAGAGACCACGTGGCCTTCATGACATGAAGGTTGGGCACATTCTTGTCTTTCAGCTTGGGGAGATCTGACATGTTGACCATTTGGCCATCCTCTTTGGCCATTGTCACTCTGTCGTTACAAAGGAGTTCAGAAATGATGCTTTTGTCCTTTGTGGGCATATCAAAATCATGTGGGGCTAAAATACTGTATTAAACCTACTCCTTTATAATAGAAGTTCAGACGACATGCATCTTTGGAAGAGAAGGAACTCCCGGAGGAGGACCCGGTTCTTTTCTTGTTTTCCATTTAGGACTGTTCACAGAAAATTCATAAACAGCTCATTTTCTTAGAAAGATTGAGGGACTCGAGAAGAAATCTTTTCTTGTACATACCACTAAAGAAAAACAACAATATCTTTTTAAAAGTCTTATTTCACTTGTGCTTATCCATAAAAATGGAAAGGGCATAAAATCATAATCTGTAGAATTCCCTAATCAGTCATTTTTGCTTACTTGCTAAACCTCACCTTTGTATTGACCAATTTCTGCAACTTCCAAAAGCAGGCAGAGATTTTTTACTCTGTCAGAGGAAACAGGAATTTACAAGACTTTTAGAACAAAAGCTCAATCGTGAACTCACCACACCTACCAACTCCCCATCTTACAGGAAAAAAAATATGGGGAGAGAGTTGTGCTTCTCAGCTGACGGCCCGCAGCACGCTGTGGGCGCCTGTGGCACACCTCCTGAGCAGGGCGGCACGGATGGCTGCTCAGAGCGCCACCGGCATGACTGGTTCTGATACACACTCGGGGCCAAATCCGGCTTTGATTGGACCTATTTGATCCAATATTTTAATCCTCACCTGAGGATTAAATATGTTTATTGATTTTAGAGATAGAAGAAGGGAGGGAGAACGAGGGAGGGAGACGTACATTGATATGAGAGAGAAACATTGATCCATTGCCTTTTGTGTGCGCCTGGATCGGATCGAGGATCGAACCCACAACATAGGTATGTGCCCTGACCAGGCATCAAACCCTCAACCTTGTGGTGTATGGCACAATGCTCCAACCAGCTAAGACACCCAGGCAGGGCCTAATTGACCCAATTTGATCTTTTGTCAGAAATTTCTTACCAGACAGGATTTAAAGAAGTTAAAAGATCTCTCTCACCCATTCCTCAGCCCCACATGATGAGTTAACAAACTCAAAGGCTGGGGAGTAGGGCAGGGAGCCCAAATTGCCAATTATGAGAACATTGGCCACTCATTAGGGTTTATAAAATAAACCAGCACACATCTTTTAATTTCTTTACAGTCCATTAGGTGACATATAGCACTCTTCCACTGAAGGAATTTAAAGTCACATGCCTAGGGCCTTCTTATTTATCTGGTCTCTGCCATGTTGACCGTGCATCACCGAAAATATCTTCAGTAGATATTCGTGCTTCTAGATCCTTTTACTACTATTGGGTATGTGTAAACAGAAATTGTCATTTGAGTCATAATTAGTCTCCAGATAATTACCTCAGGAACTTGTGGCTTAAGTTTTCTTTGTTAATATAGCCTTAGATTCCACTCAGGTATAGCTCACAGAAAGGGGCAAGGAGCAAATGGGGGAGTTGGGGGCGTCACTTTTTGGCACATACTTCTTAAACCAGTTGAGCTTGATTTCACTGTGTGTTTGATTGGTCACAGGTCAGTAAGAGCCTTTACATAACTGCGGTTTTAATTTGCTGAGTTAGAGAAGTTCCTTGCTTTGTTACTTAGTTCCTTAAATAGCTCCTGTAAATCTAGCTCTTTTGGCTTTCTCCATGAGCATTCAATCGCCACTCAGTGCCCATTTGGGGCTGTGTTTTGGATCCAGCTGTTTAAGCAGTAACAACTGAGAAAAAAATTAGACCAAATTTACTCTATGAGGTGAGATCAAAATAGGACCCGATACTAAGCCTACAGGTGAAATGAAATCAGACACACAGAAAATGTACAAGATGATTATGAAATTTGCTTTCAAATTAAATATCAATCAGCTGCACGCTGCATCTCATTTCCGAGTCCGCTCAGGACCAGCTGGCAGCCTCTGCAGTCCCTCGCAGTGTGGGAAATCCACCCAGGACCTTGAGTCCCGCTGTCCTCCCTCTTGATCCAAGTTATCCAAGGATCCTTTTCTTTCTTTTTTAAAATACTTTTCTCTCTCTTCCCCCCCCCTCTATTTATTGATTTGAGAGAGAGAGGGGAAGGGGGGAGAGACAGGGAGAGAGTGAGAAGGAAAGACGGGGAGAGTGGTGGCGGGGGTGGGGGGTTGGGGGGGTGGAGATCTATTTGTTGTTCTACTTATTTATGCCCTCATTGGTTGATTCCTGTTTGTGCCCTGGCCAGGGATGAAACCCACAACCTTGGTGTATGGGGGTGAGGCTTCGACCAGCTGAGCTACCTGGCCAAGGCTCAAGGATCCTTTTCTTGAAAGTTAGAAATATAAGACAACAGATTCAGTTATCAACACCAGCAATGGCAGTCACTCATTTCTTTTTTATTTAAATTTTTAAGCCTTTATTAGAAAGCTGATTTCATATGATCTCATGCCAGAGTAAGCCTATATCTGAGGATGCTAAAACCCTTACTGCCAAGCCAGTTTTGAATAGTCTAAACTGGGAACAAAGCAGCCTTCATTGGAATGATGGCCAAGAAACGAGTCAGTTGTAGATGTAGCTAGAAAGGTCATTGGCTCACTTACAAGAATGCCAGCAGCCTCAACATCTGCTACAAATTCCTCTCATTAGTCAGTTGTTTTTACATTTCTTTCCCACCGGGAAACCCAAGCATGTCTCTTGCCTGAGTGTACCATCCTCAGCTGATCTCTCTGGCCGAGATGTGAGGAATGATGCCCGGCAGCATCCCCTGTGAATCACAGGTCAGGAGGCGGGAAGCCTTTCAAGTACTTTGCGTATACAGCCACCACCCTGTCTGTCTGTGACTCAGTCCACACTCTCAAAAGGGCATAAACAACATACCTTGAGAAAAGCACGTGAGGCTTAGATTCAGAAGTGTCAGAACCAAGAAGATCTGATAGCCTGTCCAAGAGGAGAACTAACCATCTGGCTTACCTGGTGCTAAGAAGTACAGAACTTTCAGTGCCAAATTGCAAATCCTAGGCAAATTGGAAAAGTTGGTTATACTATGCTCAACTTGGAGAGAAGAAACTGAGACCCAGGAGGTTGATTTGCTCAAGCTAACAACATAAGTCAGTGGCAGATGCGGAATTAGAATCCAGATCCATTGGTGCTTGAGTCCAGTGCTTTTACTATGCCTGTACTTCCTTATATTCCCACAGTGCACTGCATGTAATGGATGCTTAAGTTTCTGTGGCAGTTGTTTTTTTTGAATTCAAGGGAAGTGCTTTTCACAGATGTTATCATCCCTTAATTAGCAATGATCTCACTCAAGGTCATCACAAATCAATGGTGAAATCAGGTCTTTACTTCTAGACTCTGAACAGAACAGAGGGAATGAAAGAAAGGGAAGGAAGCTTTGTGAGCAGTAATCGAAGTGGTTAAGAAAACAAAAGGATTGTGCAAAGGTGCAGAGGCCTATGTACACAGGTTGGCTGAGTATATAGCAGGGGACACAGAAATACAATGTGGGGTGTGAACACCGAAGAGAAGGATGTATTATTTCCCTGTCCTCAGAGAAAAAGTATGGTAGAAAGAAAAGTATCATCATTCTTCTGATAAAGGAAGGACACACACACACAGAGTAATGACTGTGTATTGAAAATTTGTATCACTCAATATTCATGGCTATATATTTTCCATGGACTTCAAAAAGAACCTAATTTGAAGAAGTATTGTTTGTTTTTCTAGGTCTGAGATATTCCCTGTTTTTCTTGCCAATTTTCTCCCCTGGATATTTTTCATTTTTATATTTTTAAATTTTTACTTATTGATTTTAGAGAGAGAGAGGAAGGGAAAGAGGAGAGAGAGGGAGAAAAATGTTGTTCCACTTATTTATGCATTCATTGGTCGTTTCATGTACGTGTCCTGACCAGGGATCGAACCTGCAACCTTGGTATATGGGGGGAAGGTTTTAACCAACTGAGCTACCCAGCCAGGGTAACTCACCTGGATGTTTTTTAATAAAGTAGCATAAACTATTAGGGGTCAGTAGTCTGTTATCCCTAGATCTTTATGATCACGTATCCAAATACTGCTATGTTCCTTTCTATGCTACAGTCTAGCCTGCAAGCACTGGTGTTATCCGTATAAGGGAACAGGGACAGGCTGAGCATTAAGACTGGAGCGATGACTATTGGAAACAAAGGTCCAGGAACAGTATTCACTGTGGCCTTCTTCACCAACTTACTTGTGTGGTAGTACTTGGCACCCGATTTTTAAAAATCTGGAATGGAGTCCAAGGAAGTGGTACATGGAAAGGAAGCAGCATAAACAAAATAGAAGTGACTAAGGTGTTTTGACACTCATTAAGATGGGTGTTGCTTTCAAAATGGAAGCCAGGTACCTGCTTTTCTATTCCACCACACCTTTTCCTGCTGGTGACCAGAGACTGAGCTGACCTGCTCTGCAAATATCTGCAGTGATGTTAATCAGCAAAGTCACTGAAGGCAGTGGTCTTGTTCACACAGCTGTTCTGCCTCAGGCTGAAGGCCAGACAGGGAGCTGACCTTAAGATAGTGCTTCTCGAAGAAGGGACTGTGACCACCGGTCAGAAACCAGGTGTGTAAAAAACAAGTGCTGATTAAAAATGCAAATGATTAGACCTTACCCCAGACAGTCTAAGGTTTTTTTCTTTTAAAATAAACTTAAGTTTAGAATAATTTTAGATTTACAGAAATTTGTGAAGATAGTTCATTAAACCAGTTTTGTTTATACATTCATCAACTGATGAACACTGGGGTTGTTCCCACTTTTTGGCTATTGTGAGTAATTCTGTTATAAATACTCACGTACATGTCTTTGGGTGAATGTTTGTAATTCATTCATACCTAGCAGTGGAATTGCTGGATTGTATAATTATATTTCACTTTTTGAGAAATTATCATACTCTTTTCCAAACCAGCTGCAATAATTAAAGTCTGACCAGCAATATAAGAAGGTTCTAATTTCTCCATATCCTCCACAACACTAGCCATTGCCTTTTTTGCTAACAGCCATCCTAGTCGTCATGAAGTGGTATATCATTGTGGATTTGCATTTCTCTACTTACAATGCTCAGCATCTTCTCATGTGCATACTGGCCATTTGTATACCTTCTGTAGAGAAATGTCTACTTGAATCCCTTGCCCATTGATTTTTCCTTTTTAAAAGATTTTATTTTTAGAAAGAGGGGAAAGGGGAGAGAGAGGGAGAGAAGGAGGAGCACCGATGGGAGAAGCATCGATTGGGTGTCTCCCGCACGCCTCCAACCAGGGACCTGTCCCGCACCCCAGGCCTATGCCCCTACTGGGAATATAACTGATAAACTTTGGGCTGGCAGGCCCGGCGCTTAATCCACTGAGCCACACCAGCTAGGGCAACCCTTTGCCCATGTTTAAATTGACTTGTCTTTTCATCGTTGAATCGTAGGATTTTTTTTATATATCCTGGATACTAGATTCTTATTACATATGATTTGCAAAATTTCCCCTACCAGTCTGTGGGTTGTCTTTTCACTTTCTTGATGGTACCCTTGAAGATCCAAAGTTTTTGATTTTGATGAAGTTCAATTTAGCTACTTTTTCTTTGACATGTGCTTTTGGTGTCATATCTGAGAAACCATTAATAAATAGGCGCTTTAATAGGAATAGAAAAGATGATTATGAAAACTAAAGAGATAGGCTAGACAAGTTTTCAAGAAAGAGTATGGAAACACAACCTTTTAAAGATAGGATAAATTTGCCCTGGCTGGTATGGCTCAGTGGACTAAGTGCCTTCCTGAGCACTGAAAGGTCACTGGTTCAATTCCCAGTCAGGGCACATGACCGGGTTGCTGGCCAGGTCCCCAGCTGGGGGTGTGAGGCGACAGATTGATGTTTCTCTTGCTCTCTTTCTGCCTCCCTCCCCCTCTCTCTAAAAGTAAATTAAAAGTTTTAAAAAAATAAAATAGGATAAACTGGTCTAATCAAATTGCAGAAAACTCTACAAACTTTTTACTACAACATTGAGAAGGGTCACAATAATGAAAAAAAATAGCATCTGCAATAAAAAAAAAATGTAGCAAATGGCAGAGTAACAATACAGTGGACTGAGATAGGAAGTGGCCTGGTCTAACCACTTGATAATGAGTCACAATAGGTCTGTTGACAGGAGGAATAGAAGCATTTCCATAATTTAGAATCTATTTTTAGTAAGCTTTTGTATTTAAAAAAAATGGCCTAGATGATGGGTTTCTAGTACTTGCCCCTACTAGAGAAGAAAAGGTATGGGAACACAAGTAATGCTGGCAATTCAGGGGCAGTGAGCACTCCTCCAGCATTTGGTTATAAGATACAAGTCCCAGGGCTTGTTAATTAGGATCAGAAAAAAGTGACCAACAGGGAGGTACTGGGCTTAAAGGCCTAACCGGTCAGCAGAGAGCCTCAGCTTTGGTTGCACAGACATGTTTTTTCCCAAGACCACTTGCATTACCTCCAATAATAGCGCTAACACAATCCTCTTGCTGTGTCATTGGCATACTTTAAATTGCTTTTAAAAATATCTCACTGTTTTCCCTTGGAATATTATAGTTTATAAAGTAGTTGACTACTTCTGGTGTGTGTGTGTGTGTATGTGTATATATAGTTGTTTTTTTTTATTTCTAGGTATTTTTTCAGAAAAAAATGATTAAATTTTGATCACATTAAGGAAAACTCAAACATGAGTTTTGCATCAGCAACAATTACCTCTTATTTTCTTAAAAATACAGTTAGGCTCTGGCTGGTGTGGCTCAGTGGGTTGGAGTGTCATTCTGTGGACCAAAAGGTCCCAGGTTCGATTCCTGGTCAGGACACATAACCAGGTTGCACGTTGGATCCCCACTTGGGGCATGTACGAGAAGGCAACCAATTGCTGTTTTTCTTTCACATCAATGTTTCCGTCTCTCTCTCTCTTGAAACCAAAGAAAAAAATGTCCTCAGGTTGAAATGGGGTACAAAGTAAGGGTCCCTAAAAATATTACCCACAGCCCATGGTTGGGGAATGGGGGAAGGGGATAATACGGAGGTTAAAATACTTTTCGTAACTACGGCAAGTTGAGAGCTAGTTGATAGCTGTGCTGCCATCCTGGGCAAAGGAACCCTTTACCTTTTTCACTGAACTCTTACACTGGGCGTAACGCTTCTTGGCGGTGGGCAGTTGAACCCCACAGCTGTTGCAGAACAGCGCAAGCGCGGTTCTATAACAAGGTGAGGATTTATATATATTTCTTTTAAAAATAAGTTTAAAAAAGAACACATTGTCTATTTAGAAAATGATATGTGCCCATCAAGTAAAGAGAATGTTTCCCTGGTCTGTAGAATCATCATTTTATAATGCTCCAAATAGAACAGTGCAAGAGTCCTAAAAAAACAGAAATATGATTAAAGGAAGCTAACTACTTTGAATTTACAGAAACTGGGATTGTATTTGTGGTTTGTACTGGATATATTTCATCTCTATATCACAACACAAAATCTCCCATTTCCTCAAAGCTAAAAGCCCAAGCATCATTTAAATAGATGGGTAAACAGAAGTCAAACTGGCATAACTCATTAACTGGCAATTGAACTCAAACTGATCACTGTCAATTGGCACTTGAATAACTATATTGCTAGCAAACATGGATATCAAACTTCCTTGAATAAATTGAGGTCTTGCACAGGTTAAGAAGTTATTTGTAACAAGGAAAGTGCATTCAATTGATGGAGAAAATGCAATATATGTCACTACATTAACCCTGTAGTTATAAATGTTAGTCTTTGGAAAGATACATAGGGAGGCTGTTGAAACTTTAGGACTGTTGCCTTTTTATTTATTTTAATCCTCACCTGAGGATACGTTAATTTGTTTTTAGAGAGAAGCAGGGAGAAACAGTTGCCTCCTGTATGCTCCTGGGCAGGGGATGGAACTGGCATCTTTCTGGTACACAGGATGATGCTCCAACTGAGCAACACCAGCCAAGGCAGGGTCAGTTTTTTAAATATAGAATTTATTTCATATATTGTCAGTTCTGTATTAACATTACCATAGTTTATTAGCTTGAGGGTTGAATTTCTTCTCTCATACTACAAACTAATATAATAAAAAAAACAGGAAATGCTTTAGGATATGGCATAAGGGGAACTTTTCAAAATCAATGTTACAAAAGACTCTCGGATTATGCACTTCGTATGCATTTATTCCATCAAGTACTACTCTCTAAGCCGGTACCTTATGATATTCCTTCCATAAAGTCCATTTCTGAAGCTCCAATATTCTTCTCTGGGCTCCCATAGCACTAGGCTTATACCCCTTTAGGTCATGTATTGCTATCTCTCTAAGTGTTCCCTGCAAGTTGACAGTGAGCATTGAAAGAGGAAAGCTGTACCCTGACAGATTCCGGACTACCACAGCACTTTTTCTGCTTTCAGTATGGACTTGGATTCAAACCTCAGCTGTCAAGCCTTAATTTGATCAGTAAGGTCATACTCACTAATTCAGTGTCTATTAAATTAAACACACTGTATTGATTTTTTTTTTTTATGAAAAAGCTATAGGATAGAGGCTAACTCAAAGTTCCTCATTCCATGACATTGGACATATTTTGTCTGGTAACTATTGACTTTATTACCGTGTAATAGCAACTTCAACCGAAACAATTCAGGACACCATATCACTAAATGAGCAAAAATCTTTTTTTTTTTTTAAGATCTTTAAAATTCATTTGAAGAGGGAGACGAAGGGACGGAGAATAAGGAGAGAAACATCAATGTGCAAGAGATTATTGGTTCCCTTTCCCACGCCCCCAGCTGGGGTCCCAGCCCACAACCCAGGCATGTGCCCTGACTGGGAATCAAACCAGTGACCCTTTGATTTTGAGGCTGTGCTCCATCCACTGAGCCACACCAGAGAGGGCTAAATGAGTAGAAATCTTAATGTCCCCATCTGGCAGATAGAGAGGAACTATACAAAATGAAAGGCTTTCATAGGCAGGAGGAAGTGGGAACAAAAAGTTGCACTAGCAAAAAGCAGAGTGCTGTGGACAGTCACTCACCTTAGGAGATGGCAGGGGTATCAGCCGGTTACCTGACTAGAGCTGATTAGGTGGTTCCTGATTGACTGGTTGAAGATTCCATTTCCGGGAGAGGCTGAAACTGATTTTCAGCACGGTGATATGGGACTTAGCAAGAGCAACTCCGTTTTGGGCCTGTTGTGTTTGTAACTGGAAAACTAGATAATACAATTAAATATATAAAACAATATAAAAGAACCCCCAAATCAAATTAATAAATTATATCCTGAGAACAACCCAACATTTTCCTCGGCAAAGGAGTAAATTTCTGAGCGCAAATCCATTCTAAATCATTGCATTTCAACTTATTAGATACCTAGTTGATGCTAGAGTAGTTACTGAAGACAAACTCCCTGTGAGGAGGCACAGTCTAAGAAGGAGATACTAAAATTCAACTTGATGTTCCACGCACAGAAGTGTATAAGGCGTGCAGTGACCGGCGTAACCCCGACCCGGTGAACACCTAAGGCTCCGCCCCTTAAAGTAACAGACGCACCAAGACAAAAAAAAAAAAAAAAAAAAATGGCCGAAATGACAGAACACTTCAAAGCTCCAGAAAAAATACAACTAAGCGATGAAGAGATAGCCAATCTATCGGATACACAGTTCAAAACACTGGTTATCAAGATACTCACAGAATTGGTTGAATCTGTTCGAAAAACAGATGAAAAAATGAAGCCTATGCTAAGACAAACAAAGGAAAATGTACAGGGAACCAATAGTGATGCGAAGGAAACTGGGACTCAAGTCAACGGTGTGGACCAGAAGGAAGAAAGAAACATCCAACCAGAAAAGAATGAAGAAACAAGAACTTGGAAAAAATGAGGAGAGGCTTAGAAACCTCCAGGACATCTTGAAATGTTCCAACATCCGAATTATAGGGGTACCAGAAAGAGAAGAGGAAGAACAAAAAATTGAAAACTTATTTGAACAAATAATGAAGGAGAACTCCCCTCATCTGGCAAAGGAAATAGACTTCCAGGAAGTCCAGGAAGCTCAGAGAGTCCCAAAGAAGCTGGACCTAAGGAGGAACACACCAAGGCACATCATAATTACATTACCCAAGATTAAACGCAAGGACCTACATCCAAGATTACTGTATCCAGCAAAGCTAACATTTAGAATGGAAGGGAAGATAAAGTGCTTCTTAGATAAGGTCAAGTTAAAGAAGTTCATCATCACCAAGCCCTTATTATATGAAATGTTAAAGGGAGTTACCTAAGAAAAAAGAAGATCAAAAATAGGAACAGTAAAAATGACAGCAAACTCACAGTTATTAACGACCACACCTAAAACAAAAACGAGAGCAAACTAGGCAAACAACTAGAACAGGAACAGAACCATAGAGATGGAGATCACATGAGGGTTGTCAATAGGGGAGTAGGAGGGGGAGAGGGGGGTAAAGGTACAGAGAATAAGTAGCATAGATGATAGGTGGAAAATAGACAGGGGGAGGGTAAAAATAGTGTAGGAAATGTAGAAGCCAAAGAACTTATAAGTATGACCCATGGACATGAACTATAGGGGGGGAATGTGGGAGGGAGGGGGTGGGCAGGATGGAGTGGAGTGAGGGGGGGAAATGGTACAACTGTAATAGCATAGTCAATAAATATATTAAAAAAAAAGAGTGTATAAGGCACTACAGGAACACAGATGACGAAGCAGTTAAATGTGCTTGGTGTAAGAGGAGGGAAAGAAGTTAAGAGAGTTACCAAGGGGAGGATGCGTGGTGACATTTAGACCAGGCCTAAAAGGAGTGGAGCCTGACAGACAGGACAAAGGAGGGAAGGGCCCTCAGGTAAAGGAAACAGTAAGAAGAGTACGCTCAAATTCCTAGAGACAATTACAAGACAGACAATCCAAACCATTGCAAAGAATGCTCCAATGCCCCAACCAACTGGGCCACATCGGGAGGGGCTGAGTCACAATTGTTTTTTTTTTAAATTTCCTATTTTTTGATGTCTGTTATATCTGAGTCTGGGTCTTCATTTTCCCTATGAAGACTTCTATGTACAAATAAAAATGTTAACTAAATTTATATGCTTTAATCTTGTTTTAAAAGAAAGAAAAAGAAAAGAATGCTCCAAAGAAAAGGGCTTCTCTGAGAAAAAAAGGCCAAGTTACAGAAAATTGATTTTCTGCAATCTGTGAAATTAACCAGCCATCTTTTATGGGTAAATAATTTCAAATGCAAGAACAATTAAGAAAATTAGCTTTATTTATGTAAGTTAGAAAAATTGATTGTAGTGTTAGAATTTGTCAAATGTTTTCATTCTGAACAACTTACAAGTGTTTATATACAAACATAATAAAATAAAGTACATCACATTGCTCTTGCTTGACTCAAAGTATTTTCTCCATTCTGAACACACCCCTATCACTTCAGTTTTTAATATTTAACAGGGAGATGCTTTGTTTTGACATAGTGCTTGATTCAGAGAATAACACTGAAGTGGAAAGAGAGTCGATGATCACCAGTAGTTAAAAAATACTTTTCAACCAATGACTTCATCTTTAGATTTTTTCTATATTAAAATATGGTCCATGTTAAAAAAAACATACTTTTATTCACTGATCTAAATTTGTTGTACTAAATTTGACATTTATATAAACCCATAGTTGATTTAAATATAGATACGTATCTATATTAAATTCATTGGTATGTTTCCAAAAATGAAAATGAACAAAATTATTAGGAATAGAGGTAACAGAAAATCCACTTGAAAAACTGAAGATGCCTTATTCTACTTAAAATGGGTAAAATCTGTTTTCTTAACCTAATACAAACAAAATCGAAAGGTGATGAAAACCCATGATATTTATAGACACCACATCTTAAGTAATACTGTAGGGCTGCAATTAATTTCTACTATTATGTTTTGAATAATTCTAAACCAAGTTTCCTAAACAGCTTTCCAATCATTTAACATTGTTGAGAAATCCAAGAAAGTTCAACACAATTGGGATACAATATTAATGCAGATAATTTATAACAGAGTCAAATCTGTTGGTTATAGTATTAAGTATACTATGTATATGTGGATTGTCAGGCAGGAACCTGATTCAGTTCCTCATTTTTAAAACAGTGGATTGTTCAGTAAGGTCAGTTCTTCAGCACTTTTCTTGAAATTCCTGGCAAGAGTACTGACTGACAGACCTCTGCAGTTTTATTAAATGGAAAAACACACACACACAACACAAAAAAATGGTAAGTCTGCTGTTACTTTGAAAAGTCACAGCTATTTAAATGAAAACAATCAACCAGACCTCCAAGTGCACTTGTGTCTAAAATGTCACTTTTGTCCCCAAAGAGAAGGAAATAATCAAGTACTATATTAAGGTGCTTATTAGTGAAAAAAAGTAACATCAGAGGAAACTGGTCTTTAATTGGATGCTTAAATTCTTTCCAGGGTGCTTAGCATGTTTAGATGTTGGTATCTGGACTCGGATACTTTCCTGATTGCCCTTTATGGCAGCCTCAAGGCGGGCTTTCAGTGCTGGAGAACAAGCCATTACACTTTTGAACACAGATGAATACTGAGGCCCAATCTGCATGAGATTTTGCAAAGCAAAGTCATGTAAATTCCTCATTATGGAAGTTGCTGATCCCAGAGCATTCTCATCCAAAAGGAAGGAAATGAGGATGGGTAGAAGGCAGGCCACCAGCTGAGAGCCTGGGAAGTAAACACAGGAGGTAAGCCCTAGGTTCTATAAATGTTCGTTACACAAAGTTGTAAACACACTTCATCTGCACACATTTCCCCCCCACTTAAGGAAAAACAATTCTTCCCATCTCTTCTCCCAAATTAATACCACTTCGCACTAACATAACACTGCCTTTCAACGTATATGAAAATATATTGACTCTTATATTTTAAAAATTTATTCATTTAACAAATATCTGAATGTTTTACTTTTTTCAGGAATTCACCTGTTTAATTTTTTAAGAAATTTATCTGACCATAACCCCTCCACCTTCCCCAAAACACAATCATTTTTTAATAGTTTATTTTTATTGTATTTTTCCTCATTACCATTTATCCTCCTTAAACCTTTTCCCATCCCTACCCACATGTTCCCCTGAATGTTTCACATTTTGAATAACACTACATTTCTGATTTGGGGTAGATTCTGATATAGTGTGAGTTCTGTGCTGACACGTACGATGCTGTTCTTCAGCAACAGTGACTAGTGCTTCCAAGACCTTTATGCCTTCTTGAAAGATCTGAAGCTCAGTAGTGTCTTCAGGCTTTTTCGTGTCTATTTCCTGTAGTTTGTCCACAATCGAGGATACTAAGGAGTAAATGTAAGGATAGGAAACAGCCGGATTCGGACACTGGAAAATGGAGAGTAGGAGCTGATAGGTCTTGATTTGTACCTAATCAGGTAAGAGACAAAAATAGTATGAACTGTAAATATTAATTTACATTAAAATAAAGGTTTTAATGTAAATTTTAAAAAGTAAATTAAAAAGACCCCTAAAAAGACACTTAAATTTATTTCTAATTTGTCTTTAATTTTGGAATTCCAAGTGATAACAGGCATTCAAACTGGCATGCTAACAGCAGTAGCTGTGACACTTTGGATTGGGAGCAGAGGCACGTGGGGACGCTAGGAGAGGATAGCTTGCCTTCCCTGTTGTATGGTTAATTTTTCTTCTTTTCTCTAGTTTCCATTTTCCCCATCGTGTGCCCTTTTACAATCTAATACCAAAATTAAACCAAAACACACACACAAACTTGAAAAATACTTAGGAGATTCAGAGAATGTTTTATACAAAAATCGCTTAAATTTAAAATTCAAATGTCATGGTTTTAAGACACATTAATTAGTATGTCTGAACCATGTCAATTATGTCATCATTTCAATAATTATTATATGAAAGCCATCACTCTGAGACTGCTACTTAAAGCTCTGGCACTGCCATAGGCAACAAACAGAACGGAAGAAAACGAGATGAATATATATCAAATATAGCAGGTCCTCAAATTATGTCATTTGTTTTAATGTTGATGAAATACCTTAGGAACTTAACTATTGTTTAATACCGATTTTATCAGCTGGCTTCTTTATATGTTGTTCTGGTTCAAGTCACACAACTTACAACAATGTTAAGACTTACTGTATATATCATCCTTTATACAATACTTTGGAATGGATTTAGCTAATTTTTTCTTTTTTTTTTCTTTTCTTTTTTTTTTAAAATATATTTATTGATTATGCTATTACAGTTGTCCCATTTCCCCCCCCCACTCCACTCCATCCTGCCCACCCCCCTCCCTCCCACATTCCCCCCCCATAGTTCATGTCCATGGGTCATACTTATAAGTTCTTTGGCTTCTACATTTCCTACACTATTTTTACCCTCCCCCTGTCTATTTTCCACCTATCATCTATGCTACTTATTCTCTGTACCTTTACCCCCCTCTCCCCCTCCCACTCCCTTATTGACAACCCTCATGTTCTAGTTGTTTGCCTAGTTTGCTCTCGTTTTTGTTTTAGGTGTGGTCGTTAATAACTGTGAGTTTGCTGTCATTTTTACTGTTCCTATTTTTGATCTTTTTCTTAGGTAACTCCCTTTAACATTTCATATAATAAGGGCTTGGTGATGATGAGCCTCTTCAACTTGACCTTATCTGAGAAGCACTTTATCCTCCCTTCCATTCTAAATGATAGCTTTGCTGGATACAGTAATCTTGGACGTAGGTCCTTGCATTTAATCTTGGGTAATGTAATTATGATGTGCCTTGGCATGTTCCTCCTTGGGTCCAGCTTCTTTGGGACTCTCTGAGCTTCCTGGACTTCCCGGAAGTCTATTTCCTTTGCCAGATCGGGGAAGTTCTCCATTATTTGTTCAAATAAGTTTTCAATTTTTTGTTCTTCCTCTTCTCCTTCTGGCACCCCTATAATTCGGATGTTGGAACGTTTCAAGGTGTCCTGGAGGTTCCTAAGCCTCTCCTCATTTTTCCAAGTTCTTGTTTCTTCATTCTTTTCTGGTTGAATGTTTCTTTCTTCCTTCTGGTCCATACCATTGATTTGAGTCCCAGTTTCCTTCTCATCACTATTGGTTCCCTGTACATTTTCCTTTGTTTCTCTTAGCATAGGCTTCATTTTTTCATCTGTTTTTCGAATAGATTCAACCAAGTCTGTGAGCATATTGATAACCAGTGCTTTGAACTGTGCATCCGATAGGTTGGCTATCTCTTCGTCGCTTAGTTGTATTTTTTCTGGAGCTTTGAAGTGTTCTGTCATTTGGGCCATTTTTTTTGTTTGTTTGTCTTGGCGCGTCTGTTACTTTAAGGGGCGGAGCCTTAGGTGTTCACCGGGGCTGGGTAATGCTGGTGGCTGCGCTGTGATGCTGTATGTGGGGGAGGGGCCGAGAGGAGCAATGGCGCCCGCTTCACTCTCCTCTGGATTTCAGTCTTTCACTCCGCTACCCACAATCAAACTGGGCCCCTCTGGTGCTGGTTCCCGAGTAAGTGGGCCTGTGCACACTCTAGGCCCCTGTGGGTCTCTCCAACAACCTCTCCTGTGAGGCTGGGAGTCTCTCCTGCCGCCCCAACCCCCAGGGGCGCTTTCAATCAGAGGTTTGAGGCTTTATTTCCCCGAGCTGGAGCCCTGGGTTGCGCAGAGGTCTGCTTCTCTGCCCGCCGTTTGTCCCGTTTATCTGTGGGCGAATGTGGTGCCGCAATGTGCTACCCGCCACTCTGCCTGCCCCACTCTCCGCCACTCTGAGTCCGGCCCTCTGGGTTTATCTGTGCAAATGTGGGACCGCAGGGTCTGCTAGTGCTCGGACTGCCTGCGCCATTTGTCCCACACTCCGCCAGTCTCAGTCCCGCCACAGCCACGCGAGTCCTCTCCACCCCAGTGCCGTCTCCGCCCCTCCTACCAGTCTGGATGAATGATTATTTTCTGTTTCCTTGGTGTTGGTCCCCCTTGCTGTTCGATTCTCTGTCGGTTCTGGTTGTGCGAGGAGGCGCAGTGTGTCTACCTACGCTGCCATCTTGGTTCTCCTTAGCTAATTTTTTTTTGAGAGAAAATCTGGCTCCTACATTTGAAGAGTTAAAATATTTGTGATCACATGCTACAAACTCACTTTGTAGCACATAAAGGAACAGGAAGTTAATTCAACAAATGAAGGGACCACAGAGCGACAGGATCAACTTATGTGTACTGTTTTGGGCATGGGTCCCATTATTTCATGATCATATACTAAAGTCTTCCTTTCCTTTCCCTCCCTTCCTTTCCTCACCCCAGAATATGTTTATTGATTTTAGAGAGAGAGGAAGGGAGAAATATTGATCAGTTGCCTCCCATATGCACCCCAACTAGGGACTGAACCCACAACCTAGGTATGTGCCCTAACTGGGGATGGAACCTGCAACCTATTTGGTGTATGGGATGATACTCCAACCTACTGAGCCACCCAGCCAGAGCTGGAGTCTTTGTTTTTTCTTTTAAAAAACTTTTTTTTTCTTTTTAATTTTTATTGTTATTCAATTACAGTTGTGTGCCTCTTTTCCCCATCCCTCCACCCGACCCCAGCCAAATCCACCTCCCTCCCCAACCTCCACCCTCCCCCTTGATTTTGTCCATGTGTCCTTTACAGTAGTTTCCGTAATCCCCTCTCCCCACTGTCCCCTCCCCACTCCCCCTTGGCTATTATTAGATTGTTCTGAACTTCAATGTCTCTGGTTATATTTTGTTTGCTTTTTTCTTCTGTTGATTATGTTCCAGTTAAAGGTGAGATCATACAGTATTTGTCCCTCATCGCCTGGCTTAAAAAACTTTTTAAAAAGGGAAATCCACTATAATAAGCTCCAATGTATCTTATTAAATGTCCCTTGAAAAATTCTAGAGATATAGCAATTTTAAGATGCCCCTATTTCATATTTATTTATTTTAAAACATTCCCTTTATCTTTCTCCAACTATGCTCTATCCTCAGGGCCAAGGAATAAGGGCATTATTATTTGGCTTTGTCACCCCGAGAACAGAGAAAAGTTTTTCTTGTTCTAAGAATAAAATAAAAACTTAAAAATAAAATCACAAAGAAAAGTTTTGCAAAAGTATAAACATACTATTACAAATATCTCTCTGCTAAAGACACTTACCATAGGATCTTTAATCTCAAGAGTAACCTTAAATTTCTCCATACAGCGCTTCTGAAGACACGGGATAATTGTTACTTCTGGACTGGCAGACAAGGTAAATACCGTGATAGCAGTAAGCAGACTGACTTCGTCTAGTTCTTGGTGTGTTCCATCTACTGAAGAGAAAAATGAACTGTGTGAACCAGATCCTAATACTGCCATATTCACTGTTTCATTTATCTGTGGGAAGCTATCTGTAGTTCGGTGGTAACAATTTCTTTTGTGTACATAATAGTTTTAGATAGTGAACACTAATTGACTTTGAGACTCCTGGCACATGTTGTAAGTTTAAAAATGTGCATTGGAAGTAATTCTACATCCAAGAATTACCAAAGTAATTATAATCTTTACAGGTAAAGACATCAGTAAATACACATACAAATTTAGTAGAAATATATAAATTTACTAGTTGTGTGACCTTGGACATTCAACCCTGTCTTCAGCTTCCTCATCTGTAAAATGGGAGTAACAACAGTACTTACATTGATAAGGTTAAATGAGTTAATCCGTGTAAAGCATTAGAATAGCATGTTGAATATAATACTCAATATATATTAGCCATCATATTACTACTTTTATTGTGGAGCAATACAGAAATGCTTGGACAATTATTTTTTCTTAAAAGATTTTATTCATTTTTAGAGAGAGGGGGGAGGAAGGGAGAAAGAGAGGGAGAGAAACATCAGTGTGTGCTTGCCTCTCATGTGCCCCCCACTGGGGACCTGGCCCACAACCTAGGCATGTGCCCTGACTGGGAATGGAACCCGCAATCCTTTGGTTCACAGGTTGGCACTCAGTCCACTGAGCCACACCAGCCAGGGCCAATTATTTTTAAAGTATTCATATTTTGATAATACATGTGCCAAGTGAAAATAACTTAGCACACTGCTTCATATACCATTTCCTAACAGCAGAGAAAAATCTGAAAACACCTGCATAGGCCACTGTGGGGACTAAAAAGTAATGCTTTTCCTCCCATCTTGTAAATTCTTCTAGCTGGGCTAATAATCAAATTAACAAAGAAATTAACTGGAGAAAATCAAATTTTAATATATGTGCACGGGGAATTCACATTAAACATGAAAATTCCAAAGATACTGAGGCAAAACTGGGTATATATGACGTTTTGGACAAAGAAGAAAAGGGGAGGCATGGGATCTTATATTTCAAAAGTGAGTATGAGCCATTTACAGATAATTTGTTTCTTTTTTTTAAAAATTTTATTGTTATTCAATTACAGTTGTATGCCTTTTCTCCCCATCCTCCACCCCACCCCAGCTGAGATAATTTGTTTCTTAATAACCAACTTAAAAATCAATACCCCAAAAGGCAAAACTTTTTGTCCCCTTCACCATCAATAATTTGAAGGAATTTTCTGTTAGATATAATTCATTTTCCAAAGTCAAACTCTCATTAAATAATTTTAGTGGGTCTGATATGGAAAATCATATTATTTGAAAAGGAGTGACAAACTCAACTCATTAATTTGTATAAGAATGGACTGCTACTGTTGAAATAAAAAGGGGCACACATATATATATATAGTCTGTGCAGAAGGAATCCAGCCATGTAATATGGAAAACAGAGACATTTATTGAAGAAACTACAAGACATAAGAAAAATTGTGCATAGGACAATGACACCTTAGTCCCCTTCAAAGTTGGCACCTTAGGACCTCACACAGTTTTATCAGCATCTTTTATACTGTTCAAAACAATATAAGCCAGAAGCTGCAGGGCGCCAAATATGGGCTATAGGTGAGCTGAGTCACCTGGGTGATTTGATGTTTTGTCAAAAACCTCTGCATGAGATGAGATGCCTGAGCAGGCACACCGTCCTGATGAAGCTGCCAATTACCAGTTTCCCATAGCTGAGGCCTTCTGAGCCACCTGAATAGTTTCTGCAGAGGGATGTTCAAGCTTAACACAAAATTTGATGCAGATTTGTTGCTCTACTCATTCAGTCATTTTGAATGTGACGGCCACACAGTTCACATGCTCACTCAATGGCATCTACCACCCCACTGACTAGTACAGTGAAGTCGTCATTGTTCACGCGTGCGCATTCCAGTCCACGCTCCTTGGTTGTCAGGTTACACACAAACTGTTCTTGTTGTATTAACAATGGAAGGACCTTCTACAGACAGACTATAAATAAATATATAAGTAAATATATGTACCTGTGTATATATGTATATGTATACACACATATATACATATATGTGTATAGGTATATACATACATGGGGGAAGGAGGGAGAAACTTTGGTAATATTTATTCTACAAATATTTAAGGAACATTTACCATGTGCCGGCACTCTTTTTGGCAGTGAGATATAATTTAAACAGAAAATATACTAATATACCAGGATGCAAATAAAGAACTTAATTTCAGCTTGTCCCAAGGTCTATAAATATAAAAGACATTAAAATAATAGAAAGCAAGTTAGGAGCTGCTATACTGGGTAGTCAGAGAAAGTCTTGAGGACATTGATATGAGCTGAGACTTGAGAGACAGTAGCAATAAAAGCAAATTACAAATGATGAAATTTACTTTATAAAAATAATTTGAATAATTTTAAGGTAAAACAGTACATGGTCAACAGTTAAAATTATGACAGCACTATTATAAGTACTTCATATATATTAAATATTTAGTCCTTATAATGGCACCATGAGGGAGGTCCTCTTATTTTTCCCATTTTATGGCTGACAGACTGAGGAAAAGAACAGAAGAGATTCAGTCATTAACCCAATCAGACACACAATCACACAATCAGTAAGAGAGTGTGATTCCAGAGAGCAAATTGTGACTCATGATGCTACACTGCTTCCCATACAGACAAGTTATTTTTGGTCATTTAGAACAACTTGAAACTACAGCATAGTCAGCTAGTCTGTTTAATAAAAATGTCTATTTTCAGTAAGATAAAACTGTCCTGGGTTCCTCCTCCCATTTCTTCTAAAATTTTCTTATTCCCCCAACCCTGCCCAAATTTCCTCAGTCATGCTTCACTTAGGGACAGGGATATGTTCTGAGAAATGCATTAGGAGATTTCGTCATTGTGCAAACATCCTAGAGAGCATTCACGCAGAGCTGGATAGCAGAGCCTACTACACACCTAGGCTATATGGTACAGCCTGCTGCTCCCGGGCACTGCATGTTATGGTGCTGCACACTGTAGGCAACTGCAACGCAACGGTAAGCATCTGTGTCTAAACCCAGAAAAGGTACAGTAAAAATACAGTATAAAAGTGTGTGTGTGCACATGTGAGAAAGCATGCACACATGCTTTGGGGGGTCAGGGGGAGGGTGTTGAGGAACGTACCTTTAGAGGGAAAGCAGATGTCAGGAGGGGAGAGAAGAGGAGAGAGGGAATGAAGAGAAGGGGAGAGAAAGGGAGAGCAGAGATCGAAGAGACCCAGAGTGAGTGATAAAGCTTGAGAGGAGACACAATAAAAGGGAGAACCCAGGACAGGCAAGGAGGAGAGAGAGGGGAGTGGGGCTGGGAGGAAACATAAAGATGAAATAGAAGAAAGTGAAGTGAGTTTGTGAGAAGAACAGGAATGGGAGAAAAGAGATGAAGAGAAATGAAAAGAGGGGAAGTGAATTTGTGAGTGAAGAGGCAGGCTGGAGTGGGGGGTAGGCTACCCCTTTCCCCAGCCTGCTTCTCTTGATCCCTCACCAAATTCTGCCTCCTGCCTCTGGTGGACAGCATGCTGAGTGAGCTTCCTCATGTATTTAAACAATGCAGAGCAAGCAGGAAATTCAACATCATAGTCTGGTCCAGACTTTTAACATCGCAAACAAACTTTTTGCATATATATAATCATATGGGACCACCATTGCACACATGGTCAGTCAATGACCGAAATGTGGTTGTGCTGTGCATGACTATATTCCATTTTCTTTTTTTTTTAATTTTATTTTTCAATTAGAGTTCATTCTCTTTTATTTAGGATCGATGCAAGATTCACTGAGCATTAGCCCCATGGGCAGGGCTATATGGTAAGAAGTGGGGATTCTGCTAACAGCCAGAGAAACTGAAGCCTCTTGCCAACAGCCTTGAGTGAGTCACCTTGGAGAGGGACGGTCTAGTTGCAGTCCTGGCCAACATCCTAACAGTAACTTCGTGAGAGACCCTGCACCAGAAATACCCAGCTATGCTGCTCCGAATTCCTGACCCCTAACTATCAAATAATAACTGGTTTTTTTAAAGCCACTAAGTTTTGGGGAAATCTGTCAGGTAGCTAATGGTTTTCCTGTCATGATTAGCTGCTGCTTTAATTTCTCTCGGTAGCTAACCTAATACCTCAAGGTCCTAACCTCATCCCCTGACACACGGCAGAATCACATCTGTGCGTGTGAGACACAACAGGCATGCTCGTATCATTCTCAACATAAAAATGTGGATCTAGTGTGTCCATCCATATCTTTTGTCTTTGCTGTCATCGGCAGAAGTTAATCCTTTAAAATTCACAGTGAATGTTATTTCTTCCTGCTTAGAAAGGGATGTTGTTTCCCCTAATACTTCCAACTCTAGCCTCATCTCCACCTTCTTTTTTTCCATAAGCACAAACTCATACTAGCTTCATTAAAAAAAAAAAAAAATTCCTTGACCCTACACCTTCCCTCAGCTTTTTCTTCTTTCCATCAAGAGAAACCTATACTTTGATCCTTCCCCTTCCTTACTCTTGTTTGCACCTCAACAGTGCATTTTACACTGCTGATCACTCCTGCCACTAAAACCCCTTTACTGTGGCTTCTGTGACTGCATTCTCTTCTCAATCTACTCACATCTTGCTCCGTAAACTTAAACTGGGTAATTTCAACCATCCTATAGGCTGCACTGACAACTCTACATGTAGTCTAAAATCATCTCTATTCCAGATTATTTTCCTGAACTCCAGACTTCTACATACTCTGTTCTACTTGATTATCCTACAGGCTTTTCAAAATTAACTTCACTATATTCCCTTGAAAATGCTCACCTTGGTATTTCTGTTAACAGGACTATGAATGACTATCAGTAAATTCTGTTAGTACAATTAATATTTTAGTTTTCATTATTCTACTCCTCTTTATCCTTACTGCTACTATCTTATCTCCAACAATCTTGCTTTCTTTTCCATACTGGTGCCAGAATGATTCTTTAGAAATGCAAATCACTTTACTCCCCATAAAGCCTTTAGTAATTCCCCATGAATATTAAAAGCAGTCCAAATTACAGACCAAGACACATCCTCTATAATCTGGCCCTAAACATCATCCAACTCAACTCTTTTTCTACTAATCATTATTCAGCCCCCTCTTACTCTTTCCCCCAAACCCATATTCTCTCACTTCTCTATTTGGTATCCCCAAATATACCTTACTAATTTAGATCTCCAGGTGTTTGATCAAAATTCTGTGCCTCAAATCCCTATCTATGATGTCCGAGTGAAGAATGCTCTTCTAATCCTTTAAGAAATTGATTCTGCTGAGAAACCTCTTGTGGCATACAGAGGGTATCCCGAACATCCCCTTCATGGGGGAAGGTGCTGCCCAGCTGTGGGGAGTGTGGTCAGCTGTCAGCTCACTCAGGGTTGGCCTTAGCTATGGAGCTGCCTGGACTGAGATCACATCCTTCGTGGCACAGCTTACATCTAAGGATAAAGGTCAGGACATTGCTGTCCTCTGTGGGACACTGATGGGCAGGCAATCTCTAGACCCCTCAGGTTCACTGAGCTTTTTGGGGCCTGCATTGTAGTGTGACTTCTTTTGCCCCAAACTGCTTTCTCCTATGCCCTTCACAGACTTGGTTTCTTTTCTTTTCTTAAAAAGGATTTTATTTATTTATTTTTGGAGAGAGGGCAAGGGAAGTAGAGAGGGAGAGAAACATCAGTGTGTGGTTGTCTATTGCGCTCCCCCTACTGGGGACTGGCCTGCAACCCAGGCATGTGCCCTGACTGGGAATCGAACCAGTGACTCTTCAGTTTGTAGGACAATGCCCAACCCACTGAGCCACACCAGTCAGGGCTATTATGCATATTAAAAAGTTCTGTCAGCTAGTCATAGGTCATACTATATTTTTAAATTAACACGGTGTTACATATGAGGTTCTTTCACTGTCAATATACAGGCTGCCAGTCATTTACTTGTATTAAAGGTTAAAGATGCTAAAATGAGAACACAAATGTTTCTATCCACTATATTCTCTAACCATGTATGTAGTAAATACGGTCTCTTTCAGGTGAAGTTACCAAACATGATCAAGTAAATAGCTTATTTTCAAAAAACTGTCCATCTTGCTTTTTTAAAGCAAACTGAACAACTGCTTTCAAAGAGCTGTAATTACCGGGGTCCCAAGAGTCAAGAACTGTTGTTAAGGCGCTACGGAGGAGGTCTGTCCAAGCAGCCTGGCTCTTCTCTGCTCTGGCCATGGGAGAAGACAATATTCCTTTCAGAGCCTGCAGGGAGGCTGCGACTGTTGAAGATAACTGGCCCCCAGGCAACTTCACAGCAGTTTCTCTGAGGACCCCAATGGTGAGGTACAGTATAGTGGGGAGAATTGAGATGCTTCCTGTAAGATACATTTTAAAAAATACTGTGTATTTCGGTCTATGTATATAGTTCCTAAAAAGAAATCATCAATAAGTAACACAATGTCAAAAATTTCTAGCTTTTAAGATGATTTTTCATAAAGGATTATAACTGTTAAGATAATGTAAATAATCTTTTGATTTTAAGTACTGGATTATATTTTGGTTATAAATGAAAATGTTATTTAAATTTTATTTAAAATTACTTACTTATTTTTTAGAGAGAGGGGAAGGGAGGGAGAGAAGCATTGATGTGAGAGAGAAACATCAATTTGTTGCCTCTCATCCGCACCCCAAGGAGGGACAAAACCCACAACCTAGGCATGTGCTCTGTCTGGGAATCAAACTGGTGACCTTGGGCTTTGCAGGATGATGCCCAACCAACTGAGCAACACCAGTCAGGGCTGAAAATATTATTTAAATTGTATCACAGTATCATTATATTTTGCTGTCTTATTTTGTTTTACTTGGTGGTTGGTAAATATTGAATTTATTTTTATGTGCTTTTTAGTGTGGTAAATATACACAATACAAAACTTACCAATTTAACTATTTTAAAGTGTACAATTTAGTAGCATAAGTACATTGATAATGTTGCAAAACCATCGACACTGTCCACTTGAATTCATTTTATATTAAACTTTTTTCAAGAAATTTGCAGCAGTCCACTCAGGACAAACTATTAAAGTTTTCATGGCCACCAAAAAGTTGAAATGTCAGTTGTGTTGAAAATGAAAGAGACTGAAGCTAAAACCCTCTGCTAGTCACTTTTTCTGCCACTCTTGGTGTAAGGCAGTGCGTGAGAAAAAGGAATACAGGTTTTAAATCAAATTGAAGTTAAACTCACATTAAAAAAAAGACAGCACGTAAATTGGTCAAAACACACTTAAGCAGAAGTATGTTTACCAATTGAAAAGTATTAAGTACTGAGTACCTACTATATGTTAGATTTCCTAGAGGATAAAAGTATTTCATTGACAATAAGACATAAGTTTGTATGTATATTTATCTGCTTTCTGTATAATAATCAATTACATTTAATACCACTATATGACACATAAAAACTATGTATCTAAATACAGAAACAACACACACACATGTATATATAGGGAAGCTTCACAGAAGAGGTAGGCCTGGAGCTGAACCTCAAAAGAAAGCAAAATTTTACACAGAAAAGGGATGGGGGTCACTTCACATCAAATAACACTGTGGACAACAGCTCAGAACAGGGATGGGTATGATGCCTTGCAGGTTTAAAATTCACACAGCAGGAATGAAGAGGAGGGAGTGATTCAGTAGAGCCCTGTGGAGAGCTTTAAAATGCTACTAAAAGTATAGACTTGATCCCAACCAGAACTGGATATGACAAACTTCTGTCATCACTGGGGAAGGGACAGTCAATTAGATATTTTATACCAAAAAAGTGCCCGAGAGTGAATACTGCCACTGATCGGTTTAAAATGTTGTCAACCACCAAAAAGCGTATCTGCAGTACATGCTGTCTCTAAATTTACTTTCACCCTTTTAGCAAAACAAATTACTAGAATGCAATGTTAATCTTAGAGGATTAATAACATTACCCAAACCTCTGGGTTAGATTTGGGTTAATGAGAAAAGGATTAGCAACCATTATGTCCTTTATCTATTAAAACCATTTCTCTCCCTCCAGGCCAAGTAAAGTAGCCACACAGCACAGCATACCTTCAGGAGAGCACACTGCGGGAAGTTCAGAGAGGATAACCAATGCAGCTGAAACCAATCTGCTTCCATCTTCTGACAGCATCTGTGGCTTTGCAGCTTTTACTCCGGGGCTGCCTGTCAGTTTAGGATTTAGTTCTGGGAGCTGTCTAACTAGAATGCACACACACAATTCTAGTGTCGCAAAAACCAAAGATCTCCCGGGCACAAGTCCTCCTGTGTCCTTTCCCTCTCCAAATTCTGGCAAGGTTTCCTTTTCAGCAGCACCATCATCAACTAAAAGACAAAAAGAAGAGCGTTGAATAAATGCTTCATATTTACTTTGCTTCTGGTAGATGGCAATTTAGTTCATTTCTGTTACAGGCAACACATTTAAATGGCTGAAGTCTTGGGTGTTAAAGATTGATGGGGAAAGTGGTCAGGAAGGTAATGTAGTTGTCTTTATTATGAGTTCTTATTGCAATGAATAAAAAAAAAATCCTTGGTAACCTTTTGGCCTTAAACTGTTCCTTGCTGTTAAGAACATGACCTGACAGCCAGAGCTCCAGCACTGACCTTGTGACCTTAACACAGAAAGATGGGAACCGAGGTCGCTGACATCTCTATGCAGCTGCCATACCAGCCCAGGACTGCCTGCCCCTGGACTTAAACTGACCCATACCAAATTAGACTTATGAAATAAGCCATTTAATCACTTTGCAAAACGTAAGTCATTAAAAAAATTGTTAGTTGGTCTGTCCATGTACATTAGTAAACTCAAAGCTAGTGTAAGTAAGTACTCAGTCAGAATAAGGGATTTTTTCACTTCCAGGGTTTTGTTAAAGTTCTCACTTTCTCAAGGAATAATAGTTTAGCTACTGAAAACATCCAAGCTAACATGTAAAAGTGAATGGGAGAACGTACAGCCACAATCTAGAGACGTTTCATTCGTGCTACACATATAGATTATACGACACAGACTCATAAGCAATACTTTAAAAATAATGACGCTACGGGAATAATTTGGCACTGTGGGTTAACATTCACCTTCTGCACTTCGTCTTTTCTCCTTCACATGTTCTTGAGCTGCACAGATAATCTGTCTTACCACTTCAAGTGAAGCCAATTGAATCGAAGGTGATTCTCGGGTCAAAATTACTCGATGTAGTACATTCAACAACTCGATACCCAAGTCCTATCATAGAAAACATTTAGGGGAGATTGTATTGGAAATACTTTCCTAAAAAAAACAAAAAACAATGCTAAATTCTATGACAAAATCCAGAAAAAGAGAATGTAACGAACTGCTCACTAAAAAAAATAAAGGTATCAGTGCAAAATTATGTAACACCTGCTCCACTTTAACCCAAATCCAGATTGGTTTTTGTCCAATCGTGTGGGAGATGGCACTGTGACACAAGGTCATTTTCACACAGGTCTTTCACTGGGAAAGAAGAAAAGGAAACTTTCTTACAAGATGAGAAATTTGGATAAAAGAATACAAGGACTGCCATGTAGATTCCAAGATTTATATTAAGGGTTTGGTTTTTTTTTTAAGTAATAACAAAGAATAATGGAGAAGTACAACATTAAAAGTGGGTAAGTTAATACGCACAGAATGGGTATCTCCCTAAGAATAAAATACACTGGACAAATAATATTTTATTTCCCACCTTTCTTTTCTACTGGTTACTCTGGTGGCTTTCTTTCATCTTTAGAAATAACACAGTAAATCTATCATTATAATAATTGTTTTAACATACAAAACAAACAAGCACAAAAAGTTTAAAATTTATATAAATACTAACCAAGTCAGGCAGGAACCTGATTAATACTTTAAATTTAATAAACAGTAGTATTAATAAGGTGAATAAGAGCCCATATATAGAGAGGAAATCATACCCCCCATGTTTCTTAACATTCAAGAGTAAATGATAAAAATTTTATATACTGGCACTATATGATGTTGAGGGTGCCTGCCCAATGCATAGTTGCTCCTGGGAAAGCCCTTAAAGGAAGTGCCATACTTTGTACAGTGATTTTTTTACCTCGGTCACAACCGAGCCAGATATTAACATCTCACTCCACCTATAGGCTAGCCAGCAGTCCCTTAAAATACCTGGAAGGAGAACTCAGCCAACAGGAATACTCTGTAATAGGCAGTAACTGCATGAACCAAGCAGATTATCTCTTAAGGAAATGGAACATAAAGTAACAGATGAATATGAGGAGCAGGGTGCATTGAAGCACAGAGAGACAAAGAAAGAAGACCACCTGTAACTTGTGGCTACTATACTGGACAATGCAACACAGAACCTTCCCATCATCATACAGTTTGAAGAGCTGCTTTACAGAGTGGCTGGCTGGTGGCAGCAGGGAGAACCTCAGCAGAAGCAGAGACACAGTGGCAGAAGCAGGACTGCTCCAGGGCAGCACAGCTGCGACGGCATTCCAGTTCTGAGGCCAGCAATGCCCCTTGCTTGTTTTCTCTTTAGTTCTCTGTGTTCACTCTGTTTGCTGCAGTAAAACTGAACATGCATGTTCCCTAAAATCTATAGAAGCCTAGTAAAAAATAATTAAATCACCTGATTACTGCCAATTTTAGATCTGGGCCAAGGAACATCTAGAAGGGCCTGTAATGCATGTAAACAAGCAGTAATGCTTTCCATGGTTGCCTCTGAGCGCAAGGAGCACAGAAATTCCACACAGATTCCTGCAGAGAGCAGAAAAAGAGGGAGGCTTCTTTGAGATTTTTAGTTTTTGAAGTTAAATAACTTTTCATTTTGATAAGATGTAGAAGTAAGCTTAACAAAATGTAACGCAAACAAGCTGCAATAAATTTAGGATTCTAAACAATTAAGTGATAAGGCAAGTTTTTTAATAGTTTATTTTCATCTGCATGTACATAAAGAATAATCTCACTTAGGCTTGTGCACTATTGCATAGTTGCTATGAAGTAGTGAAAAGATGTGAATATTACGCCCTGGCTGCTGTGCCTCAGTGGACTGCGCGCCAGCCTGCAAAGCAAAGGGTTGCTGTTCGACTCCCTGTCAGGACACATGCCTGGGTTGCCGGCCAGGTTCTCAGTTGGGGGCTCATGAGACCACACACTGATTTTCTTTTTCTCCCTCTCTTTCTCCCTCTCTTCCCTTCTCTAAAAATAAACAAAATCTTAAAAAAGATGCAAATATTACAATAAATTGTCCCAGAGAATGTAACATGTAGTTTAACTTTATTCTGACTAAAATTTATTGATTATTATATATCAGATGCTGAACTTTACATCAATCATTTCATTTCATTCTCACAATACCTGAAGAAGTAGGTACGATTACCACTCTTTTTTGAAAGAAGGCAATGAACATTGAGTTTAAGTAATTTAATCTGTGCAACATCAGTTACAATGGGTTACATCAAGAATTTGAACTGAGGTAGTCGAACTACACAGCTTATGCTCATAATAGCTCTGCTATCCTTCATTCTATAAAAGTCTGTTTTTAAAAAGCTCACATTTCAAGACAAATGAAAGAAAATTTTAACATACCCAATGATATGGGAAATCTGGTCATGTCTGGCTTGGGAAGGAATATATGGAATAAATGTTTTTCATATTCTACCTACTTCAACAGAAACTCCATGCCTCACATTTAATTAATAACTTCTTTATTAGCCCTAGCTGGTGTGGCTCAGTGGATTGAGCGCCAGCCCACAAACCAAAGGGTTCAATTCCCTTTGGTTTCGAAGGGGCACATGCCTGGGTTGAGGGCCAGGGTCCCAATAGGGAGCATGCAAGAGGCAACCACACAATGATGTTTCTCTCCCTCTCTTTCTCCTTCCTTTCCCCCTCTCTTTAAAATAAGTAAATAAAATATTAAAGAAAAAATTTCTTTATCAGTAATGAATGAAATAGGTAAAACATGAAAAACATTTATTCCATATATTCCAGAAACTCATTGTACCTTTGAAAGACACCTTACTTTAAAAATAAAATTCCAGGAAAGCCAAAAACTGGGTTAAGCTTCACAAATGTAAAAATCTAATTTATCTTTAAGCTTAAATATTTGTTTATAATTCTGTACCTTTGAGTATACTTTTCTTAAACCTTGCAATTCCTGCGGATGGGGAAAGGCAGAGGGGAATGACCCGTTAGTGCATTGATATTTTTTGCATACATACTACTGAGAAATTCAGAACAACTGCAGATACCACATGGATTGTTTACTTATCTATCTATTCATTTATTTACGAGAGAGGAAGGTGCAGAGAGAAAAACATCAATGTGAGAGAAACAGGATTGGCTGCCTCTCATACATGCCCCGACCAGGGACTGAACCTGCAATGCAGGCATGTATCCTGACTGGGAATCAAACCTGCGACCCTTTGGTTTCTGGGATGATGCTCTAACCAATTTAGCCACACTGGGCAGGGACCACATGGATCTTTTAAAAGCTCTGTGGAAAGCACTAGGCTTCTCTCGCAATTTCTATAACTCAAATTGATGGTGAAGCCAGCTTGTAAGGGCTTCTAGACTTATGAAATTTACAATTTTATAAAGTATATGTTTTATAAAATTGATATAAAATATCAAGGCTATCACTAACACATAATACAGAACGAGGTAACAGCCATCAAGAACTGATAGGCAGCGAGGCACAGTTCAAGAAAAACTCCATAGGGTTGGAAGCTTGTCAGCTCTTTTACTGACCTAAAATAAGATGGAATCTATCAGTGTAGACATCCTCAGGAGACTTTACGGTAGCCCCAGATGATGAGCCCTGACACATGGAAGTTGGTGTTACAGGCCTTGAGAGATTAGAAGCTCCTTCATCTGGGTCAGCAAAGCCTGTGCTTGTAAGCCACAATGCTGTAGCATGGAGGATAAGCGCCCACGAGTTGTAATAATGCACTTTTGCATTTTCACTGGTTTCTGCTGTATAGAAGGTACCACCTACAAAAAAGGGGAAGCAAAGTGTTTCCAGAGGAGTAAGAGAATCTACATTTTCTCTTTTCCCTGTTACTAGATATAGACCATTCCCATCACCCCAAAACTTCCTTAAGACCATTTTTTAGTCCCCAATACCACAAGGCAAATCTTTTCTGACCTCTATCAACACAGATTAGTTTTGCCTGTCCTTGGACTTAATATAAATGGAAGAATATACAGTATATACTTTTTTGTGATAGATTAAGTAACAGTGTTTTTGGGGATTCATCCATGCTGTCATGCTATCGATGTTTTCATTTCTATTGGGAGTACAACTGTGGGCGGATGTACCTTTACAACTTTATTAGAAATTTCCAAGCTAAGTCTTAAATACTTATTTTAAATCATAAATATTTTAAAACAAATATGTGATGAGTGTATGTGTGTTTAAACAAATACTGACACCCATTTACCTACCTCCAAGATTAACATAACATTTTGTTTTCTTAAATCTCTTACCAACCTAACACTTCATTACATCACCAATTCTTGCCCCTCCTGCTATAACCACTTTCTTCACTTCAGTGTGGATCACTCCTAACTAGGGAGGTACACTGGCATGACAGATGTCTGTATTCATACATAATATGCTATTATTTTGTGTTTAAGTTTACTCAAAAGGCATCATATGTACCCTTTTAAAACTTGCTTTTTTACACCTAATATGTTTTTGAGATTTACTTATGTTGATTTATGTCTGTCATTCACTTTTGGTGAAAACTTACATCAATAAGTCAGATTATTTCCATTCCTATGCTATTGAAAAGTACAATAAACACTCTACATCCTATCTCTGTGTATAACTCCAATTCAAATTCTAACAGAACTTGACAGGCTAACACTAAAATTCATGTCATGAAGTAAAAAAAAAATAGCCATTTTGGAATAACATGAAGATGAAGTATGGCTACCAAATATCCAACCCACAAAATGTAATTAACAAGTAACTATAAAATTAGATTCCTATCCCCATTCCACACACACAAACTAAATTCTAGTTGGATTGAAGTTCACAATGTAGAAAGCAAAACTATAAACTTATAGGTCTTCACGATCTTAAGTAAAACATTTATGATACTACACAGACATATAAACCATAAATGACTGATTACAAAAATTCTAATGAGGTAAAACAAATAAGCTGGGAGAATTTATTTACCTCAAAATAAAGAACCACGAAAGAATAATATTAAAAATATATGAAGAATTAACATAGCAGGAAAATAACAAATACCAAGTAGAAAATAGGCAAGGATTGTGACTAGGTGATTTATGAAAAGAAACTCAGCCTATACAGCTATAGAAACAGGTTCTCAATCAAGGCAATAATAAAATGAAACAAATATTCCTTCACACCCATCAGAGTGGTAAAACTTAAGTATGATAACATGAGGGTGGGGAGCTGCGGTACAACGGGGCATATGTGTCATTATAACCGCTTTGGCGAAGAGCAGTTTGGCGGTGCCTTGGGACTTAAGATGTGCACGCCTCAAAAACTAGCCAATCAACTTCAGGGTGTCTAACCTGAAGCAAGTCTCATATGCTTATTCTCTGAATGAAAATTATTCTGAGGAAAATATTTCAGATAAACATTATCTGCTAAGAAAAGGAGAAGTGTTGAAAAGTTACTGTCACTCTACAAATTATGTAAATATTTTACCCCCTTACCTTCAATAGGAAGTTGGGAGGCAAATTCTGAAGGCAAAGTTAAGAGAGCAAAATCCTGAAGCGCAGCAAGCCAGAGCCTACTTAGGGTGCCCAGGTCTGTGTGGACTAGGTCAAGCAGCCCATCTGCTGAGTATGACCCATTTCTAACACTCTCTTCTGAAAAGGTGGTAGTCTTCAAAGGTTGTTTGTGGTTTTTATGTCTCTCTACAGCAATTATGTAGACCTGTTAAAAGTTAATTTGTAAACAGGAAGATCTTGCAGCCATTGAAAAGGTACTGTAATATTTTTATCTTGCTGAGGAGGCAGACTTACCTTTGAGTATACTGGACCTGAAATGCACTGTGATATATAAGAAAGTATACATGTGTGACTACATACACAAAAATGGAGTAGAGATTAAAAAAGTTATCTTCAATGAGACATGTTAGGGATAAAAATACTTCATAAATATGCTGTCACTGTGCACTTTTACAACCACTGATGGCTGCAACGAAATGATTGTGGCACTCTCTCACTAAGTCTTGTTTTGGCCTTAAAATGCATCTCAACATACAATTTCAGGTGGCCATCTCTGATCTGCTGTAGGCTGAAACACTAAAAGTATTTTCTTTCAAAGTTACCACTAAATCACTACAAAAAGTTTACATACGTAGACTTAACATGGGCTGTTCATAGGACTACAGGATATTAAAGGAAAAAATATAATTTTCTGAAAAACTAATGTGGTAGCAAAAGTGACTGAACTTATGTGAGCCTATTCACCCAACACAATGTGAATATGCAAACATTTTATTACAGATATATTAAAGTGTTTGATTGGTATCGTCCCAGACTTCCGGGATGAATACATGTAATATACAATGCATTAATTACTTATTGAAAATCTCTCAAATCTGAATACCAACTATTATCGGGTGCCAAGCATTTGGCATATTATGAGCCACCTTTAAGTAGAATCTGTTGGTCAGTCATTATCTTTACTGAGCAGAAAAGCAGAGCAGGTAATTAGCTTAAGCTAGAACACAGACTCAAATTATTATAAGAAACACTATATAAGCAGAGAATTATTTGTAAAACAGGCTATGGAGATTACAGCATATATATTTTTTTAATTTATTGACTTGAGAGAGAGAGAGAAAGAAAAGGGGGTTGGAGAGAGGGAGGGAGAGAGGGAGAGAGAGAGGCATGGATTTGTTGTTTCACTTATTTATCCATTCACCAGTTGCTTCTTGTCAGTCCCCTGACCTTAGATCCAACCTGCAATGTGGCGGCATTGGGAGGACCCTCTAACCAACTGAGCGACCTGGCCAGGGAGGAGGAGGTGGGCTCCCAATCCAGTTTCATCCAGTTTTCCCACCTCCCCCATAGAGGTCAAGCAGCAACAGCAGCTTGGGTGGAGGGAGGAGCTTGAGAAGTGAAAGCAGCCAAGGCAGTGGAGGTTTTCAAAGGCTCTTGCCGGACCCTCGCACTCTCCTGCCCCGCTGCCATGATGCCCAAGAGGAAGGTCAGCTCAGCATAGGGGAGCCCAAAAGGAGATCGGTGAGGTTGTCAGTTAAACCTGCTCCTGCAAAAGTGAAAACCAAGCCAAAAAGGGAGGCAGGAAAGGATAAATATGCAGACAAAAAGTGCAAACAAAAGGGGAAGGGAGAGCAAAGGGAAAACAGGCTGAAGTGGCTAACCAGAAACCTTAAAGATCTACCTGTGGAAAACGGAGAAACTAAAAGCAAGGAGCGTGCAGCCTCGAATGAAGCAGAAGAAACAAGAAGCCAAGTCTGATTAATACCATATATCATGTCTTATCAGTGGTCCCTGTCTCCCTTCTTGGACAATCCAGAGAAATATTTTTATCAACTATTTTGTAAATCCAAGTTTTTTATAATAGCTTTAGAAACATTTTTAAGAAGGAGGGGATTCCACCTCATCCCATTTTTAAAAGTATAAATGCTTTTTTTAAAGAGGTGAAATCATTTGCTGGTTATTTATTTTTTGACACAACCAGAAAATTGTGGGATACTGAATATGGGAGGCTTTGACTGTGTTGGGTGTCAGCTTAACATTCCCTAGATGGGGGTAGTTTTTATATCCTGTAATACAAAGTTTGTTAAATGGCAGTTTGGAGTCAGTCATGTATTTACTACGTCTTGAACATTTTAAATTGCTTCTATTCTCATGTTTTTGGTAGAATTGTTTCCTAAAGAGAGCTGCTCCTTGACCTTGGCTCTCCCTGCCAGAATTCTGTGTGCTCTGTAACATCTGTGGTGTGGTAGTCCAGTTCTCCTAGTGACTCTGTTAATGTGCTGATTGACACGTGAAAGATTGAAAACTCGATTATGTAGTACATATGATATTAAATCGTGAATTAGTTGGACTTTGATGTAACAGCATATCAACATTTGCAGATATTGGTACTTGATACTCTACTAAGTAAAATCAGTCTTCAAATTTTAAACTGGAAAGTCATAGGGATAACTTCAGAAAAGAATCACAACTACATGACTTTACATGTTTGGTTTCTATGTTAAGAATTGTGTACAAATTGAAATGTCTATGTACTTGTCCTCAAAACAACCAATAAAATCTCACTTATGAAAAAAAAAAAAAAGCATAAGGAGTTGACTATTAAAGACAGATGCAGCTTATTAAATCTAGGCAAAACTACTTCCTAACCAAGAATTTGTCAACCCTAAAAAAATGGAGGAAAAAAAAAAGAGAGAGATTCTATAATCTTCAGGTTTTAATTAGCTGTACTGGAGGAAACCCTTTCTCACATATTGATTAACTCTCTCAGTTGCAGTGTAAGACTATACACCTTCATTAAAATGATGTATGACCCCACACTGACCAAGTTTGGTAACTGCTAAAGCTGGGTGATGGGTGTAAGTGGGTTCATTAAACCACTATATCCACTTTCATAGCTGCTTGAACATTTCCATGGGAAATTAAAAAACAAACAAACAAACAAAAAAACAAGAGCTTTCTCCCTGATTAGAAAAATAACTCAGGAAAACTTAAGCATTTTTTTAAATCCTCACCAGAGGATTTATTTGCTGATTTTAGAGTGAGAGGAAGGGAGAGAGAAGGGGGGAGGGAGGAGAGACTGAGAGTGAGAGAGAGTGAGAGAGAGAGAGAGGGAAACCTTGATCAGCTGCCTCCCACCTGCGCCCCAAAACAGGGATCAAACCCTCAAACTTTTGGTGCATGGGATGATGTTCCAACCGACTAAGCCACTGGGCCAGGGTCAAAAGTTAAGCATTTTTATACAATATTTCTTTAACCTCAGAAAAGGAAACGACTTAATATTCAAAGGCATTCTATAAAACAGCACACAAAATTAAAGTATGTGTTACAGAATTAATAGAACATATAAGCAAACCCACATTTCTAGTAATTCAGATTTCAACAAAATCTAATTTTCACTGGCTATTATAAAGTCTCTCTGGCTCATGACTGGCCCTGCTGAAAACAGCAGATAAAAAGGAGTTTTTTGTGTTTTAAAAAGTTAATTTCAGTTTATGGTCTAAGGTGTTTATTAACAATTTCCAAAATTCCCATTATAAACTGAGAAGCACTAACCTCTGCCCAGGCTTTTAGCACGGCTAAGATCTCCATTGTAGAAGCACTTTCATTATATAAGTGACTTAGAGCTTCTTTTCCAGCCTGTATTTTTGTTAATGATGAAACAAGCAAATGATGAACTCTTCGGAGATCATTAAGGTCACTTACAACTCCACTTGCTATCCAGGCACTGCAAACCTGGTTTTTAAGAAAATAAAAAGTTACATTTAAAAATTACAGACCTTTCCCTGGGAGTTCAATCAAGGTCATTCACATTTTAGGAATCTAGTCACTGAAATCACCTTGCTATCAAGAAACACAAAGGGAAGCTGCTGATGACCCTGGAAAGCCAGCACTTCAAAAGGAGATGGAGTCTAAGGCTGAAGCAAAGAAACCAGTACTAGTATATCAAATTGAAGAGTTTCAAATGGTATGTACTTGGATAAAGCCATAGAAGGTATCAATTTAAATGTTTGGATTAACATTTGAATTAAATCTCCAATCTTGATTATTTCAGCCTATTATTTTAAAATCTGAGATTGTATGGTTAATTAATATAACTTTCTTGAAAAATAAGGTATCTAACCCTAAAACCCCAAAGAAGATTTTGATTCTTTTGAAGATATTAAAATTTTAAAAAATTTTTCTAATACAAAATATCATTAATAATTTTCCAATGCAAAAGTTTACTTAATTATCAAGGATGTTTATGGTTTTCCTGGCTCTCACAGTAGTTCTCTTCTTCTAGAGAAAATTTGTTTTCACACATATAATAAGCATACATATAAGAAAGTGATTGACACTCAGTACATGTAATGTGGTTCTCTGAGTATTGAAGGCACTCACATTTCCTGAATACAACTGAGTAAAAGAAAGTAAAGACCTGACTAAAATTAGTGTTTTTCATTATGTTTAAAATTAATTCAATTCAAGCCAGTTCTGCTTTTAATTATTTCAGGTCACTCAGGGCTGGATATTGAGTGTTTGACAACCACTCGAAGAAAAGCACCTGGTTCTTTGATACGTTAAAAAAGCACTCAATCTTACCTGAAATACAAATCTAAAGTATCCTGAGATGCCCTTTTTACTTCATCACATAGACAAAAAAGTCAAAAAGTTTGACAGTTCACAATACTGCTTAAAGTATGAGACAACAGGTACTGGCATACAACTCATAAAAACCCTGTAATACACTCTTTAGCTCAGCAATTTAATTTGGAGAATTCGTTTTACAGGTATGTGTGCACCCAGTGAAATGACCTATGCAGAAAGTCCTTCTCGCTAGCACCACTTAAAAGAGCAAAAGATGAAAACCCCGATTTATTTGTCACTGATTAAATAAATTATGCCTTATCTGTATACGGGATTACCATGCAATTATACAAAAGAGGAAATTCTCTAAATATAAAAAGTAAAGAAAAAGGAGCAGCTGAGATTAATGGTTAGAAAACTATAACATAAAACTGTGGCATCAAATAATTGGAGAATTTGCTTCCAAAGAGAGGGTTTTACTCCTTAAGCTTTACCTTTTTAGGCAGGTACCCATTTACCTGGCATGCTTTGGCAGTGACATCAGGTGGCGTCTCTGAAGTGAAGGCTGGTCTAAGTGCTGCTCCTACCTAGCAAAAAAGTATATGCCATATCAAGATCAGTACGTAAGACAGCACGAACTCTTTTTCATTTTAATGTTATTAAAATTGTTTATTTACCATAGGTATTATAGACACCTACTGTTTCTGCCAGCCCAGCATATCCCAATCTTCCTTTAGGGAATCTTCTTTCTCCCTAAGTCTTAGCCCATGCTGTTGCTGTGGAGCTGCCGGCACTGCCCTGCTCCAGAGACCCACGTGGGATCATGAAAGCCCCCCTTAAGACTTTTGCTAGGAGTGCTGGGAAAGAAGCACTGTCTCTCATAAGATTCTGGGTGCTAACAGAACCATCTTGATGCGCTGGGAGAGCGCAACTTTGAGAATACTGTGAAGCCAGTGTTGAGCCAACTAAGATTTCTCAAAACTAATTTCCTTTTCTGCTAAGTGAGTTGTAATTTATTCCTATCATTTGCAATTTTAAGGGGACTAAAAATATAACAAGATCTCTTCTTAATTAGGTTGAATTATAACATTTTGTTCTAATACGATAGTTTTAGGTAACACCACGCCCTTCCTTTTGCTTTCTCCCTAAGCATACACTGGCACCACGCACTGGGAAAATGTGATGGACAGAGCCAACGACTGGTGAACTGCTCTGGCCTCTGTAACCACTGGCCGTCAGAAGCTGCCTCTGATCCTAATGAGAGATACCCTGGGAGGAATGCTGCCGCAGGATTACATGCAATGTGCGTGGTGTAACATGTGCTGATTCTGTCATCTTCCCGGGTCTTCCGAACGTCTCAATACACCAAACATCAGTTAAAAAGATTACAGAACCAGTATTAGAAACCTGAACTCTTGTTAAGCCCAGAAAAAAAAAAAAAAGAAAGAAAAAAGGGTGGATACACCTATTCTAGTAACTATGATTTGAAAATAGCCTAAATGGAATGTTTAGTAATGACTTAGTGTTATCTTATGCCTAGTCAGATATTTTATAAAAAGTTTCATTACCAAAATTCTGTATTTTCCTAAATTATCATAAAGGTTTTAATGATAAAAATTAACCTTTAATGTTATAAAAGACCTATTTTATATACCATTTTGCATTTACCTGAAGATTTCTTCAAACATATGCATTTTTTATATACTGATTATAATGGTGATATATAAGCACAGATAGTCATTTATGTATTAAAAGGTGACATGTCAATTAGTTTCACAGACTTTAAAAAAAGATTATTTTTTAGAGAGGGGAAGGGAGGGAGAAAGAGAGGGAGAGAAACATCGATGTGAGAGAGAAATAACGACTGGTTACCTCTCACACACACCCTGAACCGGGACCGAACCTGCAACCCAGGCATGTGCCCCAACTGGGAATCGAACCCGTGACCTTTCCCTTTGTGGGACCGTGCCCAACCAACTGAGCCACAATGGTCAAGGCAGTTGCACAGACTTTTTATCCAGATGTTTAATAATTAAATTCTCTAGCAGAAAGTGCTTACATTGGCTTGATACTGTTCCAGAATTACATGTCCTGGAAACTCTGGTTCTGGAATACTTGCAAATCTCCGAATAACAATTAACAATGTTTCAAGGCCAGAAAGACGGAGCTGGTCACTATGATCTGTGGCAGCCATAAAAGCCATGCGAATTAAGTCGGCAAGATGAAGCACCAAAAAGTCATCTATAAGATTAAAAAAATCTTATCAAGAAAAAGAGTATGATGGAACTAAGATTTATGTTAAGTTTTGTAATTTAATTTCATAATCTAGACATTCTTTTAAGTATCTCTAATTTGAGTTACTGTTTGGTTTTATAATTTGTAAAATAAAAACTTGAAAGCTGGGTTTAAGGCACCACTGGAAATACACAGAAAAACTATATCAAAGCAAGTAATTATTCAGCTATTCAAAAACCAAAGACAGAATTAGCATCTTTTAAAAGGGTGCTAATAGTACCTTCAATAAAAATTTAGATTAGACTTTCTGATAGAAGTACCTGGGAAGGTACTTAGTAGACTGTGGGTTTTGATGAATTAATCAGTAATTTAATTACTCTTTATATCAAGTTGAAGCTAAAAGACTTGATGTTCTTAAAAAAAAATAACTTTATGTACTGCTTTAAATGGACTAGATTACCTTATTTTTGTATGTCTTGCCACACATTCAAATGATGGGAATATAAAAAACATTTCTGGGTACAAAATTACAAATGGAAATTCTTTCCATTCCTACAACACATTCTTTGGTATAATAATTCTACCAGGGAAGAACATAAGACAATCACTTAACAATGTTCCAACAACAAAATGTTTAGGGTACAATTAACCTTTACCTAAAATATGTTTGAGACTAATCCAAGGAAGAATAGCTATAGTTCACAGTGAAGAAACCAACTCATCTTAATAAGGGCCGATCACAATTTTAAATGGGAGCACAGTAATCAGTAAGCATCTATGATATATTGATTTTATACTATCAGTATCTAGCACAGTCCTCATCACAAATAAAGAAACTCAATAAATGCTGCTTGAAAAATCCTTAAAACAGAGATACCTAATTCATATTCTCAGACTGGTAATGGGAACATTTTGTTTTATAATTCCTTCGCCTGGTAAAGAGTATTTTCAAAGCATTTAGATATGTACATTGCCACCTTTGAACATGTACTGAAGTCAATTCAAAAAACCAGACATCAAACCATAAAACACATATTTAGGCAACAATAATAATAAAACTGAAGAAAAGGTTAAAATGGTCTTAAAACTATGTTTACATTGAGAAAGACTCAAATATTTTCTTAGTAATATTCATGGAACCAAGATAATGTATAAGTAAAACTGCTGTAAGTTGTAACTCAGAAAATAAGTTTTGGGAAGTACCTAACAGACATACTACTTTTAAGACCATAATTACTCTCTATAAACTTAACTCATTTTCCATGTCCATTAGGCAAGCGCATGCCAATTTAAGAAGCTTATTCATTAAAAATGTATTTAAACATTTAAAATATACTACACTTACAGTTTACATAAAGGTTATAGTCAGTTTCATAACTGATTTGGAGGAATAAAAATCTATTAGTTTTACTTTTTAAATGAATATTAAAAACATAAGCAGACAGCATTTCTACGTATATCATTTGTTTTTTTTATTATTATGCCACTTACTTCTTGAATCCTTTCTTTTCATTTCTTGTGCTAATGCAATGTCAAAATGCGCACAGTGTGCGTTCTCACACTGGTTAATTATCCTACAGACACATTCGGCAGCGAAGACTCTGGTGGCCCATCGAGGATTGGTGAAGGGATGGAATTTGTCTCCATTTCTGGGGGTCAGAACTGAGGCATCATCCCCTTTATCACCTTCCTCTTCTTGCATTGTATCCACACAAGTTACAGCTATAAAATCTTTTACCAAGGAAGAATACATGTAATTATAATCAATTTGAAGATATATTTATAAAGGAACACAAATGACTTCAAATTCAGAACGTAATTACTGTTGATCAATCAATCATACATCTTTTTACAATGTAAAATAATCATTTGTAATACAGATAACAGTGATATTTAAAGAAGTGCTGTTAGAACTACTGCAGGTAAAAGAAAGAAAGTTGTTAAATTACATGCTAAATGAAAAACTGAGTAAGATACTAGATACTAGGTAATTATCAATCCTCTGTATTAAGGAAGATCAAAATTCTCTAGTAGGGAATGTAGTGGATTACACTGGGTATGCCATTTTAACAATGTGGCCTTGAACGGATTTAAGAAGGTTCCCGAACCCACTGAAAATGTCTGAAGTATTTTCCTTTGAAGAGACAGACCCACTGCTGACATTACAGTCTCACGCTGTCCTGAAAACCAGAGCCGCTGAGTAGGGAAGTGCATGTATTTCCTCTTTGTACTCAGTGTTAACTTACTAACTGTACTTAAAAATGAAACTAACGCCACAGAAACCAACTAATTTTTCTTAAATTATCTTGTATGTCAACATTTTTTGAGTGTGTTATGAAAGATAATAAAGATATCACAAATAAAGTCATGGAAAAGTCCTGTCTTATGACTGAGAAGTCAACAGAAACTGAAATGTATGTTTTCCAAGTAAAAATGGATAGGACCAAACTACAAGATACAATGGACAAATGGTAAAATAAAATTGAGTTAGTAAGCTCAGAGAGTATAAATGCAAAATTAAAAAAAAAGACAGGTGAGGCACCAGAAGAGCGTAATCAAACTCTCACATGCACACACACATTTTCTTTTAAGTAAAAGCCCTTGTAAGGTACGCAGTAGGGATAGAAGAGAGCATTCAAGAAGGAAAATGTGGAGAAGAATGGTTGAAAGAGCAGGTCCAAATCACTGGAAAAGAAGAGGACCACTAAGAATCAAGGTAGAGACTTCCACTCAGGATAGCAGCACAGGCAGACATGGCTTCCCTCTTCATACAACCACATCAACATTACAACTAAATAAAATAACCACCATAGCTCAGAGCCGTCAGCAATTGAGTTGCATAAAAGTCTCTTGACAACTACAGAATTAAACAAACCACATCCATCCAGACTGGTAGGAGGGGCGTACACCCAGAATGGGCTGGTCCCACACCCACGTGTGGTGGATAAAAATTTGGGAGGGATATCAAGGGAGCGAGGAGTCTCACCCCACACCAGCTACCCCACCCAGCCCTGGGTTCCAGTGCCAGGTAGGTAAGTCCTCACAACTTTTGGCTGCAAAAACCATCAGGGATTGAATTGGTGGAAGAAACTTCTAGAGCCCCAAGCAATTCCTCTTAAACAACCCACACACAGACTTACTCATATTCACTCCCTCTGAGCTCCCACAATGGGGCAGCAACTTGAAAGGCACCAGGGTCATATAAGAGAAAACGAAGTGTTTGGCAACCAGGTGAGCAGAGGCCATTCCCCTTTTTCTAACCTCCCCCCCCCCCGCCCCCCCCAGCCAGCAAGCTACTTCGATATATATCTGAGACTCCATCAACCTCGCTAACACTGTCTGACCCGCCCTGGAGATCCCCAGAGACGCTGCCCCACACAACTTACGGGCCCACCTACTTTTTCTTATGAATGGCCAGTCTTGGCTCCTGCTTCCTAAATCCTATCAAACAAGCAACAGCTGGCCTTAGTGAGCCCTAGGCCCGGCACTAGCAGCAGCCAACCTGGATTCTCAACTTCACTTTGCCTGGGAATCTCTAAGCCCAGCACAAGCAGCAGCCGCCTCAGACTGCTTTACAGCACAGGCAGGGTGGCCCTGGGCAAAACACAGGTGGAGGCCGACCTTGACCAGCACCACCTGGGAAACCCCAGGGCCTGCACACCCAGCGGACAGCTACAGACCGTGTAGGAGCACCACCACCCTGCTCCTGCAGAGCTGATACACCACGGCGGGCGGAGGTTGATGGTGAGTAGTCACAGATAATCCTTGCAGTGGACAGGCCTGGATAAATCCCTCCCATTGATGTGCCAAGAGCAACAAGGGCTCAACTACAACAGGAGGGTGTACTCAGCCCATACAAAGGGCATATCTTGAATACGCAGCTTGTGTGATAGGAGAGGCTGTGCCACTGGACCCTACAGGACATCTACTATAGTAGGCCACATTACTAAGACAGGGAGTCAAAGCAGCTCCATCTAATACACAGAAACAAACACAGGCAAGCTGCCAAAATGAGGAGACCTAGAGACATGGCCCAAATGAAAGATCGAAACTCCAGATAAAGAGGTAAATGAAATGGAGATAAGTAATCTAGCAGATGCAATGTTCAAACTACTGGTTATAAGGATGCTCAAGGAAATTAGTGAGGACCTCAACAGCATAAAAACAACCCAGTCAGAAAGGAAAGTTACACTAATGGAAATGAAGACAAATTTACAGAAAAACAACAGTAGAGTGGATGAAGCCAAGAACCAAATCAATGATTTGGAACATAAAAGAAAAAAACAACCAATCAGAACAAGAAGAAAAAAGAATCCAAAAAAATGAGGAAAGTATAAGGAGACTCTGGGACAAATTCAAGGGGTCCAACGAATGGTGCCAGAAGGAGAAGAGAGCAAGAAATTGGAAATCTATTTTTTAAAAATAATGAAAGAAAACTTCCTTAATTTGGTGAAGGAAATAGACATGCAAGTTCAAGAAGCAAGAGAATCTCAAACAAGATGGATGCAAAGAGGCCCACTCTAAGACACATCATAATTAAGGTTAAAAGACAAAGAAAGAATCTTAAAAGCAGCAAGAGAAAAGTTAGTTACCTACAGGGGGGTTTCCCTAATACTATGAGCTTATTTCTCTAAAGAAACCTTACAGGCAAGAAGGGCTGGAAAGAAGTATTCAAAGTCATGAAAGGCAAGGACCTACATCCAAGATTACTCTATCCAGCAAAGCTATCATTTAGAATGGAAGGGCAGATAAAGTGCTTCCCAGATAAGGTCAAGTTAAAGGAGTTCATCTTCACCAAGCCCTTATTATATGAAATGTTAAAGGGAGTTACCTAGGAAAAAGAAGATCAAAACTATGAACAGTAAAATGGCAACAAACTCACAACAACCTAAAAAAACAAAACAAAAGCAACCTGAGCAAATAACTAGAACAGGAACAGAATCACAGAAATGGAGATCAGATGGAAGGTTATCAGTGTGGTGGGGGGAAGATCGGGGAAAAAGGTACATAGAATAAAAAGCATAGGAGAACCAAGATGGCGGCGTAGGTAGACACACTGCTCCTCCTCCCACAACCAGAACTGACAGAAAATCGAACGGCAAGGAAGTCCGACACCAAGGAGATAAAAAAATAAACGTTCATCCAGACCGGTAGGAGGGGTGGAGACGGGCACTGGGGCGGAGAGGACTCGCGTGGCCGTGGCAGGACCGAGACTGGCGGAGTGTGGGATGAACGGGGCAGGCAGTGTGACCACTAGCAGACCCCTCGGCCCCACATTCACACACAGATAAACCGAGAGGGCCGGACTCAGAGTAGCGGAGAACAGGGCAGGCAGAGCGGTGGGTAGCAGGCCCCACAACCCCACATTCGCGCACAGATAAACCAGGACGAATGGTGGGGAGCGAAGCAGACCTCGCAACCCAGGGCTCCAGCTCGGGGAAATAAAGCCTCAAACCTCTGAGTGAAAACACCCATGGGGGTTGGGGCAGCAGCAGGAGAGACTCCCAGCCTCACAGGAGAGGTCGTTGGAGAGACCCACAGGGGCCTGGGGTGTGCACAAGCCCACCCACTCGGGAATCAGCACCAGAGGGGCCCAATTTGATTGTGGGTAGCAGAGGGAGTGAATGAAATCCAGCAGAGAGTGGAGCAAGTGCCATTGCTCCCTCTCCGCCCCTCCCCCACATATAGCTTCACAGCGCAGCGACCAGCGTTGCCTCGCCCCGGTGAACACCTAAGGCTCTGCCCCATTATGTAACAGGCATGCCAAGACCAAAAAAAAATGGCCCAAATGACAGAACACTTCAAAGCTCCAGAAATAATTCAACTAAGCAGCAAACAGATAGCCAACCTATCAGATGCACAGTTCAAAACACTGGTAATCAAGAAGCTCAAAGAATTGGTTGAATTTGGTTGAAAACTAGATGAAAAAATGAAGGCTATGCTAAGAGAGACAAAGGAAAATGTACAGGGAACCAATAGTGATGGGAAGGAAACTGGGACTCAAATCAACGGTGTGGACCAGAAGGAAGAAAGAAACAACCAACCAGAAAAGAATGAAGAAACAAGAACTTGGAAAAATGAGGAGAGGCTTAGGAACCTCCAGGACATCTTGGAACGTTCCAACATCCGAATGATAGGGGTACCAGAAGGAGAAGAGGAAGAACAAAAAATTGAAAACTTATTTGAACAAATAATGAAGGAGAATTTCCCTCATCTGGCAAAGGAAACTTCCAGGAAGTCCAGGAAGCTCAGAGAGTTCCAAGGAAGCTGGACCCAAGGAGGAACACACCAAGGCACATCATAATTCCATTAGCCAAGATGAAACAGAAGGAGAGAATCTTAGAAGCAGCAAGAGAAAAGTTAGTTACCTACAGGGGAGTTTCCCTAACACTATGAGCTTATTTCTCTAAAGAGACCTTGCAGGCAAGAAGGGCTGGAAAGAAGTATTCAAAGTCATGAAAGGCAAGGACCTACAACCTAGATTAGTCTCTCCAGTAAAGCTTTCACTTAGAATGGAAGGGCAGATAAAGCGCTTCCCAGATAAGGTCAAGTTAAAGGAGTTCATCATCACCAAGCCCTTACTATATGAAATGTTAAAGGGACTTATCTAAGAAAAAGATAAAAAAATATGAACATAAGAATGACAGCAAACTCACAGTTATTAACAACCACCCCTAAAACAGAAACAAAATCAAACTAAGCAAACAACTAGAACAGGAACAGAACCTCAGAAATGGAGCTCACATGGAGGGTTATCAACATGGGAGTGGGGGGGGGTGGAGGAGGGGAAAGGTACAGAGAATAAGTAGCATAAATGATAGGTGGAAAATAGACAGGGGGAGGGTAAGAATAGTGTAGAAAATGTAGAAGCCAAAGAACTTATAAGTATGACCCATGGACATGAGCTATAGCGGGGGAATGTGGAAGAGAGGGGGTGGGCAGGATGGAGTGGGGTGGGCAGGATGGAGTGGAGTGGGGGGGGAATGGGACAAATGTAATTGCATAATCAATAAATATATTTTTTAAAAAAGAATACAAAGCATAATTGGTAGATACAAAATAGAAAAAGGGAGGTTAAGAATAGTATGGGAAAGAGGGAGATTAAGAATAGTATGAAAATGGAGAAACCAAAGAACTTTTATGTATGACCCATGGAAATGAACCAAGGGAAAGGAATGCTGGTGGGAGGGGGGTGCACGGCAGAGGGTGAGAATGGGGAGGACAAAAGTGGGTCAAGTATAATAGCATAATCAATAAAATATACTAAAAAAAGCAGTACAAACAGGTAGTTACAGAATAGCTATGGGGAGGTAAAGTACAGTGTAGGAAATGGAGTAGCCAAGGAACTTACAGGCATGACTCATGGACATGGACATGAACAATGGTGTGGGGACTGCCTGAGGGAGTGGGTGTGCTGGGTAGAGCGGGATAAAAGGGGGAAAGTGAGGACAAGTGTAATAGCATAATCAATGAAATATAACTTAAAAAAGAATCAAGATAGACAGTGGAGATGTAAAAAATTAAAATATCCCAGAATTTTATGGTACCTTTCTCCCTTTCACATAATTGCAAAGATCAGAGCCACACTAAGTTATAACCTGAGTATATGGGTTGAAAGTTACGGAAATATCGGAGGAAGCTGAGTTTTAAAGTGCTGCAAACTAAGGTTTGACTCTATCTCTGTGTGTCTTTGGGCAATTACTTAACCTTTCCAAGTCTTCTTGCCTGTGTGTAAAATGGAATAATACTGCCTATGCATAGGATGGGTAAAGAGTTGTAGAACAGAATTGGTTTCCATCTTCTTTCTTCCTCATTTATTTTCTCTCTCAAAGGATATAAATTTTAAAGTTTCTAACACACTTTCTCACTAACAATTATCTTATGCTAGTAAAGAGATTAGGAAATAACATGAATTTCAAACACTATTTGAATCTACCATTATTAAATATGGAGAAACTGGCTTGCTTAAAATGCCATAACCTTTGGTGAATTTGCTATTATGTTGACTTGAGGCAATCCCTCACATATTTATTACATGTATGAAAACAAATAATGGAGCTACTATAAGTTAGTTCATCCTTTTTGTAGCATAAGTAACGACTCTACTTTTTACTCTGTTTTACCCAGGAAAGTCATGTAAGACAATCAAGAGAAAAAAAGCAGGCTAAGTGTTAGACTTTAACACTAGCACTAGACTCTTCATTTGAAGAAACCCACAAGCAACTGTAATCCAAATATTCACACAAGACTGATGAATCATCACTGGCAAACAACTTTATTTAACATTTTTACTTTCAATTTTATTATTTCGATTGGTAGTCACCAGTACTTACCAGCTGATGCAGCAAGTACATCTTTACAAAGCTTTAACCAAAATGAAAGTTTATCCACTGCCATAGACGTGAGCATATGATTTAAAGTCTCTTTGATATCATGGCACAATCTGTGATCTGTCTCTTTGTCTAGTAAGGCCAGTAATGCTCCTTCAAGTCCTACTTCTCTGATGTTAGCATCTGACAAGAAGAAAACCGATGATCTAAGTAATACAGAAAACAAAACTGCCACGTAAGAAGCACACATATTCAGCAGTTATTAAAGTATTACATGCCAGTATATTTTATTTTATTTTTCTGTGTATGCTCCCACACTAGGACTAAGCAGCCAAAATGAATGCTTAGCACACTCTCGAGGAAGCGCATCTGGTGCCTGATGCCACCAGAACAGTGACGGAGGCCACTGGAGGAAGAAGACAGGACATTCATCTCCCAGCTGTACCACCACCACAGGAATGAGTCTGTCTGGACGGCCGACTACTGCTGGAGCATCCCAGTATATTTTAAAGAACTAGTCCAAACACTGTGCCTTAACTTGCTGAGGTCTATTTAGTCCACGGTTAGTTTGGTATTATTCATGATGCTATACTGTTATTTTTAATGCAATGTTATTGAAAGGTAAGTATTTAGTGAGATTTATTAATGTTTTCCTTAAATTAGGTCAACATTTTAACCCAGTTAATATTCAATACTTAAACTTTAATTTTTTTTTAAAATCCTTACCTGAGGACATTTTCCCATTGCTTTTAGAGAGAGAGGAAGGGAGAAAGAGAAACATCAACTGGCTGCCTTTGAATGTGCACAGACCAGGAATAGCAGGCACCTGGACCAGGGATTGAACACGCGACCCAGGCACGTGCCCTGACTGGGAATCGAACCCATAATCTTTCTGTTACAGGATGATGCTCCAACCAACTGAATCATACTGGCCAGGGTTCAATACTTAAACTTTTATACAATGTTTCCTGGTATGATTATTTTATTTTCTCTCTAAATTTAATTTCAAATAATCATAGTTAAGTTTTCCTTACTCTGGTAAGAAAAAGATTTTAAATTTATTAACATGAAGAATAAAACTCAGAAAGAAAACAACTACTGCACGAAGGACAATGTTTAATTACTACAACTAACTAAAGAATGTTACTAAATTAATATAAATTACTACATAATATTCTCATTGCAAAGTAATAAAGTCTCTCAATGAAAAATACAACCCTTGATCCAGCATCTATTTCCTCTAATTCTGGAAATGCTAAAAGAACAAATTTTCTCTTGAAGGTTTAACTCATCTAGCATTTATGAAAGCATTTATTTTCCAAAGATTTTCTACTATTAGACTACTTTAAAAGAGAAATGATCATTTAAAGTTCGGAAGGAGGCGGTAGGAATGTTTCCAATGAAGGTCTAAAGAGACAGAATAATCAATGCATGAGTGAGTCGTGACTGAATCCTAAATTTGGATGGGGATGATAGGTATAAAAAACAGCCTACTTATAATAAAGACTTCTTTTCTGGTAAGTGGAGAAATCTGTGTGAGACTTGCACATTCTATGATATTACTAAAAACCTGTTAATTTTATTAGGTGCAGAAATGATGTAAGGTTCTTGGGAAATGCAAACCAAAGCACTTAAGGGTGAACTGTCACGATGCTTGCAGCCTGCTTAGACGCTCTGGCAAAAGGCCTGGATGACTGCATGAACGGAAAGAGGGAAGGAGATGTGAAGTGAGTGTCATAAAGGTAGTAAGTAGGTGAGTCTATACGTTCAGTGCACATTTCTTTCAACTTTTCCATGAGTTAGAAAAATCACAAAATTTAAAAAAGAAATTATATATGAGTTCTTTACTAATTTTACTCGCATAGCTATGATGATTCTGGGAACACGTACCAGCAGCATATGGACACAATCAAAGCCTAAAGCAACAGATACATAACTGCAGTGGTGAATATAAATCAAAGGTCACTTTGGAGAGAATATCTCACAGTTAGGAGATTAAAATTTTTTGGTTCAGGTAAGTAATTACATAATAGTTTTTCACATGAGTTGTGCAACCTGTATGATGACTACTAGTATACCAGTTCAGCAATGCTGATTAACTCAAGCCTGAGCAAAAGTTTCAATGACAAAACAATGATTTAAAAAGTACAGCATGACAGTAAAAGACATTGCGGATCTGAGAAGTTTAGATAGAGGAAAGCTTTGTGAAGTCTGAGACGTAACTGTGTGATAGCACGTTGGAAACTATATACATAAAAGTATGATATCATTACTATTTTTGTAGGCTGTTTGAATTTATATGCATGTTTGTGTTACTCACATAATTTTAAAATGAAGGGATATATATTTAAAACAAATCTTACTGCCTAAGAAATCCTTTAATTCAGCTCTAAACTATAGAAGAAGGGGTATAAAAAGTCCTTTAACTTGATGCAGACCCATCCATGCAGAATTTATTAAATGAGATTTTGCAGCAAGAAAGGCACATATGATAAATTACTTAAGGGCTAAATCCAATTTCAATTGACTACTATGAAAAAATTTACTCTAATCCCAATGGCTCTCAAACTTCAGTATACATTAACACAGGAATTAAAAAAACATAGATAACAAATTGCTGGGCTCCATTCCCAGATTTTGGATAGGACCCAACAGCCTGCATTTTTGACAAGCTCCTGGGTGATGTGGATGTTGCTGGTTTGGGTACCTAAGTTTGAGAACCACTGTTCTAAACCAGTAACGTCAATGGTTGGCACTACAGTCATTGTTAGCAATTATCTCTTGTAGCAGGTTTAAGAGATTATATACACACTTTTAAATTTTGTTTTAAAAACTCATATTGACACACTGAGATTTAAGATTAAAACAATCATTTTGAGCTGGAGATAATTTTGAGAAAAAGAATTACCTGGAACCAACTCTTCTCTGCTATCCTTAGCAAGTGTAACAGCATGTTCTGAAACTTCAGCTGCTTCTCTCTGCACAAGCTGACGTAAACAAGCCAGTACTGCTCTTCTCAGTAACAAATAGGGACTACAAAGATTTACCTGAAAAATACCATTTGGAAACTGAAAGAGCTGAAATTCTTGCCAGCAACTAAGTAAATCTAATAGTCACTGGACTCTTCCTAATTCTGTCCAGCTTATTGTCGGGCTGGATGCAACTTATTAAATACACAGGAATTCATATTGTTCTAGTATATGTTTTTTTTATTATAGAACTTAGAAATAACTTCAGAAGTAATACATATACTTGATTATGCAACATTTATAAACAAATCCAAGCAGAAGCCTCTTGACAGGAAGACATAAGATTTATATGAGCAAAAACAATTTTGAGATACTTTGTAAAGACTCTATCTGCAGTTTATAAATTTGTGCTCATGCAACTATATAATAATTTCTTATGATTCCCTAAGTAGAAATTTATACAAATCTACATAAGCAATATAGTATACTGGTTAAAATGGAGGTTCTGGAGTCAAACTGACTCAATTTGTGTCCTAGAACAACCACTTATTAGCTGTGTGACCTTGGGCAAGTTATTTAACCTCTCTGTACCTTAGTTTACTTATTTGTAAAATGGAGATAACACAACCCCTATCTTACAAGTTATGTTGTGAAGTTAACACAAAGAAACATGCAAAAGTGCTTAGCACAAATACCTGACAAACAGTAAATGCTCAATAAATGTTAGTTATTATTAATGCAAGTCTCTATCAACAGTATTTTATTCAGATGCCATACAGGGTAAGTGAATGCATTTTCAAATAAAGGCAGAGTTTTACTCACAAAACATATCACCAAAAATGCTCTCTAGAGAGAAACTTTACAGATAGCAAAACTTACAGATGTGTGTATCTACTTATATATGGATCTACATATATGTACACAGATATGTATATATTTTAAAGACATAAAATATTTCTGCTCAGAATGACAGACTCAATACACATTCTTTTTATTTAGTGTTTAAACAATGTTAATCTCAACAGGTTGTGTTAATAATAGGGTAAATGATATGATCGCTGATATACCTTAAATGAGCGATTAAAACAAGTCAAAGGTTTCTGGATACAAATTCTTACTCAATGATTTCATAAGTGGAATAAAGTGTAGATCTTTTGAAATGTTTTGTTTTAAATATGAATGTAAAGACTAGTTTGGTATGGTTTAAGACAATAAATATGTTTTATGACAGTGATTTTCTGAGCAAAATTTGAAAATAATGGCACAATTTTTATAATGATCTTTAGATCTGGTGTGTATAGGGGAAAAAGGACTGAAGTAGCTAAGTCTGCCAAAAAGGGCAGAGGCCTAATTCTGAGAAAAAGAGTAGCTGGCTTTTTGATATACAAGAAGAAACACATGCAAAAAGAGCTAAATCCTAAATTTTATCAAAAGCCAGAAGACAGAAAAAGTCTGTAAATATATCATCATGAAACATATGGATAGGAACCACTTTATAAATATGTTCTATTATATCCTCATGCCGTACCATGAACTCAAAAATGGGAAGAAAATGCCATTCATAAAGTCCCAAAGTAACGTCATTCCGCTCATGTTTAAAAACTGTCAGAAACTGTACACAGGGTAACAGAGAAGTTAAAATGTAAAAACATTAAGTTTAATCATGCCCAAGATTACGGCTATATTTAACAACCACCACAAAATAAGCACTCTACAAGACAATTTTTAACAAAAGTTAACAATCTACTAGTTACTTTAACTGGAGTTTTACAAGCACATCATACAAGGCAGGTGCAGCATTATTCAGGCTGGTCAAATGATCTTTTAGAGAAAGCATGCTTAAAAGTACTCTTTGGTAGAGAAAAGATTAAAGGCTGTTATACAAAGCAAAATGGGATGCTTAACATTTCCATGCCATTCTCCAGCATTTACAATAGGAAGAAGAATAGAGTGGGTTAAGGGAAACAAACCAAACATGCAAAATACAGAAATTAAATCAAACTGTAATTACAATTCCTTTCTGAAATGAATATATTAAGTCAAAATGATGCAAAATTAAGTGCAAGGAGTGAATATACCAGCTGGAGAAGGTTAGGGCGGATTTTTTAACACTGGTGTTGAATAAACACCACGGAACATGCTACACACAGTGGGTTTCGCATTAATGGTTAGCTTACACAGAGATGCAGAAGAAAACAAGAACATCTACAACCAAAAAATGACAAAGAAACAGCACTGCAAACCTCAAAAACAGTCAGGAATTGAGGGTCAGGGACCTACCAACATAGAATTATCCAACAAGATCTCCTGCACAAAAACAAATGACAGACCAGTCAAGACAAAACCAAAAGATAAATACTGGGATGACTTTGACAATACTCAACTAATAATGAAAATACAAATGTTGACAGAGCTCTATCATTAAAACTGGCTTAGCTTCAGCTTTATAGATATACCAGGAAATACTTCATTTTCTAACTTAAATATGAGTGAAGATCTTGAAATAGTCAACTCAAGATGTAAAGATATAAAATATACAATAATTTAAAAATGTACGTTTGTGTACTTGGGTTTTCCTTTGGAATCTCTCATTAAGCTTCAGTAACACACAGGGCAAGCAGACACGAGTGTGAGGGGAGTGATCTGGAATGCATTCACACGAACAGGTGGCCACCAAGAGGCAGAGTTAATGGTTCATCTCACCACAAGTTAATTATAGATTTTTTTTTACTCCTTGAAGCCAAGAGTTAAAACTGAGAGGACTCAGAATTGCTAGTGTAGCTAAGGCCACGTTCAGAATAGAGGTTAAGTAGCATGCAGTTAGAAGAAAGTCCTTTCCACTAAGATTTTTTCTTAATGATGAAAGGTATTCTGAATATTTAGGGAGTTTCAATTGATATGAAAACACCTCATGCTAAATAATTATATTCTTTGTAGAAAAGAAACTTACTACTACAGGGACTCCTCTAAAATGTAATAATAAATTCAATGTGATAAATTTAGAATAAGATTTAATAACCAAAATATGAAGACACAAAATTAATATACTAAAGTGATAGCAATTTTTTAATATGATTTCTGTGTAAGAAAAAATCATTTTTCATGAATGTTATGATTAATATGAATCAGATTTGTAACTGTTACTTCTGATTTTCTCAACTGCTCTGAATGTACCCACAAAAAAAATCTGATAATCATCTCTATTTTTTATATGTATACAACCTTTCTCATCTGGGAAAAAAATAAGTTTGATCAAGTTTAATTCACCAAGAATTAGTAGTTAGTCTTATTCTTTACTTTTCAATAAACTTTAATAAATGAATTCATGTAGAGTTAAGGAAATTTCAAAAGGCTATTACTGGAAATTTCCTACTGCAATTTAAGAAGAAAAAAATGGCAGCATCATTATATTTAAATAGAGAGTGAAAGTTAGATCAATTGCAAAAGAGTGGATATTTTCAATAATTGGTTTTGGCAGTGGTTCTTCAAATATAAACAGTAATATTCCTGGGAAAGCTGCAGAGCAGTAAAGGTACAATCCTTTTCCAGTAAGTGCTATTTTCTCTAATACATGTTTAACTCAGGAACCAAAATTTCTACCAGAAAAGTCAGTCATATCCTCTTTTTAAGAGTCTTACATAATTACGATCATCAAAATCAATATGAGATAATATAATCTATGTTTAAGGTGTACATCAAGAAAATAAAAACTGCTACTTTATAGTGGCTATTAAGTGCCTGGGACATGTACCTTTATAGGCAGCATCTTGTGTAATCCTTGTGTTTCAGACAAGGGAGCTGAGGCTGCAAGAGGTTATGGGACTTCCCTAAGGCCACCTAAATAGGAGGTGGCAGAGCTCAGAGCTGTTCATAACTACAGAGTCAGTAGGAATAATGAAGTGAGGACTGGACAAGAAGTTCAGAAATATGGATTCTAGCTTAAAGCTACCACAACCTAGTCAATTACTTGACTTTCTTGGTCCTCACTTTATCTTTTTACTGAGAAGACTGGTTTTAACAATATCTGAGGTTCTTTCAATGTCTGAGATGCTTTCTCATTTTTCCTCAAGCTTGAAAATGAAAGGTTTTTCTAAATAAAGTAATAATTCTCAAATCTCACGTTACTAATGGAAGTGTGTTATGAACACTGCAGGGTTAGAAAAAGTTAAAAAGCAATGGTGTCAGTTTCCATTCTAAGAGTAACACTTTTGAGGCAAGTCCAGATAGAAACTAGTGATGCTCAAGGTCAATCTTAAAACCACTGATTATGAATCACCTCCTGTATTCATTAGACACATTAGCAGAACCAAAATATTGATGCATATGCTGCTAGAATATTAAGGAAAACATGTTATGTGCCCATTTCAGATGGAAAGGACTTTGTATATAATAATTTGGAATAAAGAAAAAAGAAAAGCCCTGACTGGTGTGGCTCAGTGGGTTGGGCATCGTCCTGTAAACCGAAGGGTTGGCATTTCCATCCCCAGTCAGAGCACGTGCCTGGGTTAAAGCCAGGTCCCTGGTTGGGGGCCTGCAAGAGGCAACCAGTTGATGTTTCTCTTCCTCCCTTCACCTCTCTCTAAAAATAAATAAATTCTTTAAAGAAAAGAAATTTGAAATTTCTTTAGGAAAAAAAGAAGAGAAAAAAAATGTTATCATATTAATTTATTATATAAAAATTGGACCCCCATTTTCCCCAAAAGACTAGAACTGAAGGAAAATAGCTATTGTACACATTCTAGAGAATAATTAAAATAAATGTTTCCAATAAAAGAAACTAAAAACTCATCTGTAATTTTATACTCACACAGAGGCAGCAGACCAGGCTAGACAAGTTGACATATCGGGGAGCAAACATATGAAGTTGCTGAAGGCAAGAGATGGCCTGAGCTTGAACAAGGCAGTCTGGGTTATCTTGCATCACTGCGCAGCCCAACAGACAGGAAGTCCTTAAGGTAGAAATTGAAGTACTGTTACCTAAAATGAAAGCAGAAAGCTTTTAATAACTGGCCTATAAAATCATTACTCTTTAAACACATATTATTAGGTTAAATTTTTTTTTTCCAATTTTAAATTTAAGAATCTGTGAAGTCAATTTCTTCTACAAAAGCAGGGATAATCCCACTGAAAGACTTTTAGATGAGTATTAGTTATTCTTAGTCTGAAAGATTTATGGCAATACAAACCATTCGGCAAAGTAAAACGTAACACTATATCCTGGCTGGTACGGCTCAGTGGATTCATCACTAGCCTAAAAATTGAATGGTCACTGGTTCGATTCCGAGTCAGGGCACATGCCTGGGTTGTGGGTCCGGTTCCACATGTCCAGTTGGGGCATGTGAAAGGCAACCAACTGATGTTTCTCTCACACATCTATGTTTTTCTCCCTCTATTTCTCCCTCCCTTCTCCTCTCTTTAAAAATAAATAAAATAAAATCTTAAACCTTAAGACTACCTGTAGATTATTCCAAATCATCATGAAAAGTGGAATTAGAAATTGCTAATGAACTTAGGCCTGCTTGTATTAGCTGAGAGTTACTTTCATGTACTGACAGCATATAGTATGCATATGAACAGATCAATATGAGTTTCTGGACATGGTCACTTATTTCTTAAAAGAGATTAAGAGTTCTTTAAACTATTCTACTTCATCTCTGTCATTTTAATTGTTAAGAGAAGCATTTTTAGGACAGATCAAGTCTTTCTAAATATGTACTCCTTGTCTTCTCAAGGTAAGAGAAATCAGATCGAATGGCATTTACTTAACAAAATAGACTACTGAGCACCTACTATATGCCAACCACAAAGGCTTTTCAAGTTTCTCCTCATTTGATAGAGGAGAATATCAAAGCTCAGAGATGTAAGGATTTGCCCAAGGTCACCCAATTAAGTAGTGGTAAAGCTTACATCAACTATCACAATTTCTATGCTAGTTTCCTATTATGTCATCATCCAGGATTCAAAGTCTTCCCAAGAGTACTCAACATCCTGCCAATATATTTCAATAGAACATTCTGTTAAATTTCACTTCAATGCTAAGTATTTGAGTCAGTAATTTTTGAATTCATTTTTATATGTATATTTTTCATGTAAAACATCACAAAAACAGCTATGCATACCTTGTAGCTCTGGACCTAAAGTAGTAATAAGGGCATTCAAACAACGACCAAGACTTTGATGAACTTCAGCATGAGTAGGAGGGACATTTAATAACAACATTATAATAAGAGAAAGGGTAGGTTCCACATGCATATAATAGAGTGGGCCAGCAGAATCAATGATCAGTGACAGAGCATGTAGTGCCCAGGTCTGTGGAGACAGAAAAAAAAATTTAAATGTTACAACAGCAGCATTAAGAAATATAAAACACAATGAATTATTCTTTCATCGAAGCAAGTGATAAAATAAAGGTAAGGCAAACTCTTTGTGTGCTATTTCTAACTTGGAAAGAAAAATTAAGAAAGTTTTTTGCTTTAAATAGCCAGTAAAAAACCCCCTGAGAAACAATCATCTAATTTAGAATGGTATATTTAGATATATCGCAGCACTAAGAATTGCAAGATAATGTTTGGTTCTTTGGCTAACATCTTGAACTAAATTTAATTTGTTAAAAATTGCTTACTGTTCTACCTATATAATGAAAATTCAAGTTTTTAAAAGATTCAACAAAATCTACAACTACATGCAATAATACAAACAAATCTCTCAACGTGAAAGAAAGCCAGATATAAAAGACTACACACTGAATGGTTCCACTGATACAAAATACCAAGGCAGGGAAACTGACATGCTGTTCCAGACTGGGACAGTGGCTATCCTTGGTGGGACAGGTGGTAACTAGCAGAGACCATGAGGACAGTGTGTGGAGTACTGACAACGTTCTGTTTACTGATCCAGGTGTAGGGTACGTGGTGTATTCAATTTGAGATTCTATTCAGAGAGATGAACACTTATGACAGGTGCACTTTTATATTTATAAAATAAAAATATATTTTATATATAAATATGTATTTTATAGATAAACATATATTAAAGATATATTTATACAAGTATACTAAACAGACAAAATGCCCTCGAGCCAAATTTGGACTGCCATGTGTTTTTATAAATAGTTTTACTGAAACATAATCATGCTCATTTGTTTATGTATTATTTATGGCTGCCTCCCTGCTACGGTGGCAGAATTGAGCAGTGACAAAGACTGTATGACATGTTAAGCCTAAATAATTTACTTTCTGACCCTTTATAGAATAAATCTGTCAACTCTGGTTTAAATGAATCAAGACTGGCCATATGCTGATCACTGAAGTTGGATAATGGGTATAACAGGTTCATTAAAGTATTCTCTCAACTTTTATTTATGTTTGAATTTTCCATAAGAAGAAGTACACAAAAAGTTCTCCCCTCAGGAAATCAACTTATAAAGCATTACTTCTTTTATCAATGGATGTATAAAAAATCTTACATTACTTTAAATGCTACAAAAATGAACTCCTGTTAATTGAGAGACAGCAGAAATGCAGAAGAGTCAGATTTGAGGACAATGGAAGCCATGGAATGAGCGTTTAAATTAATCAATAAAAACATATTCAATATGAAAGTATGTGTGTCCCAAAGAAACTTCTTGAATGTAAAGAGAAATATAATAAGTAGAAACAAACAATACTGTACGATGAAAGAATGGAACATTCTTGAGTGGACTGTAAGTCAACTCAAGTACTACATGATATGGAGGAGACCATTAATATTATAACGAAAGCTAATTGTGGCTTAGAGATATTGAAGTTTGACAAGAATGTGTTTCAACTGTATTTTAGAATACTAAACAGACTGTATGATCAGACAGGAAATGGGAGAAGAGCGACAGGAAAAAAGTAAGTGCAGACATGAGAATGGCATGCGTGGGATAAAAAGTAGATCATTTGTAGAGAACACCAGTACTCTGGGATAATGAGAGATGAGGTTCCTGGGTCAGGTAATGAAACTTAAATGAGAAGTTGATTTAAGAAGCAATAAGCAGTTTTTCAGCTTTTCAGTAGGGAAGTGGCAAGACAAGTCTTTCAGGAAAACCAATTTGGCTTCTTATCTAGGGAGAGTTGAAAAGAACAGAACCTAGAAGTAAAGTGACCGGGTAGGAGGCTCTTATAGTAAATAAAGACACCCAGGAAATAGAATAAGGAGAGCAAAAGAGCAGGACCAGTAACAATCACTCAAGATCTGATTAACATAACAGGAAAATGATGATTTTGACAGAAAGGGGTAAGATGTGTGTAACAATTTAGTAAAGTGGTTAAGAACATGGATTTAGATTCTTTGGCTTGTATTCTGAAATTGAGTTACTAAGCTTCTTTAAGCATCAGTTTTCTTTCTGTATGATGGGAGTATACACCCTAGATTGCCATGAGGATTAAATATATTAATAAGTTTAGAAGAATGTAATATAATGCCTGGTACCTATTTAAAATTTTTTTTTAATTTATTGATTTGAGAGAGAGGGAGAGAGGGAGAAACATTGATTTGTTGTTCCATTTATTTATGTGTTCATTGGCTGCTTCTTGTATTAAGCTCTCCAAAACGGTAGATGTTATCATTAAGTTGGCGGAGAGATTCATTCTCGGAAAAAGATACTGAACTTGACTTTAGATAGTGAGTGTGAAGTAAAAATAGTGAGATTTAAATTTAAAAAATCCAACATGGTTAAAAAGGGCTTTGATATTTATTATGAGAGGGAAATTATTTACAAATTACTAATGGTCAATAAAAACAGAATGTGCATTATCTACGAAAGGTATCACATGGGGTATTTACCTGCACATCAGGAGAAGTGCTGTCCTGAGACAAAGTATAAAGGATTCCCACACAAGAATTCAAATGTTGAGAACTTATTCCTCCTAAATACCTATGGAGGGATCCCAAAGCCAATGAATGCCCTGTTCTGGTAATCGCGTCCCTTGCTGATTTCAGTCTGTAATTATGGATATAAAAATAAATGATAAGGACTGAAGCAAAACTATTGCATGATATTGTCACTTAGGTAAAACTTTTTGTATGACTAGTTCTAAAATTCAGAAATATATGTTTACTATTAATTGATCCAAAAATTTTTTGAAATAATCAGAAAGGTATCTTGCAAAGAAAAACCTTTTAAATAAAAATGTCTTCACATTATTAATGATTATGTAAGTAAAAACAATTTCAATGTCTTTCATAAATACACACACACTAAATTTATATGGAGGGCATTCTTAAGTTTATTAAGCTACATTTTAAAATCTCAGATTGCTGAGATACTTTAATTCCATAGAGTTCAACTCAAGAACTTTGATTTTAAAATTAAATGTAATAGGAGAAATGAATATTTATTAGTAATTTTCTTACATACTGTTTGCTAATTTAAGCACTTTACATTTAGTATTTTAATCCTCCCAACAACCTTGAGATTCATACTATTATCAGTTCCTTTTTCCATTATTGAGGAAACCAAATATGGTAGGCAAAGTAACTCTTACAAAGTAACCATCTATTAAATGGAAGAGTTGGGATTTGAGCCGAATTAGTAATCTACTCCAGACTTCCATTTCTGAACCAAATCACATACACATATTCGGTAGATGAGAAGGTCAAAGTGCTACCTACGTTACTACCACCACTACCACTACAACTTTATCTATCTGTATGTAACTAATCTAACCATGAACTTTCATTTGTGGTTATTTTATTTTTTCATTACTTTCACTGTTTATTAACTAATTTACGTTAACATTCTTAAAGAAGTCAGGGCAGTATTAACGACCTTCTATACTCAGTTTTGACACGTAGTCTAGGAATATTCAATGAGAATTTCACTTACTTGTCAAAGCTAACTTGAGCTAATGAGGCAGTAAAAGGTCCATCATCAACGACTTGGGCTAACCTAGCCCATGCCTCTGCAGCTGCACATCTCAAGAGGGGGTTGGAACTTTCTAAGGCACCCATCACTAATGCTAGGGCAGGTCTTCTCATTTCTTCTGGACCCAAATTTCCCTTGGAACCAGCCACATACTGAAATATATAAGAAATAATCCAAACTTAAAATTGCAGTGAATTTTCTTATCTAATTTGGAATGGATAATCTAGTTAACCAAATATGTTCATACTTGGCTTACTACTTAAGAAACATTGATTTGTTGTCTTCTATGTGCCCAGACTGAGGATTGCACCAGCAACCTTGGCATATTAGGACAAAGCTCTAACCAACTGAGCTACCTGGCCAGGGCCAGAAGAATATTAATGAGGATTTCCATAACATATATGACCAATGAAGCCTATTATATTTTACTGAGAAACAACAGTTACAAATGTTCACAATGAGCCAAATATGGTCCAAATGCCACAGTCTGCCAATCCAAGGTCTAGGATATTGGGCTCAGTAGGTTAAGGCATGGCTCCAAGTCAAGGTTATCTGACAAACAAGTTTTATATGTCAAAGAAGTAAAAGGGAAATTATAAATCCTAAAACATTTTCATTAGGAGATAAAGAAAAATGCGGGATGGAGAGAAGTAATGACCCTTTAAAAACACCTTCCTCTAACCTACCTAGTTGACCCTAACACTTAAAAAACGAAAATCAAGCACATGAGAGTTTTAAAAATAGAATTACCTTCAAGAAACTACAAACAGAAGAAACAACATGTAACTGAACCACTTGTTGGCGAGCTCCTTTTGTGTGCTTTATACTGTCCAAAAGCTGTTCCAACACAAGAAGCCTAAAATCAGAAACAAAAGATTTGAAAGCATATTAAAAAAAGAGAATTTGTTAATCAAGGTAAAGGCAAAGGGCGGTACTATCATACTACTAATTTATTTTGTTTCATTATTTTGTTGGAGCCAAAATGTTGAACACACTTAAGCATTTCAAGAAAAGAAAATATATCAGAACCAATGCAAAAATATTTTGATTATGTGTAATTCTGACAGTGGGGGAGAATCACTATTTTGTAAAAAAAAAAAAGTTACAAATGAATGTATCACTTAATAAAGATTTACATGGGCGAATTCAGCTATTTCAGCAATTATTTTCTAAACAAAGAATATCTCAAAAGTTACTTGCATCAATTTTTGTTCTTAATAGCAGGACTTAATTGGATTCAAAGACACTGCTTCATTTGAAATGTTGCACCAACTTTACCTCAACTATCCTTTAAAAATGTACTTGGGATCATATTATATATAACATAATATTAACTCTTACTTTTCTCACTTAACATTACATCTTTAGTACTTCTCACATCATTTTTATTCTTTCATAACTTTAAAGTAGCCAAGTTTTATAATACACATGTACTATGATTTATTCAAACTTTCTACTGGTGGAGAGCAATTTCCTATTTTCACAATTCTAGTTATGATGACTATACACTTTGTTCAGTCTGGGGTTGAATATATCCATTAGTTATTTATGTATCTTCTGTGAATTGTTTTTCATTTTCTTATAGCATAGAGCTTTTAAATCTTACATTGAAATTAAAATAACCATGAAATAAACCACGCCATCTCCTCACTAATTTTTCCAATGTTTAAAAACACTGTTTCTATGCCCTGTACTCTCCCTGCCCCACCACCACCCAAATCAGGAAAACTGAAATAATGTTTAAAATTATTTTTTTGGTTGTAAACTATCTTGATGTTAGGTATAGAATCTTATAATTTCATCTTCACCCCTCTAGAACTTGTGGTGGATCACTAAAAATTTTGGGAAAACCACACTAACTCTAAATACTCTGTTTATTTAAATATTTATTTATTTCAAGGCTAATTCTGTTGATCATAATAAATTTTAAAAACTCAGAAAATTCACCTTTAGTTCTCCCATCTAGAAAGGGCCACCGTTAACATTTTGGTACCTTTGTTCTACTTTCCCCCTGACTTCCAGGCATATGGATATCATTTCTACAAAACTGGGATCATACTGTACATACTTTGTTAATAAACATTATTCCCATTTCATTAACTATATTTGAAAATAATTTTAGATATCAGTATTACATAATCTGGGAATACAACACTTTCACCATTGCCATAACTTGGGATATTTTGGCTATTTCTAATTTTTCTTATTGTAAATAACATGATACATATATCACATACAAATATTTTTCTGCTTGTTTTTCAAAACCATCTTTAAGACATTTTGTTTCAAAAATACATTTATGTCCAAACTGCCCCACAGGAACTATGGAGGATGGCTGTAACAAAACAAAGAAATTACAAACAATAAGGTCAGGCTCTGTGAGTTTAAAAGCCTCAAACACTGCCCTGGCTGGGTGGCTCAGTTGGTTGGAGCGTTGCTCCATACACCAAAAAGGTTGAGAGTCTGATCCCAGGTTAGGGCACATGCCTAGGCTATGGATTAGATCCCTGGTCAGGGTGCAAACAGGAGGCAACCAATTGATTTTTCTTTCTCACGCTGATGTTTCTCTCTCTCTCTCCCCCAAATTAATAAACAAATCCTCAGGTGAGGATAAAAAAACACAAACCTCCAAGAGCATTATTAGATCATATTCTAATCATCTGTTATAATGAAACTATATCATGTTGAAAGTACTAAAAACACACAAGGTTAGAGCCTGAGAATTTTGTAATACTGTAATTAACTTTGACCTGAATTTTCTTGCCCACATTTAGGGGCCAAAGACTATAGTCAGGACTGACAGAGCCCCCAATTTTTTTCTACATCTTTTAATCTCAAATCCTAACAAAGATACCAAACACCCCTCAAAGACAAAACAACAACAACAAAACTATTCTGAATCTTAGGAAGATGGAGATGACTTTTCTTCTTAAATTTTTTTCAATTACAGTTGACATTCAATATGGTATTAGTTTCAGAGGTATACAGCATAGTGGTTAGACATTTATATACCTTACAAAGTGGTAGTTCAGTACCCACCTGGTACCATACATAGTTATAGACTGTATTATTTTGTTTTGTTTCTTTAATTGATTTGAGAGAGAGAGAGGAAGGGGGACAGAGAGTGAGAGAGAAAGATCGATTTGATGTTCCACTTACTCATTCATTGGTTGATTCTTGTATGTGCATTGACAGGGGATTGAACCTGCAACCTTAGTGTATCAGGAATATGCTCTAACCAATTCAGCCACCTGGCTAGGGCAAGAATCAACTTCTTAAAGGATCATTGAGTATTCTCCACTTCGACATCATAGATAGGGATTAGAGGCTCTTTTTCAGTAAGTGTCCTCTCAATGCAGCAGGGAGGGCTCATGTGTGGGTTAACCGCCCATGAGCTCCGGAAGTTCTACGTGGCATCTTGGGAGCCTCATTCACCTGGATGTGCTCATCGACCAGAGATTCTACATTTAAACCCTTAAGTTTAGCGTTACTGTCTTCATTGTTAAGCATGTGCAGCAAAAATTCAGCATTCTTTCTGGGCCACTGGCCCACATTTTGGCCTGGGCACAAAATGGCACACATTGCTTCTATAAAGTGACATCCTTCAGATAACTGGTGGCTTTTGGATGCATACTGTTGACGATCCAGGCAATTTCACAAGTGTTCTTAAAGTGAACGCAAAGATTTGAACCTCTCGATTTGCGTGATTCTGTGGGTTTTTCTAGATCAAGTAAATAGCAACTGATTTTCAGAGGTTACTTCAGGCCTTCAGGAAGAAAAATCAATGTTCTCCTGTCACTGAGTTCTCAGTTGTTTTTTCAGCTAGATAATAAACTATTGTGGGTAAAGTACTGTATCCATAATAGTGTCTATCAGCTTTTAGTTTAATCCAATCACTTAATTTAATCATTAACTAATTACTTCTTATTAAATATTAGGTAAATTAATAAGAACCATTATTATCTGTCATCTGTGAGAACTTCTGACATTCTTCTTACCCACCAGGTATCTGTTATGCATTCACTGAACCAATTACCAGTCTGGAAATATTACATTTCAAGATAAGTGAATTTTTTTATTTCAGGGTAAGTGAACTATTGAAGATGGTTTACCTTTGAGCTTCTCCCACATGAGCACATACAACTCCGAAGAGCTTGACTGCAGAGCCAATAACTGATAGTGTTGGAGGTAGGGGCTTAGGCACTGAATCTCCTTCTATATCATTCTCATAGACAGAATAAGGGTCATACTCCAGACTTCCACAAGCAATACCATTACTAAGCAGGAGCTAAAACAAAATAAATATGTAAGATTTTAAAATCACTGCCCACAAATGCAATAAACCCAAGAGTTATTGAAAAATGACCATACCTGTTCTTCAATAAATCTATGGTCAGTCTCTTGTAGTAAAGGACTTAGTAACAAAAGATCATCCGGATGACAGAGTGGTGGAAGTAAAAATGCTGACGCTGCCACCTGTATGTCAGGGGCAGTCAAGTCAGCAGCCAGCTCTTTGAGAATAGCAGAGAGGTTTCCTGTTGAGGCAGAGAAAAAAGAATAGCAGTTAACTAGACTATGGGATTAAAAAAAGCCCAGGGTGAGCTTTGATCTACATATTGGGAAACTTTAACCTATCACAGCCAAAGCTTAGATACCTGATCCTTGAAAAATGCCCTACAAACGAATGGCTCAACTCAGTGCTGCAGCTGATTGCAAGGTTAAGAATGGATACTGAAAATACACCTCAATGGATGTGTGTGTAAACCTTGTAATGAATAAATACTGCCATCATTTTAAATAAAATGATATCAAATACAAAAACAGAATAAAGACAGACAAATAGATACAAAAGCAGATGGACCATATCTGTTTAAAAAACATAGCCTGGGAAAAATTTATAAGCATAGATGTTTTTGTCATGGAAAATTTCAAACAGATACAAAAGGAGACATAACAGTATTATGGCACCCCAACTCTCCACTGCCTAGCACATGAGTGTCATTCACCTTGACCAGGGGGATCAATCTCATTTGACCTACACCCCTCGTCGCTATCTCGCCACTCCCTACATTATTTTGGAGCAAACCGTAGAAATGTACCATTTCATTGTGAATCACTAAAGTTATTGACATTTTAAACAATTCATTCTCATAACATCATGTTTTAAAAACCACTAAACAACAATACCCATTTAGTGTTTAAATTTTCAATGGTCTCAAATGCCTGTTTTTGTGCTTTGGTTTGAATCAAGATCTAAGTCTACATGTTGCCGCAAGTTGATATATCTTGTTTCTTTCAACCAAAAGTTATCCTCTCTATTCTTCCCTCCCACCCCCCTCCGACCCCCGTAATTTATTTGAATAAATGAAGTTCTCTGTTCTGTTCTCTGTTCTGAAGTTTCTACAGTCTGGACTTTTATGACTATAGCCCCTGACCCCCAGTGAGTTTAATTTATTCCTCTACCATCTGTACTTTTTTGTAATTTGGAACTTGGATCTGGAGGGGATTCTTTTTTTGGGTGCCAAGGTAGTCCACAGGTGGCACTGTAATAGTCTATAAGACATGAGACAGGATATTGCTGTCTCTCTTATACATACATCTTTGAAAAACTGGTCCATTTATCACACTGACCTAAATTACCATTTCAAAGATTATCCTAACTTCTGGTAAGATTATCAATAGGAAATTTTACCCACCTAGAGCAGGGGTGTCAAACTCACTTTCACCAGGGGCCACATCAGCCTTGTGGTTTCCTTCAAAGGGCCGAATGTAATTTCAACTCCTTAACAGTTAAGGAGTAGTTACATTTATACAGTCCTAAAATTATTTCGGCTCTTTGAAGGCAACCGCAAGGCTGATGTGGATCCTGGTGAAAATGAGTTTTGACACCCCTGATCTAGAGCATAAATGACTTTGCCAGTGTGTATTTTAACTACTTTAGGAATGAGTAAAAAGCACCTTAGAGAAACACTCACTTTTTTAAGTGTTTCTTTGAGCAACATCACTGCAATGAAATAAAGATGGGGGAGATGTCTCCTTTTTAGTAATGGCAGGATGAGTTAGGAAGGGTTCACCTACCGTCATTTTTTGTATCATTAGTGGCAATAAAAGTAATATTAACAAATATTTACTGAAGATGTGGTATGTGTCAGTAAACGTCCTAAACGCTGTACATATAGTTTACATAAGCACCTCATGAGGTCCAGTTAATACTGTTAGTTTCTAGGTGAGGAAACAGGAAGAGATTTTAAGTGCCCCGGATCACAGCAACTACATAGCAGTTAGAATGAAACATAAGCAGTCCAGCCTCCAGAAGTTGAACTTTTAACTATCATCTCAGTTACTCATTCATTCAAACTTATTTAAGACACTGTGTTTAATAAAAATACTTTATATTTCATCCTCCCTTATAGAAGATATTAGATACAGAACACAAACATACACACATAACTATAAAATAAAGGTAGGAAGTGCTTTTTGTTTCATAAAAGATGAGAACAAAAGCACTGCTAAGTTTAGGGAAAGGAGAGATTATATACAGGAACTGGGAAGGGTGGACAGGGATCACCAAAGGCTTAATGAAGCAAATGAGAGTTGCTCAAAGCAAAGTCTGTAAGTTTAACTGCCAATATATGATTCTGAAAAAAATAATTTTGTTGGTAGTACAATATGCAAGATATGTTTGAAACTATAGCTAAGTGTGAAAACTGGCAAATTTCTATTTCTCACTTAAAATGACTGCTCTTCAACTGTCCCTGAACAAAATAAAGATAATTCTATTTTAAAATGCAAATAAACTTTTGTTGTAGAAATACATTACTGGCTTTCTGATGCATATGAGAACAAATTGCAGTGTAGAGAATATTAAAATATTTGATAGGACATCCATAATGGAACTAATATAGGAAATAAAAACTATGAACTCATTTCTACTCTATTACCTCCAGAAAAGTCATTATCACAAGTCTCCATCTACTGGACAACTATGAAGAAAAGCTATTTAAATTCTTAAATATGTCCTATGTAACAAAGATAATTTCTTACTTGTATTATAAGGTTACTTTTTGCCAACCCATTTAACCAGCTGATATCATCAAAACTCTTAAAAATCAGAACTTTAAACTTCCATTTTGTTACTTAGCCATATCTTCTGAGTTAATTAGATACATAACTTTAAAGACCTATTTCCTTTTTTGTTAAAGATTAGAAATTACTATAGATTAATACTGTACTATGAGCTATGTTATTTAAAAAGTCATGATATACTGAAAGCAAAGTTCTGACTGTTATTATGCCATTTTCAGGATGGGGCAAAAGTAGGTTTAAAGTTGTGAGTATGTGAAACAGTTTATTCTTGCATTGTTATTTATTAATTATTGTATTATTTTCCATATGAACTGTAAACCTACTTTTGTCACATCCTGTACATTATATAAATCTATGAAATAGGATCATTTAAAAAGAAATTAAAATTCCTTCAGGAAAAAATCCTTAACCCGCCCGGCTGGTGTGGCTCAGTGGATTGAGTGCTGGCCTGCAATCCAAAGGGTTGCCGGTTCGATTCCCGGTCAGGGTGCATGCCTGATTTGCAGGCCGGGTCCCCAGTACAGGGCATGTGAGAGACAACCACACATTGATGTTTCTCTCCCTCTCTTTCTCCTTCCCTTCCTCTCTCTAAAAATAAATTAATTAAATATTGAAAAAAAAATCCTTAACTCTATTCCCATAGTTGTAATTATAGAAAAAAGACAGACATAAAATAGCAAATTAATATTTAAAATAAAACTGTTACTACATCTGTATTGTCATTTTTCTATAAACTGTACTCGTATTTACTTAATTCATGTTAGAAAAAGATAAACCTGGAAAAGACGAAGGTGAATGTAGAAATTCTACTTATAAGAAATTCATATTAACTCCTGACTTTGTCTCCCAATGAACACTCTAGAACTGATTTAAAATCTATACAGTTGTATGTTCATTATTTCATCAGGGCACCAGACTGCATTACCAAATTTCAATTCTGAGACAACAGTACAAGACTTTGTTTTTCTCCTTAATTTAAATCCTTCAAGGGTAGACATCATTTATTGGGAGATACACACTGTAGGTTTTAAGTTCCTATTTTTAAATATTTAATGAAGACTTGGAAAAAATCGATTTTTCATCTGTAGTTTGAATATAAATTTCAAAATACTATGGTAAAACTTGATGTAAAAGTCTAAAGGGAACTGATTTTGCCAGAACTTAACAACTATCTGAATATGAAACAGAAATGATCTCTGAGCCTTTTGTTAGACAGCTAACAGGTAACTTGTTTGTTGATACAGCATAGATGAAACACACCTATCGTTAAGCTCTGTTTATGAAGTCTCCAGTAGGTTACTTGTAAATGGATAGACAGCACAGTAGGACGTAGATCTATTTTAACTTCTTTATAAAGATTTTATTTACTTATTTTTACAGAGGGGAAGGGAGGGAGAAGGAGGGGGAGAGAAACATCAATGTGTGGTTGCCTCTCGTGTGCCCCCTACCAGTGACGTGGCCCCCAAACCCAGGCATGTGCACTAGACTGGGAATAGAACTGGCGACGCTTTGGTTTGCAGGCTGGCATTCAATCCACTGAGCCACACACCAGCCAGGGCTCTATTTTAAGTTTGATTCTATTGTTTACTGGCTATGTGTTTGTTTATTTACTTATTTATATTTTATTGTTTATGCTATTATAGTTGTCCCACTTCCCCCCACTTCTACCCAGCCTATCCCCCAGTTCCTTAATCAGTCGTTCCTTCACTGTTGTCCATGTTCATGGGTCCTTCACATGTTCTTGACTGATCCCTTCACCTTCTTTCAAACAGTTCCCATTTCCCCCCGCCCCTCTTACAGCTGTCACGGTTCCATGATTATATGCCTCTCTTTACATGATCCTTAGTTTATTTTGGTCATTAGATTCCTCTTAAAAGAGAGATCATATGTTATTTGTCTTTCACAAACTGGCTTATTTCACTCAGCATAATGCTCTCCAGTTCCATCCATGCTGTCACAAAAGGCAGGCATCCTTCCTTCTTTCTGTTGCGCAGTACTCAACTGTAGAGTTGTATCACTCATCTACTGATGGACACTTAGGTGTTTCCAAATCTTGGCTATTGTAAACACTGCTGCTATGAACATGTGGATGCAAAAATTCTTTTGAGTTGTTGTCTCAGGTTTCTTCGGGTATATTCCTGGCAGTGGAATCGCTTGGTCAAAAGGCACCTGTGGTTTTAGTTTTTTGAGGAAATTCCACACTGTTTTCCACAGTGACTGCACCAGTCTGCATTCCCACCAACAGTGCACAAAGCTTCCCTTTTCTCCACATCCTTGACAGCACTTGTTGGTCATTGATTTATTAGTGATAGCCATGTTGGCAGGTGTAAGGTGGTATCTCACTGCGGTTTAGGTTTACATCTCTCTGATAGCTAGTGACATTGAGAATCTATTCATAAGTCTATGAGTATTCTGTACATCCTCCTTGGAGTATTATCTACTTAGGTCCTTTGCCCACTTTTAAACTGGATTATTTGTCTTCCCAATATTGAGTCATATAAGTTTGTTATATATTTTGAAGATTAAACTCTTCTCTGGGTATTGTTGGCAAGTGTGTTCTCCCATACAGTTGGCTACCTTTTTATTTTGATGATAGTTTCTTTAGCTGTGCAGAAGCTTTTTAATTTGATGTAGTCCCATTTGTTTATTTTTTCCTTTATTTCCCTTGCCCAAGGACACAGATTGGCAAAAATATTGCTATATATCTGAAATTTTACTACGTTTTCCTTCAGGATTTTTATGGTATCATGACTTCTACTTAAGTCCTTTATCCATTTTGAGCTTATTCTAGTGTATAAGATGGTGGTCTAGTTTCATTTTTTTTTTCATGTACCAGTGCAGTTCTCCCAACACCTTTTATTGAAGAGACAGTCTTTACTCCATTGTATGCTCTTGCCTCTTTTGTCAAATATTAATTGACCATAAAGATGTGGGTTTATTACTGGGCTCTCTCTTCTGTTCCATTGATCTATGTGTCTGTGCTTATGCCAGTACCAGGCTGGTTTTGATTACAGTGGCCTTGTAGTAGAGTATAATATCAGGTATTGTGATGCCTCCAACTTTCTTCTTCTTTCTCAAGATTGCTAAGGCTTTGGGGGTCTTTCTTGGTTCCATATAAATTTTTAGAATATTTATTCTAGATGTATGAGTATGTCACTGCTATCTTAATAGAAATTATGTTGAATCTATAGATTGCTTTGGGTAGTATGGACATTTTAATGGTGTTAATTCTTCCAACTCATGAACATGGTATATACTTCCACTTATTTGTAGCTTCCTCGATTTCTTTTTTCAGTGTCTTATAGTTTTCTGAGTACAGGTCTTTTACCTCCTTGATTAAAATTATTCCTACGTACTTTTTTTTTTTGCAATAGTAAATGGGATTGTATTCTTAGTTTCTCTTTCTGACAGTTCATTGTGTATAAAAATGCCATCAATTTCTGAATATTGACTTTATATCCACTACTTGGCCGAATTTATTTATTAGGCAGTAGTTTTTTTCAGTAGGAACAGAAGAGAGCCCAGTAATAAACCCACATCTTTATGGTAAATTAATATTTGACAAGAGGCAAGAGCATACAATGGAATAAAGATTGTCTCTTCAATAAAAGGTGTTGGGGGAACTGCATTGGTACATGTCGATTTTTTATGGAGCCTATAGGATTTTCTACGTATAATATCATATCATCTATCAATAATGACAGTTTTAATTCCTCTTATCCAATTTTGATGCCTTTTATTTCTTGTTCATTGTTGTGGCTAGGACTTGTAACATGATGTTGAATGAGAGTGGTGAAAGTGGACACCTGTGTCTTGTTCCTGATCTTAAGGGAAGTGCTTTTGGTTTTTGCCCATTTAGTATGATGCTAGCAGTAGGTTTTTCAATGGCCTTTAAAATGTTGATGTATGCTCCCTCTATTCCCACTTTGGTTTTCTTTTATTTAAATCATAAATGGATGCTGGATTTTATTAAATGCTTTTTATGCATTTATTGATATGATCATGTGATTTTTACCTTTCATTTTGTTTATGCGATGTATCACATTTATTGATTTGTGGATATTGTACCATCTTGCATCCCTGGGATAAATCCCACTTGATCATGTTGTATGATCTTTTTAATGTATTGCTGGATCTGGTTTACTCATATTTTGTTGAGGATCTTAGTATCTATGTTCATCAGAGATGCTGGCCTGTAATTTTCTTTCTTTTTTGTGTCTTTACCTGGTTTTGGAATTTGGATACTACTGGCCTCATGAAAAGAGTTTGGGAGTCTTCCCTCTTCTTGAAGTTTTTGGAATAGTTGGAGAAGGATAGGCACTGGTTCTCTGAATTGGTAAAATTTGCCTGTGAAACCATCTGGTCTCGGGCTTTTTGTGATTACTGCTTAGATTTCACTAGGTGTTATTGGTCTATTCAGGTTTTCTGCTTCTTCCCAATTCACCTTTGGAAGCGTGCATGTTTCAAAAATTTATTAATTTTGCCAAGGCTGTCCAGTTTCTTGGCATATAGTTGTTTGTAGTAATTTCTTACAACTTTTTCTATTTCTGTGGTATCTGTCATTACTTCTTTAACTTCTGATTGTATTTATTTTGATTCACTCTTTTTCTCTTGATGAGTCTGGTTAAAGGTTTGTCAATTTTGTTTATCTTTTCAAAAAACCAGGTCCTGGATTCACTGAACTTTTGAATTTTTTTTTTTTAGTCTCTCTGTCATTTATTTCTGCTTTGATCATGATTATTTCCTTCCTTCTACTTTCTCTGAGCTTTGTTTTTTGCTGTTTCCCTAGTTCTTTGAGGTGTAAAGTTATTATTTTTTATTTGAGACTTTTTTATTTTCTTTAAGTAGGCCTGTAACACTATGAACTTCCCTGTCAGGACTGCTTTCGCTGTGTCCCATAGGTTTTTTGGGTTGTTGTGTTCATTTTCATTTGTTTCCAGGTACTTTTTGATTTCTTCCTTGATTTCATCATTCACCTTTGATTCTTCCTTGATTTCATTATCTAATAACACGTTATTTTTTTAAGATTTTATTTATTTATTTTTAGAGAGGGAAAGGAGGGAGAGAAACATCAATGTGTGGTTGCCCCTCACATGCCCCCCACTGGGGACCTGGTCCACAACCCAGGCATGTTCCCTGAATGGGAATCGAACCGGTGACCCTTTAAGTTTGCATGCCGGTGCTAAATCCACTGAGCCACACCAGCCAGGTCCAATAACATGCTATTTAGTCTACATGTATTTGAATGTTTTTGAGTTCTTTTCTTGAGGCTGATTTCTAGTTTCAAGTCATTGTGATCTCAGAAAAACCTTGATATAACTTCAGTTCTCCTGAATTTTTAAGGCTTATTTTATATCCTACCATGCAGTCTATCTTCGAAAAAGTACATGTGCATTTGAGAAGAATGTATATTCTCTTTCTTTGGGATGAAATGTTCTGTAAATAACAATTAAATCCACTTGACCTAGTGTATCATTTAATGCCACTATATCCATGTTGATTTTTGTCAGGAAGATCATTGCTGACATTTGGTGTTGTATCACCTACCATGCCTGCATTGCTGTTGACCTCTTTCTTAAAGTCCTCCAAGGTTTTCTTTATGTATTTAGATGCTCCTATATTGGGTGCATATATGTTTACAAGGATTACATCATCTTGTTGGAATGACCCCTTAAGCATTATATAGTGACTTTTTTGTCTCGTCACGGTCTTCGTTTTGAAGTCTAATGGTCAGATAGAAACATTGTTACCCTCGCTTTCCTTTCTCTTCCATTTGCATAGGATATTTTTTTTTATCCCTTCACTTTCAGACTGTGTAAATCTTGTATTATGAGGTGGGTCTCTTGTAGACAGCATACATGTACATCATTTTCTCTTATCCATTCAGCTAACCTATGTCTTTTGATCGGAGCATTTAATTCATTTATATTTAAGGTTATTATAGATAGGTACTTATTCATCGCCATTTTTCCCTTTTGTACCTGTGTTCCTTTCTCAATTTCTTCTTCTTCTTAAAGCAGTCCCATTAGCAACTCCTGGAATGCCTGCTGGTGGAAATATACTCCTTTAGTCTTTTTTCATGTGGGAAGCTTTTTATTTCACCTTCCATTTTAAGCAAGATCCTTTCTGGATAGAGTAGTCTTGGTTGCAGGTCCTTCCTTTTCATTTCTTGGAATGTTTCATGCCAATCCTTTCTGGCTTGAGAAATCAGTTGACAGACTTATTGCAACTCCTTGTAGGTAACTGTTTCTCTCTTGCTGCCTTTAATACTCTGTCTTTAAATTTTCCCATTTTAATTATGATATGTCTGGGTGTGGGCCTCTGCATTCATCTTAATTGGGACTCTCTCCCTCACCTAATTAGGGAAGTTTTCTGACATTTCTTCTTCAAACAGGCTTTCTATACCCTGTTCCTTTTCCTCTCCTTCTGGTGTCTCTATATTGGGAATACTGTTATGTTTCATGTCATCCTGAAGCTCTCTTAGACCATCCTCATTCTTTTTAAGTCTTTTCCCATTTTGTTGCTCTGACTGGGTTTTTTTCCATGTTGTTTTTCAAACTGCCAATTCCATTCTCTGCTTCGTCTAGCCTGGTTTTTATTCCTTCTAGTGTATTCTTCATTTCAAATATTGCATTCTTTATTTCCACCTGGTTCTTATTCATATTTTCTATGTCCTTTTTCCTCCTGTGGCAGTTCTCATTAAGTTCCTTAAGCACCCCTATAACCATTACTTTGAGCTCTATGTCTGATAATTTCCCTCAATTTCACTTAGCTCCTTTTTTGGGGATTCCTCCTTTTCTTTTGTTTTGAGGTTGTTTCTTTGTCTCCCCATTTTAGCTGTCTTTTTTTGTTTGTTTCTATATATTAGATAGATATGCTTTCACTTCCTGTCTTGTGGGGTGGGCTTATGTGGTGGGAGTCATGTGGGACCCAATGGTGCAGACCCCTTGATCTCCTGATCTGGACGTTCTAGGAATGCCCTTTGTGAGGGTTATATGGGCTCCTCTGTTGTACTTGGGTCCTGAATGTTGCTGGCTTGTTCACTGGTGAGGTCTCCCCTTCGGCTGGCTGACTGAGAGGCTCAACCACCACCATGTCTTGTATGCTATTGTATAGGTGCTAGGAGAACAAAGCAAAAGAATCCCTCCCCAAATGAAACCAAAACAAGCAACCCCCCTGAAACACCAATCTATGACAAGAGATCAAAAAATAGTGACAGTGGAAAGATAAATGGTGTATTAGGGAAGCAGGGGGAGAGAAAAAGAGTAAGAGATGACCAAAGGACAGAGAAGTGATTATGGGAAGAGAAAAGGGAAGAGAAAAGGGAAAAGAGCTAATACCAATAATGATTGAGAGAAGCAAACAGGAAAAAGGGACAGAGAGAGAGAAAGAAACAAAAAGAAGAAAGGATCAATGGGGGTAATAAAAGATAAGAGGAAAATAAAAGATATGGAAGAAAATAATAAAGTAATAAACATGGATGAAAAAGAAAAAATAATAAAAAGTCCATGAAAAAGAAAAAAATAAAGAAAACAATGAAAAAGAACAAAATGGTATTCATCTCAGCAGAGTTTAGTCTTGTCTGCTGGGTTCTCCCTTCGGATATGGCTCTGATGTCATCTGAGGCTGGTATAAGCCAATGTCAAGTGCTAACTACTTCTAGCTCTTGTCAGCCTGTTCTAGGCTACAAGTGATCCTACAGTTTGTGGCCGATTACTCTGGGCTTGGCTGCTCTGGAAAACTGGGTTTTATGAGGACTGAATGCAGAAGTGTGTCAGCATACACCCAAGTCACCACATGATCTGCTTCTGCCTGTCTCTGCCTGCTGGCCTGCTGACAGTTTTAGACTAGTCACAGACCTGTTTCTGAGAGGGCTTCTGGAGGAATCAGGGAGATGGGAATCCTGGATCTCCCATGGCAGGTGCCTTTTAGACTTCAGGGAAATGGTGGGTGTGTTCCCCTATCCCCAAGCCACCAGTTTGAGTCTATCTGGAAAATTTTCCCTGTACTCTACAGGGTGGGGCATTTAATAGGCTAATGGGTGGGGTCTCCAGAGCTCAGAGTTTGGGTCTACTGGAAACTGGGAGAGTGTTTCTATGGCTCTCCTGTAAGGGGAAGCACCAGACTGTTTCCTGGGAAAGTGTATGGCATGGATGCACCGACAGCCTGGCTAAGTGTTCTTAAGTTGGTTTTTGTAACCTGTGTGCTTTTATCTGACAAATCAGGAAAATGTAACTGGCTCATTATATTAACACAAGATAAATAATACAGTTGACCTTTGAATAATATGGGGGTTATGGGTGCCAACCCCAGGCAGCTGAAAATCCACGTATAACTTTTGAATTCCCTAAAAACTTAACTATTAATAGACTGCTGTTGATCAGAAGCCTTAACAATAACATAAACAGTCAGTTAACACATAGTTTGTATGTTATATGTATTATATACAGTATTCTTACAATATAAAGTAAGCTAAAGAAAATATGTATTAGGAAAATCATAAGAAAAAAAAGAAAACCATTAAGAGAAAATATAATTACAGTTATCATGGAAAACCATTGTTGCATAAGCAGACGCACACTGTTCAAACCAGTGTTGTCAAAGAATCAATGTAATATATATAATTGCTAACACAGTGCCTGGCATACAGAAATGGTTTTTGGGATACATTTTTCTGAGAAATGGCAATGTATCCATTTATTTCAGTTCTTCAGAAGTGCAGGCTAAATGCTTACTTTATAGCAAACATTTTCTTAGGTGTATATACAGGTACTAGTACATGTAACATCCTCTTTTTATTACAAAATCTTTTATTACAAAATCATAAGCTTGTAATTCTATAACATAACAATATCACACTCAAGCACACCTTATGACATTTTAGGTGAAGTGTTCAAATTAAAACTACAAATTACTACACTCATATTATTACCCTACCAACCACACTCAAGCAGGTATTACTTCTGCTAGATGCTGTATATATTTTTTAATTTTTAAAAAATTTTAAATGTTGCCCTGGGCAGCATGGCTCAGTTGGTTGGAGCATCATCCTGTAGACTGAAGGGTTGCATGTTGAAGCCCTGGTCAGAGTGCATATTAGAAGGCAACCAATTGATGTTTCTCATTCTCTCTCTGAAAGGAACGACAAAAATGTCCTCAGGTGAGGATAAAAAAAGTTGAATTAAAAAAATTAAAGTTTCTAAGTTTATTTTTTAAAGATCCTCACTTGAGGATATGTTTATTGATTTCAGAAAGGAAAGGAGGGAAAAAAAAGAGAAACACTGATCAGTTACCTCCTGTATGTGCCTCGACAGGTGATTAAACCATATCCTAGGGATGTGCCCTGACAAGGAACTGAACCCACAACATTTTGGTATATGGAAGGACACTCAAACCAAGTGTCCCACCTGGCCAGGGCTGCAAGGTATATTTGTGACTCAGGAATAGAGGCAGTGGGAACAATATCACTCACATAAACAATAAAGGCCAATAGAGATGTTGTAAGTTAATGTTTTAAACTACTGTGGTGTTTATTATATTGTATTTATTTGAAGTATAAGGATATAAGCCAATAAATGTACTTTAACAAAAAAGATGATCTGAAGTAATAATCAATTTAATGTGTTGTCTGCTGAAATTTTGAGAAAGAAGAACAAAGCAGGAGGGATCACAATACCTGATATCAAACTGTATTACAAGGCCACGGTAATCAAAACAGCCTGGTACTAGCACAAAAACAGGCGCATACACCAATGGAACAGAACAGAGAGCCCAGAAATAAACTCAAGTCTTTACGGTCAATTAATATTTGACAAAGGAGGCAGGAGCATAAAATGGAGCAAAAACAGCCTCTTCAACAGATGGTGTTGGGAGATCTGGACAGCTACGTGCAAAAAAATGAAACTTGATCACCAACTTACATCATACACAAAAATAAATTCAAGGTGGATAAAAGACTTAAATATAAGTCATAACACCATAAAAGTCCTAGAGGAGAACATTGGCAGGAAAATCTCAGACAGTCCACGCAGCAACATCCTCACAGACATGTCCCGTAAAGCAAGGGACATAAAAGAAAGAATAAACAAATGGGACCTCATCAAAATAAAAAGCTTCTGCATGGCTAAAGAAAACAGCACCAAATTACAAAGAGAACCAACAGTATGGGAAAACATATTTGCCAATGATACCTCAGACAAGGGCCTGATCTCCAAAATATATAAAGAGCTCACATGAGTCCACTCCAGGAAGACAAACAACCCAATTAAAAAATGGGCAAAGGACTTGAACAGACACTTCTCCAAGGAAGACATACAGAGGGCCCAGAGACATATGAAAAGATGCTCAGCATCACTAGCCATCAGAGAGATGCAAATTAAAACCACAATGAGGTATCATCTCACACCAGTCAGAGTGGCCAACATAAACAAATCAACAAACAAATGTTGGAGAGGATGCGGAGAAAAGGGAACCTTAGTACATTGTTGGTGGGAATGCAGACTAGTGAGGCCACTGTGGAAAACAGTATGGAATTTCCCCAGAAAACTAAAAATGGAACTGCCCTTTGACCCAGCAATTCCACTGTTGGGATTATACCCTAAGAACCCTGAAACACCAATCCAAAAGAACCTGTGCATCCCAATGTTCACAGCAGCACAATTTACAATAGCCAAGTACTGGAAGCAACCGAAGTGCCCATCAGCAAATAAGTGGATCAAAAAACTATGGTACATTTACACAATGGAATTCTACACAGCAGAGAGAAAGAAGGAGCTTATACCCTTTGCAACAGCATGGTTGGAACTGGAGAGCATTATGCTAAGTGAAATAAGCCAGGCGGTGACGGACAAATACCATATGATCTCACCTTTAACTGGAACATAATCAACAAAAGAAAAAAGCAAACAAAATATAACCAGAGACATTGAAGTTAAGAGCAATCTAATAATAACGAGAGGGGAATGGGGAGGGGAAAGTGGGGAGAGGGGTTTTCAGGAACTACTATAAAGGACACATGGATAAAACCAAGGGGGAGGGTGGAGGTGGGGAAGAGGGGTGGGTTTGTCTGGGGTGGTGTGGCGGGGAGGGGAGAAAATGCAGACAACTGTAATTGAACAGCAATAAAAATAAATAAATTTAAAAAATGTGTTGTCTGCTGAAAATTAAGACTAAAAAAATATAAATGTTCCCACTGGAGACCATTTCTAACTTTTACCTCTTAAAACAAGTATCTTTAGTTATTTGGCAGTAGTATACAGTTTTTCTTAAAACTATTTTACATTTATGAGAAATGTTTTAGGACTAATGTTAAAATAGGGGCAAGTTTATTTTATATCTTTGAGCCTAAAAACAGCAAGACCTACATTACAAACTTTATAAAATCAATTATACCATTGTAGTTCAATATTAACCTTCTATCTGAGTAGGGTTAAGAATGGAATAGTGGAACAGAATGCATATGACAATCACTCTAGAGGGAAACTAGTAATGGCCAAATTTCTAACGGATTTTCATTATATATGCTGTACAAATTCCTGGATAGAATTAAGACCAATCTTTGTTACTTATTCTCTCCCACACAGAACTATAGACTTTTTTTTCCCCAGAAGAGAGAATTGAGACATGAAGAAGTAGGGTTTTAAAAAAATGTATTTTGAGAACCAAGATGGCGGCGTAGGTAGACACACTGCGCCTCCTCGCACAACCAGAACTGACAGAGAATCGAACAGCAAGGGGGACCAACACCAAGGAAACAGAAAATAATCATTCATCCAGACTGGTAGGAGGGGCGGAGACGGCACTGGGGTGGAGAGGACTCGCGTGGCTGTGGCGGGACTGAGACTGGCGGAGTGTGGGACAAATGGCGCAGGCAGTCTGAGCACTAGCAGACCCTGCGGCCCCACATTTGCACAGATAAACCCAGAGGGCCGGACTCAGAGTGGCGGAGAGTGGGGCAGGCAGAGTGGCGGGTAGCACCCTGCGGCACCACATTCGCCCACAGATAAACCGGACGAACGGCGGGCAGAGAAGCAGACCGCTGCGCAACCCAGGGCTCCAGCTCGGGGAAATAAAGCCTCAAACCTCTGATTGAAAGCGCCCCTGGGGGTTGGGGCAGCAGGAGAGACTCCCAGCCTCACAGGAGAGGTTGTTGGAGAGACCCACAGGGGCCTAGAGTGTGCACAGGCCCACTTACTCGGGAACCAGCAACAGAGGGGCCCAGTTTGATTGTGGGTAGCGGAGTGAAAGACTGAAATCCGGAGGAGAGTGAAGCGGGCGCCATTGCTCCCTCTCGGCCCCGCCCCCACGTACAGCATCACATCGCAGCGACCAGCATTACCCCGCCCCGGTGAACACCTAAGGCTCCGCCCCTTAAAGTAACAGACGTGCCAAGACAAAAAAAAAAAAAAAAAAAAAAAAAAAATGGCCCAAATGACAGAACACTTCAAAGCTCCAGAAAAAATACAACTAAGCGATGAAGAGATAGCCAACCTATCGGATGCACAGTTCAAAGCACTGGTTATAAATATGCTCACAGACTTGGTTGAATCTATTCGAAAAACAGATGAAAAAATGAAGCCTATGCTAAGAGAAACAAAGGAAAATGTACAGGGAACCAATAGTGATGAGAAGGAAACTGGGACTCAAATCAATGGTATGGACCAGAAGGAAGAAACAAACATCCAACCAGAAAAGAATGAAGAAACAAGAACTTGGAAAAATGAGGAGAGGCTTGGGAACCTCCAGGACACCTTGAAACGTTCCAACATCCGAATTATAGGGGTGCCAGAAGGAGAAGAGGAAGAACAAAAAATTGAAAACTTATTTGAACAAATAATGGAGAACTTCCCCGATCTGGCAAAGGAAATAGACTTCCAGGAAGTCCAGGAAGCTCAGAGAGTCCCAAAGAAGCTGGACCCAAGGAGGAACACACCAAGGCACATCATAGTTACATTACCCAAGATTAAACGCAAGGACCTACATCCAAGATTACTGTATCCAGCAAAGCTATTATTTAGAATGGAAGGGAAGATAAAGTGCTTCTCAGATAAGGTCAAGTTAAAGAAGTTCATCATCACCAAGCCCTTATTATATGAAATGTTAAAGGGAGTTACCTAAGAAAAAGAAGATCAAAAATAGGAACAGTAAAAATGACAGCAAACTCACAGTTATTAACGGCCACACATAAAACAAAAACGAGAGCAAACTAGGCAAACAACTAGAACATGAGGGTTGTCAATAAGGGAGTGGGAGGGGGAGAGGGGGGTAAAGGTACAGAGAATAAGTAGCATAGATGATAGGTGGAAAATAGACAGGGGGAGGGTAAAAATAGTGTAGGAAATGTAGAAGCCAAAGAACTTATAAGTATGACCCATGGACATGAACTATGGGGGAGGAATGTGGGAGGGAGGGGGGTGGGCAGGATGGAGTGGAGTGGGGGGGGCAATGGGACAACTGTAATAGCATAATCAATAAATATATTAAAAAAAAATGTATTTTATTCACTATCCAATGGTGAACATATGGGTTAAGTTTAACTCCCTACACCTCTTAGGACTCTAAACAATTGCCATATAATTAATTCACACACTATGTTAGCTACAAACAATAAAATTCTTAGATCTAAAGCACATACCTTCATAGGTTGCAGGAGGTAATAAAATCAGTAATTCATAAAGCCTCTGTCTATAAACTACTGATGGTGTTTTCAAAGGACTTCCATATGTTTTTAGTATTGAAGAAAGCCTTAAAATAAAAGAGAAGGTATATTTTAAGTGAGTACATTATATAACAATGTACAAATATTGTAAGGTTGCTATATAAACATAAAATAGCTATACATATTATTAATGAACATCAGTGCTTTTATTTTTGTTTTTTTAATAAGATGTGATTCTAAGTTAGAAGAGGGATTGTAAGTGTCACACATGGAAATCATTTTATCTTTTCTATCATACTTCATAAAACAAAACTACCACAGTTTTCAGACAGTAAGATGCACCGGACCATAAGACGCACCCAGGTTTTAGAGGAGGAAAATAGGGAAAAAACCCCGATCCACCGCCGCCGCCCCCCCCCCAGCCCAGGGAGCCAGGTATGTTACATTTGAACTATAAGATGCACCCCCATCCCAAATTTTTTTTTTGAGGGGGGAAGTGTCTTATAGTCCAAAAAATATGGTATATATTCAGCTTAAGAGTTCTAAGAACAGTAAGCATTTTGTCTAGAAAATAAAACAATTAGCTAACTTCCAAAATAAAACTATTAACTAACTTCCAAAATGTGTTATTTGTAAACACTATTATAATAGAAAAAAAAATCAAAGAAATAAGCAGGAGACACAAATACAATACCTAGAAAAAAATCCAAGCATTAATTAGAAACTTGGCCTAGAATTCTATCACCAAATAGGAATGAATCATGAAAATATACAAAAACACAAAGCACATTCTCTTTTAGCAAAGCTCAAGCTGAGCCAATGTTTCTCCTACAGTTCTATTCACAAAAGCTCTTATCATCTTTCTTCACACTCTTACTTTCTTTAAAATTTTTTTTAATTTACAGATTTTAGAGATTAATGGAGAGAGAGAAACATTGATTTGTTCTTCCACTTATTTATGCGTTCACTGGTTGATTCCTATGTATATCCTGACTGGGGATGGAATCCACAAGGGTAATGTATTGGGATGATGCTCTAACAACTGAGCTGTTCAGCCACGGCCTCTTCCTTTACATTCATGTACTCTGTTTTATCTTCTGTTTACTCCCATTACTGGTAATAAGACATTTTACTAATGTTCACTCATCTAACAAATATTTATTAAAGGATTACTACTCTTTACAAAATATCATGTTATCAACTGGAGTATGGTTTTCATCTCTTTTGGCAGTTCAGAAATTCAGTGGAATCACTTTTACTGCAACACTGGAATAAACTGACTAAAACTGTCATGGCATGGGGCTTCTAGGTATTCTAACAAACTCTGGCAATGTTTATTCATTTGTATTTTCTAGAAAACTACTGCTTGCTATTTCTAGTTTGTAGAAGAGAGTTATATTTTGACTTGTCATTTTATTTTTAAAAGTTGGTTTCATTTTATATCATTCAGCTTAGTAAAAACTGCACAGAAAACATTTATACCCAGGGCAGAATTTTTTTATTATGGGAGTTAAGAATAAATCGACAGCATTTTTCTATTTCTTTAAAAATAACCCACCAGGTGAGAAAATAATTGCTGACATATGAAAACTGTTTCAATCACATTAGCAAGATGTTAAAAAATCCTGCAACATTCATTGTTTTAAATACAATAAAATTTACAAGGGTATGTGTGTATTTTTTTTTTAAAAGTGAGGTGAAAGGAACCAAATGAGAATTTAGGAAAGCATTACTAGTGGTTTTTGCTTCTATTAGGAGAGCAGATTAGAGCCTATCTGCATTGTTAGGCCTGCATAAACTGCCCTCTCCAAGGCCAACTTCGCTTCCTCCAACCAAATATAAAAAGCATGAGACGAAACATGAGCTGAAATGAGAGTGGGGACACACATACTGATAGGTACATATGAATCTATGGGTTTAGCCTGTGCCCATGGCAAGGTAGAGGTGATAAGGCAGGGTTTGTTTTTTTTTTAATTTTTAAAAGTATATTGATTATGCTATTACAGTTGTCCCATTCCCCCCCTTCACTCCACTCCATCCTGCAAACCCCCTCCCTCCCACATTCCCCCCCTATAGTTCATGTCCATGGGTCATACTTTTAAGTTCTTTGGCTTCTACATTTCCTATACTATTCTCACCCTCCTCCCTCTGTCTATTTTCTACCTATCATTTATGCTACTTATTCTCTGCACCTTCCCCCCTCTCCCCCACTCCCACTCCACTGTTGATAACCCTTCATGTGAGCTCCATTTCTGTGGTTTTGTTCCTGTTCTAGTTGTTTGCTTAGTTTGCTTTTGTTTTTGCTTTAGATGTGGTTAATAACTGTGAGTTTGCTGTCATTTTTACTGTTCATATTTTTTATCTTCTTTTTCTTAGATAAATCCCTTTAACATTTCAGATAAAAAGGGCTTGGTGATGATGAACTCCTTTAACTTGACCTTATCTGAGAAGCACTTTATCTGCCCTTCCATTCTAAATGATAGCTTTGCTGGATACAGTAATCTTGGATGTAGGTCCTTGCCTTTCATGACTTGGAACACTTCTTGCCAGCCCCTTCTTGCCTGTAAGGTCTCTTTGGAGAAATCAGCTGACAGTCTTATGGGAACTCCTATGTAGGTAACTGTGTCCTTATTTCTTGCTGCTTCTAAGATTCTCTCCTTCTGTTTCATCTTGGGTAATGTAATGATGATGTGCCTTGGTGTGTGCCTCCTTGGGTCCAGCTTCTTTGGGACTCTCTGAGCTTCCTGGACTTCCTGGAAGTCTCTTTCCTTTGCCAGACTGGGGAAGTTCTCCTTCATTATTTGTTCAAATAAGTTTTCAATTTTTTGCTCTTCCTCTTCTCCTTCTGGTACCCCTATAATTCGGATGTTGGAACGTTTCAAGATGTCCTGGAGGTTCCTAAGCCTCTCCTCATTTTTCCGAATTCTTGTTTCTTCATTCTTTTCTGGTTGGATGTTTCTTTCTTCCTTCTGGTCCACACCGTTGATTTGAGTCCCAGTTTCCTTCCCATCACTATTGGTTCCCTGAACATTTTCCTTTGTTTCTCTTAGTATAGCCTTCATTTTTTCATCTAATTTGCGACCATATTCAACGAATTCTGTGAGCATCCTAATTACCAGTGTTTTGAACGGTGCATCTGATAGGTTGGCTATCTCTTCTTTGCTTAGTTGTATTTCTTCTGGAGCTTTGAATTGTTCTTTCATTTGGGCCATTTTTGGGGGGTCTTGGCACGCCTGTTACATAAAGGGGCAGAGCCTTAGTTGTTCACCGGGGCGGGGCAATGCTGGTCGCTGCGCTGTGAAGCTATATGTGGGGGAGGGGCGGAGAGGGAGCAATGGCACTTGCTCCACTCTGCTGGATTTCATTCACTCCCTCTGCTACCCACAATCAAATTGGGCCCTTCTGGCGCTAGTTCCCGAGTGAGTGGGCTTGTGCATGCTCTAGGCCCCTGTGGGTCTCTCCAACGAACTCTCCTGTGAGGCTGGGAGTTTCTCCTGCTGCTGCCTCAACCCCCTTGGGTGTTTTCAATCAGAGGTTTGAGGCTTTATTTCCCCACACTGGAGCCCTGGGTTGCGTGGGCTGTTTTGCTCCCCTGCGGTTCCTCCCTGTTTATCTGTGTGCTAATGTGGGGCCGAGGGGTCTGGTAGCTGTCACACTGCCTACCCCGTTCGTTCCACAATCCGCCACCTCGCTGGGTCCGCCAGCCGCCACCTTGCCCTGAGTCCTCTCCGCCCCGGCTGCCTGTCTCCGCCCCCTCCTCCTAGTCTGGATGAATGATTCTTCTTTATCTCCTTGGCTGTCGGACTTCCATGCAGTTCCATTTTATGTCAGTTCTGGTTGTTTTTTGTTTTTAAATTGTTGTTTTCCTTCTTTTGGTTGTGTGAGGAGGCTCAGTGTGTCTACCTACGTCTCCATCTTGGCCAGAAGCCTCGGAAAGGCAGGGTTTCTTAAAGGGGGTTAATATCGTCCTGAGGCCTGGCAGAGGCAAAGGCATATTTAATTAAACCCAGCTGAAGAGAGAATTACTGAACTGATAGAGATAGCTAAAGAAATTACCTAGAATGCGAAAGAGAGAAAAGGAGAAAAAAGTATTAGAAAAGATTAAGAGTCATGAAAGACAAAATGAAAAGATCTCCAGAACTGAACATGTAAGATTCAATTTTTAAAAACCACAACTACCTGTAGTTTATGAGACATACCTAAAAACACAGTGACATGGAAAAAGACTATATATAAAATAATAATCAGAGACTTACTCCTATATAACTAATTAGTCTCAAAATATGAAAGAGCAAAAACTAATGGAACTACAGAGAAGAACTGATAAGCCCAGTAACACAGTAAAGGAGTTTAAAACATCACTCTCAATTATTGATAGGTTAAACAGATAAAAAATTAGAGAAGATAGATGAAACAATAGAACTTAAAACATACTTCTAAACTATTTAAAAAATGATGAAATTTAAAAATAATTCAAACTGAAAAAAATGGAAATAATACATATTAATACTCTTAGGATTCAGACTGGGACCACAAACCAGACCTCAGAAGGTCAACACATTTAATGAAATGGAATATATAGTTAAAAAAAAAAAGTACCAGGTCCATACTGTGTCACAGACATGTGGGTCTCACCAGTGAGTATGTATATATGGAGAAATTCAAATATACGTGATCCAAATCCACATGTTTACAATTAAGATAATTATTTCAAGCTCAATTTATCTCAAAGAATGCAACTATGTAAAAAACTGGTCAATAAACTTTTAAAAAGTTGTTAAAATTATCAGATTAACCATTTAATAAAAATCAAAACCCATTCATAATAAACAAAACACAACAAAATGTGACGAACTAGGAAAGCTTACCCTTTTCAGCTGATAAAAAAGATCTAACTAAAAAGCCTGTAGGAAATATTATTTGTGAAACATGAGAAGCATTCCTTTTAACCTTTCCTATTCAGCTTTAAGTGGTAGTTACCTAGTTAGCACATTAGGAGGAGAGAGAGAATATGAATGAATGAATGATGCTTATACAGGCAGAAACCCGAAAGACTCAAGTAAATGTTCAGTGTAAGAGAGTTTAGGAAGGTGCCTGGATAGATCAACTGCATTTTATATAAGAGCAACAGAGAGATTATACACATATACTACCAAATACTTGTTTAATATCTGCAATGAAAAATATAAAGTATCTGAGAATTAATTTTTAAAAAGACATATAAGACTTTCATATGGAAAATAATTTTATACTTTATAAAATACATAAATAATAGAAGAGAGGTACCATGTTTATGGTATTGTAAAAATATAAGTTATCTCCAAATTTATCTCCAATTTTATCACAGATTCAGTGCAATTTCAATTAAAATTTCAAAAGCAGACAATCAAAAGTGCAAGAAGGGCCAAATTATGCCTAAAGAGGAGTAAGGCCAAAAAGCTTGCTCTAACAAACACTAAAATTTATTATAAAGATGATGTTGGCTCAGAAATGGGCAAACACATAAATCAAACATAACAGAGAGCAAAAACCAGACAGACCATGTATATATAATAAAATACCTGACAGAAGTAAATGGCAATAACTGGAAGTATGGATTTTTTTACTAAGGTATAAGACAGTTCATAATCCGTATTAGCACATATTGCTCAGAACACAAAAATCAATTCCAGATGAATCAAAAACAAAACCTTCAATATTTTGGAGCAGTATCTTTATAGCTAGAAAGTAAGGAGGATTTTTTAAATCAAAAGACAAAATGTGAAGGATTAATAAGTTTGACATTTAAATTAAGAATGTCTGTTAATCAAAAAATGACTATCTAAAAACAGGTACAGACATGCATGAATAGGGATTTCATAGAAGAGGCAATAGTGAGGGTCCACAAGTACATAAAAACCAAACCATTAGGAATCAGATATATAAAAATCATAATGAGATACCAATTTATACCTACTGGATGGCTGCAAATTGATATCTAATAAATGCTGGTGAAGAAGTGAATCAAAGGGTACTCATATATACTATTTGTAGAAATATACAAGAATTTTGGAAAATAATTAGGCTATTTCACTGACATGAGGATAAATAGAATGCTGTATATTCACACAATCACTGTACAGCAGGGGTGTCCAACTCATTTTCGCCGGGGGGCCACATCAGCCACGTGGATGCCTTCAAAGGGCTGAATGTAATTTCATCTTCTTAATAGTTAAGGAGTAGTTTTAGGACATTTATACAATGAGTTTGACACCCCTGCTGTACAGAAATCAAAATGAATTTAAAAACTTACACATAGATGAAATTTAGAAACAATGTTGAATAAAAAAAAGTTAAGTCTCAGAAACAGTTAAGATACTGTGTGCTGGATCAAAACCAAGCAAGACTAAACAATGTGCTGTTTAGGGAAACATATATACAAGATAAACTTCTTAAAAATGCAAGGGAATGACAACTATAAAATTAAGGGTAGAGATTACCTGTAAAGAAAGGCAGGAAGAATGGTAGTAGAGTGGAGCACACAGATAACTTCAACAGTATTGTTAATGTTCTAGTTCAGGGGCAGCCAAATTCGACCCACTGCCCACTTTTGTAATGTTTTACTAAAACACAGCTCTGTCGATTCATTAACAGATTATCTATGACTGCTTTTTAAATATATTTTAAACTATTTTGTTTTTTATTAGAGAGAGAAGAAGGGAGGGAGGAAGAAGAGGAGAGAAGCATCAACACAAGAGAGCAACATCAGTCGGTTGCTTCTTGTATGGGCCCTCACTGGGGACGGAACCTGCAACCCAGGCATCTGCCCTGACCGGGGACTGAGCAGGCGACCTTTGGCTTTGTGGGGCAACACCCAACCAACTGGGCTACACGGGCCAGGGCTCTACAACTGCTTCTGAGCTATAACAACTGAGCTGAGTAGGTATAACAGAGACTATATGGCCCACAAGCCTAAAATTTTACCATCTGGCCATTACAGCTCATTTTATTCTGCTTTATAAGCCACATATTAAATATATTTTTCTGTATATATAAAGTGTTACATTATTAAATACTTCTTGAGAGACTTTCTCTAAATTATACATTTTATCAATTTGGAAATTACAAGTATATGTGCTCATGACATATACTGGATTTTCTCTGTTTTCTTACCATGTATGTATAAGTCGAACATATGAAAACTAAAAGCAACAAAAAAGTGAAACTGTTAACAACCATCTGGTTCTTATAAACACAGAACAGCTCTAACAAACCAGTAAAATGCATACCTGAAAAGGTTAACAGGCTTGCTAATTTAATTTCTTGGTTAAATCTAACTGTTTAGAAGATACATTATCCACCAAGTAATTTCCCTTCCCTTTTAATATGTTTTTCTTTTCAAAACGTTAGCCTAAAAAAAATTAATCATATAGGTAACTAAATATTTGCCTTGTTATGCAAAAGGAGTATCATTCACCAACCATGGAAACTGGCCTTACTACTTAAAAAAATATTACATAATCAGAGGGTAATTGATTGCTATGACAATTGTTTAAATCAAATCTAAATAGCAGATCCTTACTGAGTTAGCAAATCCACAGCACAAGGAAGTGGTGGAAGAAGACGCTGAATTACTTCCTCAGTAAGGAGATCACCACAGTGGGAAACCAAGCTCCTGATGGCTGCAAAACAGAACAGACCTTCACTGGGCAGAGTGTAATGAACTATGAAAACAAGCATTCAACTGTGCCACAACATTTGCATTTTTATTAGAGGAATAAAGAAATGTGTTAAAAACAAAAAAAATTCTTGAAAACTCTAGTATAAAAAGGAAGCTAGGGCCCTCTATTTCTAATCAAACTAAAAATAAGCTTCCTAGAATTACTAAAAGAGACCGCCAATCAAGTTAACAAAATGTTTCTTTCCTGAGGATTTACTCCGCTCTTGAGTTCAAAAGTAGAAGGATAAACTAGTTCAGGCCCTAACGTTTGCCATTCTATACTTGTTATACAGAACCACGCTCCTTTTGAGTCAGTATGTTAGGTTTTTGTAGATGTTACCTGAAACACCTTAACTTTTTACAAGGAGTTAATTTCATATATAGAATAAAAAGAGTATTTAAAGCTAGACTGAGTTTTAAGATTAATTTCAAAATTGTTCTCCATTCTTAAGAGTAAAAAAATACCATGAATAAACACACAAAACCAAAATCAGTGTTTTCATGTCTTTTCAAGGACTCCTTAGTTCAAATTTTCATAGTGGATACTATTTTTAACGGCCGATATATAGTAAAAGGTGCAACTTTTATATATAAAAAACTAAATGGAAACATGTTAATCAATGCTAATTAAATCCAACCCTAGTATTTCTGAAATGAAGAACAAGTGCCTACTAAAGGCAAAGCAATCTTGACATTTCTCAACTGGAGTACATCTAATAAAACATGTATTACCCTAAGGATCAGAACTCTAAAATTTGGTTTATTACATACACTTCTGTTATAATCACCAACTAAACACAATCAATTATATTCAATTTAAAGAAAAATCACCATAAAAAGATTGTCCCCCTTCAATTAAACACACAAGTATGTGCAAAGTTAAAGAGTGGGAAAGGCCAAAGGAAAGGGGGCAAAAAGACTAAACTCCACCTACCACAGAGTGCACCAGCTCGTCCTTCTAAGGTTACCTGCCAGGTAAATGAATCTCCTCGGCTCTTTTCTGTTTCTAGATCTTTGGGAGACACTGGAAAGACACACTTCCACAACAGCAGCACTCGAGCAAGGTGATGACTGACAACCGCGGGACCTGTAATTTATTCAATTTATCACTTACAAAAGAACCCAAAGTGATTGCTATTTAAAAATCTGTTAATAAACATATCTTAACCCACTACTGCAATACTTTGTCCCTTTCCTCACATTCTGGTTCTGCACTGAGAGGATATGGGTTCCATTCCCGGTCAGGGCACATGCCTAGGTTACAGAGTCGATCCTCAGTTGGGGAATGTATGGGAGGCAACTGATCAATGTTTCTCTCTCACATCGATGTTTCTTTCTCTTTCTCTCACTCAAAAACAAAAAAAAATTGCTAGTCATATCCTCAGGTGAGGATTAAAAAAATAATACAGTAATATTATACCTAGCAAAAACAACACACATTTCATAAGCCATCCACAAAATCTGTAAGGCATATAGGTTATCTGTAGGTAAATCAAAGTTGGTGGCATCAGATAAACTGGTAAGTGTAACAAAAAAGGCTAAAAATGTTGTAGTTTGCTTCTGAGGAATGGACTTGAATGTGGTCTATTTGAGTTAACATTTGTTCAGAATAGTGAATGTATTAAAAATAATGATGGAAATTTTAATGATGAAGGAATTGCTGAAGATGCAAAAGAGGTGTTAAAACTGCAAGGCAAAATTAAGAAAGCACTCAGACTGCCATAAATACCATTCCCCACAAAAAAACAATCAGGACTCACTAAAGAACGGAGGCTGCTTGCAAGCCTAGGGTACAATGTAAAAGCTGGGACATCTTGCCATGTCAAAAATAAACACATTATATCACAAAACACTAGCTAGCTTCATGTTAAAAGGACACATGAACCAACCTGAAAGGGCTCCCACTGACTAAGGGTGAGACAATCTGAGCACCAAAAGGAATAATTACTGCAATGGGTTGTAACACATAAATACATAAAAACCTATGAATTCATGATACTTAAAAGCAATAACCTTACTAATCGCCTTTGAAAGTTGCTAGTATGTTAGCAACACATTCTAAAAATTATAATAAAGGGAAATAATAATGCCTAAGAATAGAATACAGCCGAAGAAAACATAGTAAAGAAAACATTAATTTAAAATTTTAATCCTTTTTTGTATGTTGATTGTGAATATGCAGTAAAATATATACTACTTTTTTTAAAAAGGGATCTCTTATATAGTCTTCTTCCAATCGAATAACCTTGTTTTAAAAGGTTTTATTCACTGAAATATTGCATTTATTAAGTTTATTTTCTCCTTTAATTAACCAAGAATATTGATATGGCAGGCATGAAACATCCAGCCAAAGGCAAATAAAAAACCTTAGCAGATTATGTCCACGACACTGTGAAATGGTGATTTATGCCAGAGGCCAACAAACGTTTTCTATAAAGGGCCAGACAGTAAACATTTCTGGCTTTTAAAGCCATACAGTCTCTGTTGCAATTACTCAATTCTGCTACTATTGGCGCCTGAAGGACACAGATAACGTGTAAACAAATTACTGTTGTTGTGTTCTAATAAAACTTTATTTATGAACACCGAGAACTGATTTTCATATGAGTCTCACGTCACAAAAATAGCCTTTGTTTTGAAACCATTAAAAAGGTAAAAATCATTCTTAGCTTGCAGGCTGTACAAAACAGGCAACAAACCAAATTTGGCTGATAGGCTGAACCCTGATCTAGTCCAATATCTCTTTAATCATCTCAAGAACACTACTTAAAGTGGTTCCTCACTTATGATTGCTTCTTTTAATTTAGCCCCTTTTAGATCAAATTACTTAGAAGATGTCAAAATAATTTATTGGTCAAATCCAGCCACTTTTATATGCTAGCAATAAATCACATGACTATAAAGTAGAGATTTATAACAAAATACAGCTTTAATAAATTAATAAAATTGAGTTTCAAAGTTACAGGATATAACTATAATAGTCATGACCATAGAATACATACTGATTTTTAATAAATATAATTTAGATGAGCCCTATCCCCTTTAATGTAATTACCTTATTGGTGTTACCAATTCCCACAACAATTACAGAAATGGATTCACAGACTACAGTATGTTTTCTTGCCTACCTTATATTTTGGAAAATGCTTTTTTCTGAAGATGGATATAAATGATTTGGGGGAAAACCAGAGTCATTCAAAGTTAAGACTGAAAGATGATCATATTGGCTTATCCTATTTAAGCCTGATATGCTGATCTTAAAGAGAATTTCAAATAAATCGAAAAATGTTTTGGAGAATAAAGGAAGTATATGGCTTCCTAAGGTGATTGGCTAGAAAACAAATGTTTGTGAAGATATTTAAATTCTGGTACATACTGAAAGTTGGGTGAAATCATCCGTTACAATATTTTACATTCAGAAATCACAAAGTTCATAGTTACGTAAACATTCCACAAGACTGTTACCTAATGTCATCAGAGCAGTAATCAGTAACCACCCAGCTTGTGTGCGCTGAGCTGAAAGGCGACTGTTCTGAGTAGCAGAACACAGCAAATCCTCTGCTAAAGTCATAATAATCTATTTATAAATAAAAGAAAAAGGCAAAAACAAAAAGCATATCAGTTTATAGATTATGGGGCAAAGGACAGCAATAATAATGTCTTGAAAAATTAATTCTCACATATAATATATTAATTGATAAAGAACTGCCATTTATCTCATGCCACACATAAATTATTACAATTTGCAGCACACCAAAAAATATATATTTTGCTGATCTGACATTAAAATAGGTATCATTTTGATTCATTCACACCACACAGCTCTGTTGTCATTTTTAATTTGACAAACTCAGGGAAAAGAGGTCAGTGCCCCTGACTAAAGAGGTACTGCATGTTTTAAAAATGCTACGGCACACTGGTTGAAAATCACTGATGTGAACTGTATCACAGGACAACGTCATATAAAAACTACAAGAAAAAGCAAATTTTCAAGGTTAAATACAGGCATATTAGGTGTACACAGAAACCCTATGATTATTTGTAGAGTATATGTGACAACATTGTACAATTGTTTAAGTTTAGCTGTATAGAATTTATTTTTAGTTTTTGGCAACCATCTTAGATAGTAACTACCAGAAAATGCCTCATTACAGGAATCTCACTTTAAAAAATTTTGTATACCACTTTGATACCTGAGTGGCTGTATACTATAGAGGTTAAGTTTTCACACTGAGCTCTGACTGGTGTGGCTCAGTGGACTGAGCACTGGCCTGCAAACCAAAGAGTTGCCGGTTCAATTCCCAGTTATGGGGCATGCCTGGGTTGCAGGCCAGGTCTCCAAACAGGGGCATGCGTGTGAGAGGCAACCACACACTGAGGTTCTCCCTTCCTTTCCCGCTCTTTTAAAAATAAATAAATACAACCTTAAAAAAAGTTTTCACATTGAGGTTTCAAAGTACAATGGGATTAAAAGGTTATATTTTAAAAGTCTATAAAATAGGCAGTTATAAAAATCTGAGAGGAAGAAACAGATGTTTCACATTTATGAATAATGCATGCTTGTACAGTACAAAGGCCAACAGGTATCTACCATGCCTGAGAAAACACCTTGGAGACCAATTACCTCTAAAAAAGCAGCAAGTATTATGAGCTGGCATGTAAATTTGCTATCACGAAGCCTGGAAGGCTAGTGGATTTTAAAACAACCAACCAACTTATGGCTAATTTAGGATGACTTGCAGCCAACGGTCAATGGACAACACTCATAAAGTGGGACCAAATAAACCAATCCTGTCCACCTGAACTCGTAACATCCGAGGATATCAAATTTAACTAAATAAATGCAATGGCAATTCTTTGCTTAGCAAGATGTGATGTGTTGGTTTAGAATGTAACTAGAATAATAAAGTTAAATGAATCATACCACTTCCCAAAGTTGTCAATCACCTTAATTCAAATGGTGTTGGCAATACTCAAAGTAGATTTACAATTTTTGAAATAGTGGTTATGCTCTTTTGCAACGCATTAATTGTGGAAGATATACTAGAATACTCATTAGTAAAGACACTGACAATGAGAGAGCAATGAATAGTGGTAATTTATTTTAAAAGAAATACTTTCGTTTGTGAGTCCGAGGTTATGAGGGCTTTCATTATGAAACAACAGTCTCTGACAAACTGCAATCCCTAGCTACCTATCAAAAAGGAAAATATATTTTGCGTTTTATAGTTCATTAAATTTTTTTCTTTAGTTCTCTTCAAAATTCTTAGCACATCAACATGGAGTTATCTACTCATTAGGCTCTATATTACGTATCTGGTTGAAAGTGCTACCTTCAAAAGCACTGTATTTACTGAGAAAACCATATTTTTGGTCAGCAATGCAATTTGAGGGTGACTTTTAAGCATCATTATGAACTCATGAGGGCATATATATTTTGAGCTCCAGTCAACATTTGTCATTATTTTTTGATGTACACATTATCCCATCTTCGGTGAGTGGAAACCCCTTGAGTTACCTCTTGTATTCTTTTCTAATGAACACACTGTAAAGGTGATCACTTCTGTGCTTTCTGGCATGACCAGATATTCCGGGCTTACACTGTGCATCTCCTGTCCCAGACCTGGAACCAGCCGCTCTGATTCCTTTGCTGGAAAAGGTATTTAGAGCCATAATCTGGGTACTAGGGGTTGTCCCTGCTACTTGGTTGTCACTGCTTTTAGGTATTTACTAGACAGAGAAGATAAGTGTATTTAAAAACAGGAAATTGTAAGTTCATAGTAGTATTTTCAATTCAACTTTAACATATGGGCTTTTACTTCACTTTCTTGATTCTACTGTTGTAGCTCTTTTTTTTAATATGGAAAATTTTGTTTCCTAAGAACATTAAGTATCTACTTTATCTAATTATATTTAATTTCAAAATAATACCACAAAATTATTCAATGAAGTTTAAGATTTTTGTTGTAGCTCTATTTGTCTTTTACAATGCAATTTTAAATGTAATTTATGGCAGAGCTAAATATATAGCAAAATAAAGCCTGTAGGAACAAATTCTTTTACTAAGGGGAAATACTTTTAACAGAAAGCACTCCTGTTTAAGTGTGGATAAGACATTATTTAACCAACCCTTCCTTTCTCCATAGTAATTACATTGATAATATTTTACACTTAAGTAGTACAGCTGATTGCTAAGAAATTTGTCCTGCATGGCTGTGACTGGGTGATACACAAGAAGACTATGATGTTTTAGGAAAAGCTTAAAATGTCATTAGTATCTGTGGAGAATGAAATCATTACCTTGCCCTTTCCGTGAGGAATTCCTAAAGGACAATGTTTCACTGCTCCCAACAAAGCTGCCACAGCAAAACTAAAGCCAGTCACTGCTTCCGGTGAAGACTTAAGTACAGTAAGCTTTTCAAGGCAGCGGTCTAGGAGAGGTGTTAGGTAAGAAGGTAATGCCACAGCAATGCAGCGTAAACACCAGGCTGCCGCCAGTCGAACGGAAATGCTCGGATGAAGAATAACTGAAATGACACTGTCAAGAATGCCTGGAAGAACAGAAAAAATAAAAGATACTTTAGCTACACAGATAAAACTCATTTAGCAATTATAGACTCAAAGGAATAAGTAGTCACATGAATAAAATATATATTATCTTTAGTAAAAGCTAAATCAGAATAGAAAAGTGATACATAATTATAAATAATTTTTTGTACCCAAGAATTATTTCTTCTAATATAGCTCATGAAAACTGGCTTAAATGAAGGCAATACACAAAAGAAAACCTGTATTTCCTAAATAAGCCAATGTTCTGCATACTTTATCTTGAGATCATTCGTTATTGGTGGTACTAGCAATTAAAAATGACTAGTAACAAGTATCTTTTTTTAAATTTTTCTTGTTATTCAATTACATTTGTATGCCTTTTCTCAGTAACAAGTATCTTGAGAAGAAATGTTACACCATTTTTTAGAAAAAAATCCCTTCTGGCACATTTATATACGTTCAGTATACTTCCGGTCTACCATAGTGCTCTTAAATGAGAACGAAATGTTAAACTCAAGGATTTGCTAGATTGTAAATATACTACTAATCAACTACAAAGACAGTGGAGTACCACTACCGGTAAAAAAAAAAACACGTCCACATTTGTGATAATTCAACATACACCTTCACCAAAATATGTAACATTTCACGTCAACTGCTGCTTAAATAATATGTATCATGGGATAAATAGCTTACAAACAAAACATAATGTAAAGCTTCAGTCCACAGGAAATGTATCCCAAATGACAAAAACCATTAAGAATGATTTTAAAAAGTGATTAAATAAAAGCCGGTCACAATAAACCACATACTATTGGATTCCACTTATATGAAATATCCAAATAGGCAAATCCACAGAGACAGAAAGCAGATTAGTGGTTGCCAGGGGCAGGGGGAAAGGGAAACAGGGAGTGACTGCTAATGGGTGTAGGACTTCTTGGGATGATGAAAACATTCTGGAATTAGACAGTGGTGGTAGCTGTATAACTCTGAACACACCAGAACCACTGAATTGTTTACTTTAAAAAGGGTGAACTTTGTATAATATGAATTGTCTCTCACAGTGATTAATTTTCAAAAAGAGAAAGAAAACAGATTGCTTGCAAAGAACTTTGAGGACGTAAATTATTTGTACCATATAGAAACTAATATTTTCACTCAGATGACAGATATGAGTTCAGGTTTTCTTCTCTATTTTTCCGTGATCGTTTTTAAAAAATTATTTTCATTTATTTATTTTTGATGTTAGAAAGAGGGGAAGGGAGGGAGAAAGAGACAGAGGAACATCAATGTGAGAGAGAAACATGGATCGGCTGCCTTCTCTACATGTGACCCAACTGGGATTCGAACCAGAGCCACACCAGCCAGGGCTATTTTTCCATTATCTTAACTATCCCCAGAAAGGGGAGTGGGACTGGGGTTGTGGGAGAGATGCAGAGAACCTTTAATAGCAAAAGCAAAACCTCCTTCAAATATATAGATATTTTTAATAATCTTGATTATATATATTTCATAAAACATTTCTAATAAATCTATAGTGGAATCTCTAAGAAATGAACTACATGAGGGAGATTTCCTTCCTTGGAAACAAGATGCTAGAGTAAAGGTAACAACAAGGTATTCAGATGAGTCACAACAACAGATACCTGCACTTGAATCCTGCAGCAAAGGTGCAGCTGTGGTGCCGAGACTGTGTATGAGGTTTCCAAGTTCTTGTAAAGCACATACCAGCATATGCTGGCTGGCTGCTACATCTGTGGAGCCAAGCCGGGTTTCCAAATTACCGTCACTCATCACAGCATCTGACAGAAGTATAAGAATTAACTATGCAACAATGCTGGTTTAAAATAGATTATAGGGGGTGTTAGGAGCAGAAAAGTATAAAAGCAAAGATTAATACCCGCACTTGATCTATATGAAACCCTTATGACAGTAAATGAAATACTAAAAAGGGGACTTTTAATTCATCAATGAAGAATTAAACTAATTTACCAAGTCAGTTCAGGCATCCCAACCATAAACCCCTTACTACTCCTTTAGCAGGTGACACTGAAAGGGAAATGGAAAACAGAAACAATGCATCAACTTCTACAGGATGATCATGAATTCTGATGAACTATTATCACCAGCCTTTAAGATCTGTACACACATATGATAGTTATTACCAAGTTCAACAACTTACATCTCATCTGTGTATTGACTACCCTGAAACAAGTGATGTCTATTATTGAAGTGGTTTTTTGTACTAGTATAGTAATATACCAGTCTAGCTTTTCCTGAGGAATGATTCCTTTAGCAATGTTAAAACAGAGCGCCTTAGTAGATCCATACCCACAACTTTCTTTAACTTCCAGATAGTCTGGCAAATATCTTTGGCAGCAGCAATTTGAGCCTTTTCTCCAAGGCCTCCTATAGTAGCTCGAAGGATAAACGAAACACAACGGCGACTGCAGACTGCATCACTCTGAGCTTGGGTGACTTTAGGATGTGACTGTGACACAAGGCTCAGGATATGAGATAGAAAGGCAGCAAAATTTTTCTCTAGCCATGCTCCTCCTAGTGTTGAAATAAACACCACATAAGCCTAAAAAAAGAAAGGAAGGGTGGGGAGGAAATGCAGACAACTGTAATTGAACAACAATAAAATAATTTTAAAAAAAGGAGTTTTATCTTCAAAATGAAATAATTTCAATTGTATGTTAATATTTTCTCTTCCACAAAATATGCAGAATTTATTAATATTTCTCTTATCTTTCCTCAGTTATAGTCACTTGAGATATATATATGCAGTACTATTTTTTTGTTTATTAAGCCAAACCAAAGTCTGCAGTCTTTCATTAATGCTGCCTGTTTTACTTTGCTGAGACTGAAAAGTTTCAGAATAGTCAGCATAGCCAGCTAAAATGTAAAATGTGTCTGTGGCTTCTCTGAACAAAGAACTCAAGTTCTTTCACATTCTGAACAAGAAAATCCAAATCAAACATATAAGCACATTGTAGGAATTAAATGTGTTCCAACATCATAACTCTAAGGGATGTTAGTTTTAGAAACCTCTAAGTTTATAGTGATGAATCACTGCTGTTATTTTCAAGAAAGTTAATGATTTATTTTATTCCAGAGATACAAAGATAGTAGTTTTCTTATATAATTGGTTTTTTAAAAAAACACATAGTTTACAATTAATTATACTGGGACATCTTACATTTTCATGAAGTCTAATATCATACAGCAGAAACCAATGAGGACATATGTGAATTTAAAAAGAATATAGGTTTGTTTTGAAACATAATGGCATTTAGAAAACAAGATAATTTAAGGAAAGAATACAGAGACCTTTGTTTTGTTTTATTCTAAGATACTTTTCCCAGAATTTAGTTTTTAAAATTTTGGTTGGGACCAAGAATTTAAGCACTTAAATAGACAGCATGCTGTATTGTTGAGTTAGGGTTGAAACTATGCTGCATAATATGTACCTAATAGCTTAAACTTGAACTGTACACACAAACACAATGGAAAATGTTAAACCACAAGATCCATGAAAGCACAAGACCTAAAAACAAACAAAATACTCATATTTCAAAGGAAATAAACAAAATTATCCCACTATTGGGAAATGAAAACATTGTGTACAATAGTCTATCTAAGTGGTTTTGTTTATGCTAAATAAGGTTCTCTTACTTGGAATCTAGTTTTTTAAAAGTGGTTTGGCCTCACCATATCTATTTATAAATAAAAGAGCATTAAGTGATGACCTTGCGTAGTATCACTTCTGCCTGCAGTCAGATCTAAAAACTATCACTACAGGCCAGTGAAAAATATATTTAGATACTGATTTGTGATTCTAACCTGAGTAACTCCAACTCGAACATCCCTACTGACTGAACTGGTTCCTTTCAGCATATCACTACTGGCTCGAAGAAATCCTGAGCTCCCACGTAGAAACCCTGTTGCTAGTAATTCAAGAACTTCCTCCAGAGATGCTCTGCGCATGCTTTGACGTGAGGCTGCTATAACAAAGAACAGAACAAAACACGTGATTCATATTTTGCAGACTAAATTTTAATGTGTGATCTTGATCAGAACATTAACTGAAACAATAAATTAAAAATCCAAATAAAATGCAAAATTTACAGGACATTATACACATCAACACAAATCCCACAAGGGCTCGGAGATCAAATCATAATGGACTCTGTCGTGTCAGTGACATCTTTAAGTCTACATCACTTTGAAATTATGCTCTATTTGCTCTAATAGTATTCTAAAACAAGGGAAAAGATAAATAAATTGCCCTAGTTCTCCATGAATGAAAGTGCAACACAATACTCCAAAAATTCTTTTTGAATAATTAAAATGCCAAAATCATAATTTTTTCTATATGCTCTACAATTTTTAATAAAATTTATATAAAGTAACAACCATGTCCTACTTTTAAAACCTCCAACTGCCAGTGCAATTTTTGTTATATCCCTAGTCTCTGAAGAAATCAAAGCCAAATATTACTAAAATTTCTCAGTCAGTTTTCAGGCTACAATAATTAAGTGATTAGTCTGTCTTCAGTTTGACATAGCTGAGTTTCTCCCTGTGAATATCTAGGGAATAGTATCTCCTTAAAAAAAAGAAGAAAAAGAAACCATTTTAACCATTTTCTCCCGTTCATTCTTGTGAAAAATCATGGTCATGAGCACTGACCCTTATTATTGATTCAAGTCATACACAGTACAGAAATAAACTTCCATTATTCAGAAGTATGAACAAAAAAATTTACTCTTTAGCTTCAAGAGGAGATAACCAGTAGAAACAAAGGAAAATCTATGTTGGCCTTTGGGAGACAAACATTGGTGAATGCTGCAAAATCCATGCCCTTGTGGATCACAAATTCTAAGGAGAGACAACAATAAACATAAAACAAGACAGCAGACTAAGGACATAGTATGTCAGACAGTGAATGAAAGCCATGCAAAAAATACAGCAGGCTAGGAATACTAGGGGTGAGGGAGAAGTGTAGTTATGTTTTTAACTAAGGTAGTCAGGGTATGGTTCATTGAAAGGGTGACATCTGAACATAATTTCATACCAAGTGAGGGAATTAGGCATGCAGATATCTGGAGAAAAGGTATTCTGGGCAGAGGAAACAGCTCAGGCAAAAAAGCCTTGAGGGATATGATGCCTAGTGAGTCTAAGCAGAGGCATGTGGACAGAGGCACGGAGGGCTATAATAGGAGACAGGCCAGGGTATAAGGATGGGAAGGGAGTAAATGAAAAAGGACCCGGTAGGTCCTTACATGGATGTGAGTGAAGGTGCCAGAGGAGGACCTTGAGCAGAGGAGTTATATAAAGGGTCACTTGGTGTCTGTGCTAAGAAAAGACTGTAGAGCGGGGCAAAGGTAGAAGGAGGAAAACCCATTAGGGGCAATTTAGTGATTCAAGCAAGAAGTGATGGTGGCTTAGGTCAAGGTAGCTGCAAAAGAGTGGAATCTGAATATATATACATATGTATTATTTTTATTAGAAAAAACTTCAAAATTACAAAAAAGCTGCAAGAATTTTAAAATATCATATCCCCTTTACCTACACTCACATTTTCCTCATTGCTTTCTCATTTTTGAAGAATATATGTATGACTAGTTGTTTCACAGAAGAGCCCTTGATTTGAGTTTGTGTAGTACTTCTCAGAATTTTTGGCAGATAACTACATAAGCAATGCTGTAAGCCTTCTCGATGCATAAAATCAAAAGCCACGTTTGTCCATTGTCAAATAATTTCCCCCTTATAACTACTAAGCAACATGTGTGGTGATACTTTAAGATGGCATAAATATCCTAGAACCCATCAAACTTTCACCCAAGAATGCACTGAGAATTCCTAATTCCAAAAATGTCATTACCTTAAAATTACCTCCTGTATTAGGTGAGTTCCACTGTAAAAAAAAAAAAAAAAGAAGAAGAAGAGGAGATTTCCCTTCTCCTTTACTTACTTATTTTTCAGTAATCTATGAAAATAAGATTTCTGTTTATTTAATGAGTTATGTTTTTCTGTCATTACTAATTTAACCAGTAGAAGAGTCTCTTTTAGAAAGCTGGCCAGTGGAAGCACCTTATTTTTTGACACAAGATGTTCCAGGCTCATTTTCACAATTTCTCTGCTCCAACCCCATAAGAAGCCAACTTCTCCCGATTCTGGTTATGTTTTAAAACTGTCAAGTAGAATAGCTACTGAATGAATGTGAGACAAAAGGGCAACTTTACAAATTTTGGTTGGAACACCTAGAAAGGCAGCTGTCATCAACTTAGATGAGCAAGACTACAAGTAAAGCAGGTGAGTATGTGTGGGGGAGGGAAGCCCAGCATTCACTTTAGGAAGAGTTAATTTGAAACATCAAATATATATCCAAATAGAGATGTCAAATGGGCAGCTGGACATGAGTCTGGTGTCCAGAAGAGAAGTCTGGGCCAAACATATAAATATAGGAATCCCTGATACTGATGATATGTAGCCATGAGATTGGAGAAGGTCACCAAGAAAGTGAGCATAAGTAAAGAGCAGAAGATGAAGTATAGGCAATAGGCTTCTTCTATGAGAAGACAAGGAACCACTGAAGAAGACCGAACAGGAATTTCTAGTGAGGAGGAAGGGAAAGCAAGGGATTTTTAAAAGGACAATAAGGTCCTCAGAGGCGAGTGAGAAAAGAACAAGGGTCAACTTAGTTAAATGTTGCTGACAGGTCCAGTAAGACAACAGAGCTACCTGACGGCTTTCGCAGGGCTAAATACCGGCACATAAGCTCCAAAATGGCAGGGGTTTTCAGGTGTTCTCTTCAATAACATATACCACGAGCTCAGAACAGATCCTGGCCCAGGATAAACACTCAATAAATTACAAATTGAGTGAATAAGTGAATGTGGAGGTCACTGGTGACCTTCACAAAAATAATTTTGGTGGATCAGGGAAAAATCCTAATTTAAGTGGATTTAGAGGATACGGCAGGAGAGGAATGAAGACAGAGTGTCAGCTCTCCTGAGGGACTACAGTCAGCAAGGTCGTAATTACTAATATGGTGCCAGGTGGGTACTTGAAATATTGGGGGGTACCACTCAGTCAAGTATGTCATTAGCCCTGACTGGTGTGGCTCAGTTGGTTGGGTGTCGTCTTGCAAAGTGAGGGGTCATGGGTTTGATTCCTGGTCAGGGCGCGTGCCTGGGCTGCGAGTTAGGTCAGTTGGGGCGTGTATGACAGGCAGCAGATCGATGTTGCTCTGCCTCTTTTACTCTCTCCCTTCCCTCTGAAAATAAAATATTTAAAAAAATAAAGTACCACAACGCTGTACACCTGAAACTGATATAGAATAGTACTGAATGTAAACTGTAGTTGAAAAATAAAACAAATAAAGTGACAAATAATCCAGAAAAAGAAAAAAGAACTCTCCTGAAAAAAACAAGTTTTGTAGGGAATAATCCAATGGAAAGGTAGAAGTTGATGAAGGGAAGACATCCTAGAGCAATGTCCTTGAGCACGTGAGAGAAGGAACTGTAAGTGAAAGTGTGCTTTTCTTGATGTTTTTTGACTATATTTTATTGATTCTGCTATTACAGTCCCAATTTTCCCCCCTTTGCTCCCCTCAACTCCCTCAGGCAATCCCTACACCACTGTTCATGTCCATGGGTCATGTGCATATGTTCTTTGGCTACTCCATTCCCTATACTGTACTTTACATCCTCACTGCTATTCTGTAACTACTTATTTGCACTTCTATAATCCCCTCAGCTCCCTCACCCATTACCCTACAGCATCCCGCCACCCCATCTGATAATCATCAAAGCAGTTTTTCTTGTTTGCTCAGTTTGTTTTTTAGATTCCGTTGTTGATAGGTATGTATTTATTGCCATTTTATTGTTCATAGTTTTAATCATCTTCTTTTTCTTAAGTCCCTTTAACAATTCACATAATAATGAGTTTAGTGATAATGAATTCCTTTAGTTTTTTCCTTCTCTGGGAAGCTCTTTATCTGCCCTTCAATTTCAAATGATAGCTTTGCTGAGGAGAGCAATCTTATCTCTAAGTCCCTGTTTTTCATGACTTTGAATATTTCTTGCCAATCCCTTCTGACCTGCAAAGTTTCTGTTGAGAAATCAGCTCAGTCTTAGGGGAACTCCCCTGTAGGCAACTAACTGCTTTGCTCTTGCTGCTTTTAAGATTCTCTCTTTATCTTTAACCTTTGGCATTTTAATTATGATGTGTCTTGGAGTGGGCCTCTTAGCATCCATCTTGTTTGGGACTCTCTGTGCTTCCTGGATTTGCATGTCTATTTCCTTTACCAAATCAGGGAAGTTTTCTTTCATTATTTTTTCAAATAGATTTCCAATTTCTTGCTCTTTCACTTCTTTTGCTGGCACCCTTATGATGTGAATGTTAGACCTCTTGAAGTTGTCCCAGAGGCTGCTTATACTTTCCTCACATTTTTGGATTCTTTTTTCTTCGTGTTGTTCTCATTGGTTGTTTTTTATTCTAAATCACTGATTTGGTTCTTGGCTTCATCCATTCTACTCATTTCCCTGTAAGTTGTTCTTTATTTCAATTAGTGTATCCTTCGTTTCTGACTGGGTTGTTTTTATGCTGTTGAGGTCCACACTAACTTCTTCAAGTGCCTTTATAACCAGAGTTTTGAACTGTGCATCTGATAGATTGCTCATCTCCATTTCGTTTAGCTCTTTTTCTGGAGTTTTCATCTGTTCTTTCATTTGGGTCATGTTTCTTTGTCTCATTTTGGCAGCCTTCCTGTGTTTGTATCTATGTATTAGGTAGAACTGTTATGACTCCCTGTCTTGGTAGTGTGGCCTAATATAGAGGTGTCCTGTAGGGTCCACTGGCACTGCCTCTTCTACCACCCATGCTGGGTGTCCAAGGTGTGCCTTCCATGTGGGTTGAATACACCCTCCTCTTGTAGTTGAGCCTTGATTGCTGCTGGCTGATCAATGGGAGGGATTTACTCAGGTTAGTCAGCTGCAAGGACTGGCTGTGACCACTGACCACTAACCTCCACCCTCAGTGGAGGATCAGCTCTGTGGAGGCAGAATGACAGTGCTCCAATGTGGTCTGTAGCTGTTTACTGGGTGTGCAGGCTCTGGGGCTTCCCAGGAGGTGCAGGCCAAGGTCAGCCCCTACCTGCGTTTTCCCTGGGACCACTCTACCAAGTTATAAAGTAGTCTGAAATGGCCTGCTACTTGTGCTGGGCTTGGAGATTCCCAGGAGAAGCCAAGCTGTGAACCCAGGATGGTTTCTGCTAGTGCTGTGCCTGGGGCCACTTAGCAAAAGGCTGGAGGCCAGCTGTTGCTTATTTGAGAGGATTTAGGAAGTTGTGAAGCATGAGCCAAAACCAGCCTTTCAATATCAAAAAGCCTCTGTTAACAGATGTAAGTTGGGTGGGACGCAGAGCCTCAAAGGGTTTCCAGGGCAGGGCAACCAGCGTTAGCCAGGTTGTTGGAGTCTCAGATATGGCACCTGACTGCTGCTTCTGTGGGGGAAGGGTTCAGAGAAGGGACAAAGGCCTCTGTCCAATCTTCTGTCTAGAAGAAAGCTGTCCCCAGTTCCTGCCTTGATGCCAGACACTTCAGTTCCTTCCTGTATATCAGTGGTGCCTTTCAAGCTGCCACTACAGTGCTACAGCTCAGAGTGAGTCTGAGTAAGTTTGTGTGTTGGTTCTTTAAGAGGAGTTGCTTGGGACTCAAGAAATTTCTTCCACCAACTCTATCCCCGCTGGTTTTTGCAGCCAAAAGTTATGGGGTCTTATCTTCCTGATGCTGGAACCCTGGGCTGGAGAGCCTAGTGTGGGGCTTGGACTCCTCACTCCCATTATATCCCTCCCAAATTTTTATCCACCACACGTGGATATGGGACCAGCCTGTTCCGTGTCTCTGCCCATCCTACCAGTCAGGATGGATGTGGTTTCTTTAACTTCGTAGTTGTCAAACTTCTATTCCACTAGATATCTGACAGTTCTCAGTGATGGTTGTTCTATATTTTAGGTGTAGCTTTCATGTTGAAAGTGTGGCTTTAATAGAAGATTGGATAATTCATCTTGAGTAACAGAGGGAAAGTCAGAGTATATGTATTGATGCTAGAAGATGAATCAATTTGGTAGGGGAGCCTATAAAAGATAAGTCATCGAAAGAAAATAAGATGGGGAAAGAAGAAAGTATAATTACAGTTAATTAGAAAGTAGGAGAGTGAATGGATTAGGGAAAGTAGTATGTTGGCCAGTCATCATTAAGGACCTCCTTGAGGTTCATGGTCAAGAAGTAATTAAGATTATATAAATTCCTAGGAACTTATCCCAATGCTGGGATAATGTCATATTCAATCCCTGTTTTTTAAGTATATTGGTATAATATATCACCTATTTGAAGTTTGTAAGTTTTACTAAGAAAATCATTTCAATTCTGTACTATGTAATCTTTGCACATTGTGGATGAATGTACAAATAACCACTGGATGTTTTCCAAATTCGTAAGTGTTATGTTGCTATTGGTCCCCTACTTAAAAAAAGACATCTAGATCACTTTTTATGTGTACAAAAATGACACAATTATAACACAAGCAAGAACTCACATATGAATTTCTGAAAGATTAGGGCAAAGGTTTTTAGTGTGGGTGAAGCTAAATCTTCACTTTGCTTAGTCTGATTACAAAATTGCTGGTGTTAGTTTAGTGCTAACTAAAGGAGAATATACGTTTAAATACCATTCACATTTATTATGCAATTGTGCGTTTTTGTTTTATTGTAACTGTGTGCTAGTGTTAATGACACACTAATGTGCATGTTACCTTTTCAAGAAGGCTTGATTACACATGTCTTCTAATTTCGAATTACTAGGTAGCTCAAGACTAAACCTCTTAAATGACCTGAACGATTTTTTTTTTGATTTGAGGATTTTTTTTTTTTTTTGCTTCTTTCTCTTCCCAATCTACCTTTCCACCTTACCTTCCACCCCACCATAAACTAGAAATTATTATTTCTAAAATCATAAAAGAAAAATTTCTTACTATAAATTTTAAACTTGTGGGTCTCAACTGAAGAGTGAGAGGACTGTTAGTGTTCTCAGGTAATTCTTACATCTGTTATTTGGAATTATTTACATCATTGCTCCCTTTATAAACTTACTAATGGCCTTTTCTTTTACTGTCTATAATCTGATGCATGCTATTTAAAAAAAAATCCTCACGATTTAGATCGTCCATCTGTTGGATAACACTTCATAATTTACTTAAAAAAAAAGACTGTAATATAGAGGAAGACAGTGGCTGAATGAAGTACATTTCTTCAGGAGTTCTTTTTTCCCCCCTCAAATTTTTACTTGATTGTTTAAAAATGAAATCTAGGACCTAGAGCAATGTTATAGGCTGTAATTAATTTATGAGATAGTTTGCTTCTTTTAAAAAGTAATTAAATGGATAGCAGTAATACTACATGTGTTTGTTTAAGTCAACTGAAAAGAAAATGAAGACATTCTGAAAATAATTAAATGAATTTACCTTTTCCTGGATGTTTAGAAATTATAGCGTTAGCCAACACCGTCCCTAATAGCTTTGAAACTGAAATTCGCACATCATAATTGGAACCTTCAAAGGACTTAAAACATAGTGTGGCCACACTGTCCAGGTCTGTACTCCACATAAAGCTGGCCTCATTTTGAAGTTCAAGGAGACACTGGTCAAGTGGAAAAACAAATTAATGAAAAACAAAACATAAATGTCAGCTTCAGATCTATTTAAGTTGTAGAAACTATCAAGATCTAACAAAAATAATACACAAATCCAAAGTTTCTAAATGATGAGTGCAGAGATAACAAATGAATACTTATTCAAAGTCCTAAAAGCAATGTGTCCACATAGTGTGGGAGGAGGAGGCTGTAAAAAATGTCTTTAGAAACAGACTGAAAGCTATAAGCAATTATGAGACTAATTCCAACACAACTTTACTATACTATCTAAGCAACTATGTTAATAAGGCATGATAGAAACAAAAATAAATCACTTTCAAACAAATAAACCTGACATGTAAATTTTAACTGACAGACTTATACAGAGGAAACCTGACGGAGTAGAAGGAATACCGAGTCTGATCATTCGAACTCACTACCCTCAATAATGTGCTGCTAACTACCTGATGAACCTTGGGAAATTCGTGTAACTCTCTGGGTCTCAATTTCCTCACGTGAAAGTGAAATAGTTGATTACCAAGGTTGCAGCCTAAGAAGACGGGGATGTTACTAGTGTTTCACAGGAATAAACTGATTTAATTTTCTTTATAGTAATTTTTAGAAATTATGCTTATTAGACCATTTCACCTTTGCAGCAGCACAACGAACTGCCATGGACCTATCTGTCAAGCAGGATCTAGCAGCTTTATAAACATCCCTGTGGCAAGGTGCAGCAGCAGCTCCAAGTCCTTTCAATATATTTTGCAGACTCAACATAATCTCGTAGCGACCTTGAGACTACCAAAGAGAAAAGAAAAAATGTAAATAGGAAAATAAAATACTGTGAAGAATAGCATTACACATTGAAATTTATCTCATAAATGAGAGAAATACTCAAGATTTTTGTGCTTACTAACAAACCTATTCTGACATCAAGAAACATTAATAGTTGCTATTTTATAAAGTATTTACTATCTGAAAAGTGTTACATGTATATATTACATTTCAACACAACACAAATTTCATAGTGCTGATGGGAAGATTAAATGAAATTATATGGAAAAGTGTCTAGCACAAAGCTTGTGTGTTGTTAAATAGCCAATATATGATTGCTAAAAATGAGGTAATATGGTTAGAATACAGCGTCTGACAACTACTAGCTACATGACCTTGAACAAATCTATTTCTTTATCTGTTAAACGGACGTATTAGTACCTACCTCTCAGCTTGTTTTGAGGCTCAAAAGAGTTACTACAAGTAAAGTGCTTAGCACAGAGCCTGAAATTCAGTAGACATTTTATCATTTATTGGTCCGAGTAGTTTAACTCAGAGGTTAAGTCAGGGCTTTAGATTTAAACAGACCTGGGTTTGAGTCTTGGCTCTGACTCTTACATCTGTGACTTTGAGATGCTCTTACTTATTTCTTTATTTATAAAATGAGATTAGGATGAACTGCATAGAGCCAAAGTGAGAAGTAAATAAGCCCCTGTGGGGAAGACATTGACCACAGAGCCTGGCACATAATAAATACTCAAGAAGTAGTATCTGCTTGGATTACTGATGTTTGATAAAATGCCCCAAATGATTTCAACATCCCAGGAAGCTAAATCCACTGAAAATAAGTAAAGTTGGAGGAAGACAAAAGTCAACATTAAGTAACATTTTCATAGTAATGTTGTTAATTTATCTTTGTTCAAAGGAACACAATGGTGACTAATTATAGTTGGACATAACAAAACGGGTCCTAAAGGGAAACTTCTGAACTTTCTTATCAACAACACAAGTAATACCAAGTGTTGGAGAGGTTGTGAAAAACGGGGAACCATCATTCACTGCTGCTGGGAATGCAGACTGGTAGAGCCACTATAAAAAAGTCTGGCAGTTCCTCAAGAAATTAAATGGAGTTACCATATGACCCAGGAGTCTCTCTCATGGGTATCTATTTGAAAAACTCAAAAACATGCATTCGCTAAGATATATGCACCCCTCTGTTCACTGCAGCATTATTCACGGTGGCCAAGGCATGGAGACAACCAAAGTATCCTTTGATAGATGACTGTATAAAGACAATGTGGTACATATATACAATGAAATACTACTCAGCCATAAGAAAAGATGAAATACTGCCATTTGTGACATGGATGGACCTTAAGATTATAATTCTAAGTGAAATAAGTCAGTCAGAAAAAGCGAAGAACCATATGATTTCACTCATATGTAGAATATAAAACTGAAACTCATGGACACAGACAGCAGTGTGGTGGTAACCAGAGGGAAGGGGGGGGCGGCTAATACATGTGACGGAAGATGGTTGGACTTCAGGTGGTAGGCACACAGTGCAATCACAGGTCTTCTATCAGAGAAATGTACACTTGAAGCCTGTATGATCCTATTCACCAATGTCACCACAATAAAAAATTTGTTTTTAATTTCAGTATATAAACATACAAATGCTTTCATTTCAGAGTGATTGGCAAAGAGACAGTTGGCAAGAGATCATGGTACCGTGGAAATCAAATGAAGAGACAGCTACAATAACAAAGGCTGGCCCACAGTGGTAAACGACGCCGACAAGTCAATGAGACTAAGGCTGAGAGTACACGCTCCCTTGTAACTCAAAGGCCATGCAGACCCTGGTCATATACCCTCCACACTCTTTCTCACCCTGACTATATTCCTTACCCCCTCCTGATAATGATATACTACTAGTCAGGTATACAGTAATTACTAACTATGTATCCAGGTCCCTGATGACAAGCACTTGCTCTGGCACAAGCAGTATCAGGTGGAAAAGTGACAGAAGCAGAGGGAACAGAGATGGGTCTACCAAAGAAGTACCTTAGTTTTGCCCATTTGGATTTGTCTGAATATATGAAATTTTATTACTGCATTACTGCTTTTCTAATAAAGCAATATACAAAGCGCATATATTTCACCTAGAAATGTTTCATTTATGGATATATTTCTATATATACTTATATATGCTTGTCGTAGGTAAAGTTCTTTTATTGGCTCAAGAAACCGTAAAACCTATAGAATACTATCTTTTCATTTTTTGGTGAAACTTGTAGTTACTTACCTCTGCACTCTTCATAGCTTTAAGAACATTCCCCACTGTATCAGTAAAGGTGCTACCCAGCATTCTACCCAACTTCTTGTGTAAGGAACCCAAACATACCACAGCAGCACTGAAACAACATTTAAATTAGAAATTAGTCATCTATTAAAAGAACAAAAAAAACTTAGAAATGTATGGGGGACTACTCAATTTTACTTTTAAAGGATGAAATTTCCTGGAATCTACTCCACTGTTAAATTATAAGGCACAACACCAGGTGACTATCTAATAATTATACTTTCAGTAACAGAAATTTTAAAAAGATGTATCTTCAATTAATCTAAAGTTCAGCCCAAGGATTCCATTCCCTCAAATTTTTACATATTAGATAATTAAAGATTTTCCTAAAGGTAAAAGAGATACAAGAAATAACTTTCTCAAATCTGAAAATTTTATCAGAAAATACACTGTTATAAGCTAAAAATTAAATCAAGAAAAATTTCTATGAAGTTACTACTGTGGAATTATACATGGCTAATCAACTTCCCTAAAAAACACAGGCGATAAAGTGAATCCTATGCAGAAAGAAACTAAGCTGTTCTTTTTAGGATCTTAGAAGAGTATTTTTCTATGATATTTACTATTAATTTTCACTACTAAAACTAATAAATAATAAAAGAAGACCCAAAATGTGAAGAATTTAAAATATCTTTTTCTTAAACACTCAACTGCTAAAATTTTAGTGAAAATTTTAGAAATTTCCATTTCTAAATCTAGACTTCAAATATGTCTAAAATACTTAATAAATATTTTAAAAGAACTCTTTCTCAGGCAATAGGAACATGTTAGATGTTTTTTAAATGTTAGATTTAAAACTGAGTAAAACAATTTGTACTCAGTTTATAAAAATGATACCATAAGGAAGCACTACTTTGTTTTATGTTCAGTTTTAGTATTTAACTTACAGTTTAGTGGGAAGGTAACTTGGAGAATCATCTTTGCTACGAATAAGATCATTACATTTATCGATTGTCTCATAGACAGAGAATGTGTCTCCAATACTATAAAGAATGCCTAGATTCTTAGCAAGGAGTTTGCGGGTAGGAGGCCCTGGGGAGCTGTTGAACAAAGACAGGAGCTGTTCGACAAGAGTCTTCTGTGTCTCCTTTACATCACTCTAGAAAGGAAGGTAACAAAAAGACAATTCAAAGTCAACTTAATTACATGTAATCCTCTATTTTTTTCATATTTTAAAGAACTAACTAAAAGGCTCTAGGACAATATAAAATTATTTTGATTGAAAATTACAAATAAATTGGTGGCATGGTCAAGACATCACACTAATGGTAGTTTGTTGCCCTGCTGCTATCTCCATAAAACAAATTCTGGACCACAATTTACTGGAGTCCCTGTGAACAGACACAAGGGTCTATTTCTTCTGTATATTTGTTCTTATGTGTGAAAGGTAGACCAAATCTGTATTTCAACAAGAGCTTCATAGTTATTAAGTATCCACCCCATATATATCTGTATTATAAGCAGCAACCTATAACCTATCACCAGAGCTGACCTTGCAATAGTTATTTGTTTACTCAGATCTTTTTCTATGTTCAGTGCATTTTTTTTTGCAAGCTTATGCATATAAATGCCAATAATGTTACTCCATTTTACTTCTCTGCTCTCTGAAAAAGAAATACAGAATATCATTACAGTGGTAATGGTATTTAGGTGCTCATCAAGACTTAAACTTCCACAGTGAAGTATCTATTAACTTAGTGTATGGATTTTTGTCTTTTGTTAAATTATAAACATCTCCATAAGTAGTGCCTTTGCACCATTTTTGCATTACAAATGGTATTGTTATTTTGTAGGAGAATATCTTTATTTTTAGATGTATGCAAAATTATTTAGAAGTACCACTACACATGGCTCAGTAAATCAATAGATGAATCAAATATGGCAAAATATTAACTGCTGAATGTAGATGAAAGGTATAAGTGATGTTTTCTTGTTTTGTACCCATTTCTTTTTTTTTTTTAATATTTTTACTTGTTTATTTTTAGAGCGGGGAAGGGAGGGAGAAAGAGAGGAAGAGACACATCAATGTGTGGTTGCCTCTCTAGAACCCCATACTAGGTACCTGGCCCACAACCCAGGCATATGCCCTGACTGGGAATTGAACCAGTGACCCTTTGGTTCACAGGCCAGCACTTAATCCATTGAGCCACACCAGCCAGGGCTGTACCCATTTCTTAAGCTTTTAAAAGGGAGTATGTTTACTCAAAGACTCTCCCATTAAAGAGTCCACACCTTTCTTTGAGGTTAAACTCCTACAACATTATTTAGCACTATATTGCTGGGCATCATGCATATGGAGATACATAAGGTGCAGAACATAATGAAAATAACATCTATTACAATGTAATCGATAGTTATGTTTTGATATATTTTTGAGTAAGATAAAAATATTGACTAATTTTTCCTGCTTTTTTGAACAGAATAAACTTCCTACAATATTGCATTATAAAGTCTTAATAAGGTCTAGCATTTGAAGCTAATTTAGGTTATTCTGGACAGAACTAGAAAGGCAAACCAAAGGAACTAAACGTTATTGGCACTTAAAGAAAACAAAGAAATAAACAAGAACACTTCTGTAATTTTACCTACCCTGCTGGTTGCTAGCAATAGTTTCTCCAAATATCTCAACCAATCAAAAATAAACTCTGCCTTCTGAACTTCACCTAGTTGATTGTATGCTTCTTCATTCAGCAGTAAACTATGAGCTAATTCCATTCCTCGCAGAAAATTCTAACTGGTCACAATTGTTCTCATTAAACATCAGTCAACATACCTAAGGAAAAAAATCCATAATAGAGGAAAATAACATTTTTAAATGATAGTGAAAAGGAAGGCAACCACAATATTGGAAATCTTGTACAGAAGAGCACAAAGCATAACTAAATGCAGTCATCTTTCATAACAGCTCTAGGGTTAAATGTGGTAAATCCCAATACTAAACTCTCACTTACTAGTACAATGATAAAAAACACATCTTTGCATTCTGTTGTGTTTAGAGAGGAGACAGGCAAAATAGAGTGCCATTATTGACATTCATATGCAAAAACTTGCTAAAGAGACATTCCATTAAAATTCTGAAAATTTTAAGGTTAGACTATTCAAATGTTAGATTTTTCAGTTTTCATTCTAGTATAAAAATGGGTCATGGGTGCATAATTAACAAATGACCAAATATGTAGACCTCCTGCTAAAATTCTACAGTAAAGCTTGACATCTCCCTGGGGTTTTGCCTAGGTACATATTCTGTCATTTACCTGGAGATCCAAATTGGAAGCAGAAGGTATTACGCCCATTAGCATCTGTTCCCCCAACCTAGTAAAGACATTACTGCAGCTTAAGGCTAGCAGCTTTAGGAGGGTCCCATCTCTGCCAGTATAATCTCCTTATCTCTGTGAGCCTTGTTGTGAAAGTAAACTCATTTTAGAAGGAGCTTGGCTGGATGGTGTCCAGGGATTGTGGTAATAAAGATCATAATCTGCTCTGACCAGATCCAGTGTAGCCTTCACTTCGCTGTAGCAAATAATCAACAAAAGACAGAGGAGTTTGTGTTTTGTTTTTAAAATCATGAGCATCTCCTAAACATACCTAGTGCCTTTCCAGAACACATACAACATAAGCGTGTGTATACACACACATAGAGCTACATACCAAATTATAAGATGACACTGTGATTACGGAACTTTTTTATTTTTAGAACGTGCAGTCTCAAGTACGTATCAGTAAAGTAGCATGATGTCTGAAATCCATTTTCAGATGGTTAAATAAATCAATTCATCAGCCAGAAAAGGTGGCAAAATGTTAACAGTTGAATGTATAGTGGGTATGTGAGTCATCATTCTATTATTCTTTAATTTTTCTGTATTTAAAAGACCTCAATAAGTCTGAAAAAATTATTGAATAAAAGAAATTAAAGACAACACAAGCTGGCTTTAAAAAATGAATCAGAATTTACTGGTCATCATCATCATAATAATCATTTTTAGGTCATCATGATTATTAAATAACTGAAAAGAGCCTCTTTTAAAGACAGTAGTCACAACCAGTAATCTATTAGCCAAATCTGGCCTGCAACTTATTAGGAAAAAAATTAGTTACTAACATTTAAATATGGGATTTTACATAACCATCTAGGTCTATGTCCCCATACAGCAACGAATGGCTGACTGTAAAGGGAAGCAGGGACTCTCCAACATGCCACAGCTGCCACCTGGCCTGCCTTACTCACTTACATTACTTTCCAACTTCCATGGGTGTTTAAGTTTTAGACTCCTATCCTTTCTCTTACGTGCATCCTCTGACTTGGGCCAACAGTCTAGATTCTGACCACGATGCTGCCCCTGCGGCCAAAAGACAGTGTTTCCCCATCCGCCAACTGTCTTCTCAGGCCTGTGTGCTGCTTCACCCACCCGGGTCAGCCCCTCTCCATCAGTGCTGCCCACCTGCCCAATACCACCTGTGACCTGGCACTGACAGCCCTCAAAAATATCACACTAGGTTATTTCAGATACGTCAGTTTTAAGGAACAAGAACAATATAAAAAATAGTGTTAACAAAATCACTTTACCAGACAACATGAATTATAGCTGCTTGTTTAAAAAAAACCCTCCCTTCCTTTCTTAAATTATCAAAATAAACTGGTGAAGATATACACAATTAAGGATAAAGTTAATAGATGCTAGAGAAGTAATTTCTGGAAGAAACCTAATATACAGAAAATGAAAAACAAGTTTGCATTCAATATCTATGATTGTGTGAGGAAAAAAAAATAGCCTCAGTATCATAGAGAAAACTTCTTGTAACCACCAAGCAAGTCAAAATCCTATCTTAAGAACCAAATTACCCTTTGGAGGTCATTAGGATTGCTGAAGAATCATTTTTTTCCTTCGGTAGCAGCAATACTGTGGTGTAAAATGATCTATCAAAAAGCAAAATCACAAACACAATGCAACAATAAATAATTCAGTAAAAAGCTAGATATCATAAGCAGGGCATAACGTATCTTCAATGCCCTTGATACATTTCTCATGCATCACTAAAAGAAGTAGACAATTCATACTAGTAAACTTGTCTCTAAACACACAAATCTAAAGTGCACTTGTGATTTCCACACCTGCGCTGTCGATGAGACAGGTAGGGACATGTTGCAAGTAACAAATGTTCCTGCTCTTCTCTGGAGTTTCACTTTAGGAAGATGAGTAAAATGTAGTCTGTCTATTACTGTACATTTTAATATGACCACAACCTTGTGTCTATATAAACACCTAGAGGATGCTTATTTTTCTAATTTTTTACTTATTTCCCATTTTCGTGTATCTGCTGAGACTGCAAGGTGATCAGCTGCCCTGACTGGTGTGGCTCAGTGGGTGGGCATCGTCCTGCAAACCGAGGGGTCTCCAGTTCAATTCCAGGTCAGGGCCCGTCCTGGGTTGTGTGCTAAGACCCGTGCTGCAGCCGTGTGAGAGGCCGCCGACTGATGTTTCTCTCCCTTTCTCCCTCCCTTCCTCCCTCTCTAAAAATAAATGAACAGAATATTTAAAAAAGGCGATTAGTTTATTAAAAGTAAACATATATAGCAATATATTTTTCAAAGGGATTATGCTACTTGGAAAAATGATTTCATCAATCTGCTGCTCGCACTGTAATGCCAGCCTTCATTTTTGGCAGAAGCAAGTATTTATCGACCATTTATTACAATCTAGGCACTATACTACATGCTTTATATTTCCTTGAATAATATGAAAAGCTGTCTATGAGGCAGCTATTTTTATTAGCCCTACTTTAAGGTGAGGAAACTGAGGCACTGAGAAGCTAAGATGATGCCAGTCCTGACAGAAAGTGTTAACATAATTTTCTCTATCTTGGGTTTATAGATCTATTTTAGTAGAAATGGGAACATACATTGAAATCTGTGGCCGGGGGTTGGGGGGGCAAGTCTCCCTAATCTTTTTGGTCATTTTAGTTTCTTAAAATGATTTATCATATCATTTTGGGAAGGGAAAAGAGGCAAATCACAAATAATCAAACAGAACATCACACACAAAATAAGATAGGTATGTTGAATTGGTTTGTTAGTTTTTTTCTTTGCAGAGAAAAAAAAGACCAATTTACAAAATGAACAAGCCTCTAGGCAGTGAATGGAACTAACTGTAACATGTATCAAATGCCCAAGGTTCTGAAATGTGTCTCAATATCAGTTAGTTGGGTTTTTTGTCTTGCACTTCTCTGAAAGACTTCACAACGGCTTCAACTCAGTCTCCAGGCTTTAGCTTTGTGTTTTGTTCAAAAAGCATAAAATATGTCCAAAAAACCCTCTCAAGAATCTCCGAAACTTCAGGAAACATATATAAATCTTCAAATCCAAGCCCTTCAAAAAACAAACAAAACCCCAGAAATTAGTTTTAATCTATAAAAAAGATGGATCACTTTCTCCTGACCTAAGATTCCCTTTGACCTGTGTGATTCAGGCTTTGCAAAATTAAAAGTTACAAAATAGGAACCCACAAGTTACACAGAGTAGCATGCTCAAGATCTTGTCTAAAGAGGGCTGCTCTGGTCGAAAGAAAATGAGGTCTTTTTGTTACTGTACTTGAAATATCCCTGCGCATACTAAAGTTGCCAACATAACCACCATACTTCACCAGTTTTAAGGTACAATTTAAGCAAATTGTTTATAATTTTAAAATTCTTTAATACAGTTTTATCTTGACGGTTTTTAAAGTTAGTATTTTTTCCATCTTTGAATATGAAATAACTAGCTTTTTTTCTTTCTACAATAAACTTGCTGTTTTAAAATTCAGCTAAAAAAAATCATTTCCTTTAGGAAGCCTTTCATGATCAATTCCACTATATCTTGTACTGTCTCCTCTTGGTATAGCACTTTTTCCATCATTATATTTATGATTCTTAAAATAATGTTTGCCTTCTCTAGCCATCACCCATCACTTAGCCTATGAGATTCTCCTGGTTTTTTCCCAAATCATGATTCAACAATCTCAACAATCATAGTAGTAGCATTGTGGGTAATTCTCCTTTTATAGTCTCTAAGTTTTTGGTAATTTAAACTTTTAAAGTAAAATTCTTAAAAACCAATAAACTAAATTTCTGTTAGATTCCTAACTTTTAAATTCACAGTACCACTTGTCAGCAGCACCTTGGTAACATCACGAATGGGGAGGACAGATGTATAGCCTGCTGCAGTTCATGGCCACGCCTTTCACTCCCCAACTGAATCCCAAACCACAAACAATAATGGCAGCTATTATTCACAGAGCCAGCAACTTTTTAAAAAACTTGTATCATCTTTAAGCATCACAAGAAAGAAAGTAAGGAAGATGTCAATCGGTCCCTACTTTGTGGATGGAGGACCAATTAAGATGTCAGTAAATAATAGAGCTGAGAATGAACCCAGGTTTTCTTGGCAACAAAACTCACTCTCTTTCCTTAACTCTAAGAAGCCTTTCCACAGTGGGGAAAAACAGTGTTTCTGACATTAAGATGTAAGGGACACTTCAACTAAAAAAATACAGATGTAAGGAACAAAATGCGTGGAACAAACAGGGCACGGGGCAGAGGGTGGAAGCATTACCTTATACTTGAACTCTTCCTCTGCCTATTTCCCCTTCATCTTTCCCTAAAGTAAATCACAAAATCAGCTTTATCTCCCAACTCCTCCAAAGATAAGGGTCAAACAATTAAAGGGGAAGTGTTGAGAAAACAGCAAAGGGAACAACACAGATGAGGCAGGTAAAACGTCAAAATTACAGGAGGCTAAGCATTTCAAGATAGCACACCCATAACAATGTAGACCAGTGGTTCTACATTGAGAACCAGTGGTTCTCAACTCTAGCTGCTTTAAAACCACCAAAGTTGAGGGTAAACTAAATGAATCATAATTTCTGGAGGCTGAGGTGCTGCGATGAATGAATTTTTCATTTAATCCTCATACCACCACCATAAAAACACCTACTACCACTATTAATTTATAAATAAAAATACCTAGACTAAATAACATAGAGTAGCCCCACTACTCTCCTATCATTCACCTAAGAAATACTTATCTTGATATAATTTAGGTAAGCCCATAGCACCTGAAAGTGCTTTAGGAAATAGCAAGAAAACGACAGTAAAATTAAAAAGAAACTGGACAAGTGTAGGAGTTTTACATGTTAAGAGAGTGTCCCCATAGAGAAAGCAGTGTTTCCTAGATGGAGCCAGAGAATAAGAGTAAATGTTGTGTGTGTGTGTGTGTGTGTGTGTGTGTGTGTGTGTGTGTGTGTATGTGTAGAGGGGGAGAAAGAGGGGCAGAGATGGAGATCCAAATCCAAACACTTCGCCAAGTTAGCAGTTTTCTTTCCTACAGAGGGTCCCAAACACGCGATACGGCAATGTGCACTACGCACTTCCAGGAGAGCATCTATCTGGAGCACTTGATACCTCTCAATATGTTGCAACTACAGACCTCTCCTCCACTTCCATCTCTCTCTTTTATTTCGCCTGCTGGGAATCTTGTGAAATTGGTGGTCTAGGAACAATTTTTGAAATGCTAATCATTAAAGACTACTGTAAGTAAAAAAAAAGAAATTTTTAATTACTTTTTGTTTTTACTATGATAAGATTTTTATTAGAAGTAGAATATGGAGCAAGTCAACATCAAAAGTCTACTTAAAAGTGGCCATTTCTGACTTAATATTTTGGAACCAATTATCTAAAATTCAGAATTCTGATGGACAAATTCTGAAAACATATAATCTTCCAAAATTGAATCAAGAAGAAGCAGAAAGACTGAATAGACCGATAAAGCTACTGAAATTGAAGCAGTAATCAAAAAACTTCCAGCACACAAAAGCCCTGGACCAGATGTCTTCTTAGGCAAATTTTACCAAACATTTAGGAAAGCGCTAACTCCTATCCTTCTCAAACTATTCAAAAAAATTCAAGAAGAGGGAAGCCTCCCAAACTCTTTTTACAAGGCAAGCATTATCTGAACTCTGAAACCAGGAAAAGACACAACAAAGAAAGGAAATTACAGGCCAATATTGCTGATGAACATAGATGCTAAAATCCTGAACAGAATATTGGAAAAGTACATCCAGCAATACATTGAAAAGATCATACACCATGATCAAGTGGGATTCACCCCAGGGATGCAAGGATGGTACAATATTCGCAAATCAATAAACATAATACATCACATAAATGAAAGCAAAGACAAAAACCACATGATCATGTCAACAGACATTGAAAAAGCATTTGATAAGGTACAGCACCCATTTATGATAAAAACACTCAGCAAAGTGGGAGTAGAGGGAGCATTGCTCAAAAGGCCACATATGAGAGACCTACAGCCAACATTATACTCAACAGGCAAAAAGTAAAAGCTTTCCCCCTAAGATCAGGAAAAAGACAAGGGTGTTCACTTTCACCACTTTTATTAAACATAGTATTAGAAGTTCAGTCACAGTAGTCAGACAAGAAAAAAGAAATAAAAGGCATCCGAATTGGAATAGAAGTAAAACTGTCACTCTTTACAGATGACACGATAGTGTACACAGAAAGCCCTATAGACTCCACCAAAAAACTACTTGACCTAATAAGTGAATCTGGCAAAGCAGCAGGATACAAAGTCAGTATTCGGGAATTGAAGGCATTTTTGTATACCAACAATGAAATATGAGAAACAGAAACTAGGAAAAAAATCCCATTTGCTATAGCAACAAGAAAAATAAAGTACCTAGGAATAAACTTGACCAAGGAGGTAAAAGACCTGTACTCAGAAAACCACAGAACACTGAGGAAAGAAATTAAGGAAGACACAAATAAATGGAAGCATGTACCGTGTTCATGGATGGGAAGAATTAACATCATTAAAATGTCCATACTACCCAAAGCAATCTATAGATTCAACACAATCCCTATTAAAATACCAATGACATATTTCACAGATATAGAATATTTCAAAAATTTATATGGAACCATAAACAACTCCAAATAGCTTAGGCAATTTTGAGAAAGAAGAACAAAGTAGGAGGGATCACAATACCTGATCAAACAGGTATTACAAGGCCACTGTAATCAGAAGCGAAAGCTTGAGTCTGGCGCCTTAGACCACTCAACCATCCTGACAAGCTCTCAAGGCCACTGTAATCAAATCAGTCTGGTACTGGCATAAGAACAGACACACAGATCAATGGAACAGAACAGAGAGCCCAGAAATAAACCTATGTCTCTATGGTCAATTAATATTTGACAAAGGGGGCAGAAGCATAAAATGGAGTAAAAAATAGCCTCTTCAATAAATGGTTTTGGGAGATCTGAGACAGGTATGTGCAAAGAATTGAAAGTAGACCACCAACTTACACCATACACCAGACTAAACTCAAAAAGGATAAAAGACTTAAATATAAGTCATGACACCATAAAAGTCCTAGAGGAAAACATAGTCAGTAAAATTTCAGATATCCCATACAGCAATATATTCACCAATATATCTCCTAGGGCAAGGGACATAAAGGAAAGAAAAAACAAATGCGACTATATCAGATTAAAAAGCTTCTCCAAGGTGTTCTAAAGAAAACACCATCAAAATGAAGAGAGAACCCACTGTATGGAGAACATATTTGCCAATGATACATCGAATAAGAGTTTGATCTCCAAAATATATAAAAACTCATACAACTCAACAGAGGAAGACACACATCCAATTAAAAAATGGGCAAAGGACCTAAGTAGACACTTCTCCAAGGAGAACATACAGAGGGCCCAGAGACATATGAAAATATGCAACATCACTAGTAATCAGAGATGCAAATTAAAACCACAATGAAATTATCACCTCACACCTGCCAAAATGGCTGTCATTAATAAATCAACAAACAAGTGCTGGTGAGGTTGTGGAAAAAAGGGAACCCTAATACACTGTTGGTGGGGATGCAGACTGGGGCAGCCACTGTGGAAAACAGCATGGAATTTCCTTCAATAACTAAAAGTGAAACTGTTTTTTGATCCAGTGATCCCACAGCTGGCATTGTACCTTAAGAACCCTAAAACACGAAAGGAACCTCTGCACCCTTACGTTCGCAGCAGCATTATTTACAATAGCCAAGTGCTGGAAACAGCCCAAGTGCCCACGAGTGAGTGGATCAAAAAACTGTGATACATTTACACAATGGAATATTACACAGTAGAAAGAAAGAACTCCTACCCTTTGCAACAGCATGGATGGAACAGGAGAGTATTATGCTAAGTGAAATAAGCCAGGAGGCAAAAGACCTAGAAGTGGAACCTAACGAACAAAAGAGGCAAAATAGTACCAGAGGCATGGAAACAAGGAACAGACTGAGAGTGACTGTAGGGGAGGGGGATAACAGGGGAAAGAAGGGGAAGGAACTAGTCAAGGAACATGTAGAAAGGACTCATGGACATGGACAACAGGTGGGGACTGACTGTGGGAGCAGGGAGTGGAGATGGTGGGGTAGGGAAGAACAATGAGTGGAGGAAATTGGGATAACTGTAACAGAACAACAATAAAAAAACAAAAGCAGGGACGATTGTAATAGCATAAATAGCAAAATAAATAAATAAATGTCAGATTTCTAAATATAAGCAGATAGAACTTCTTATAGTTATGCTGGAATATGAATAAAAAAAGATAGTTTTAATTAATCTAATACTTTTAAGATTTATCAGTTTACATGTAAAAATTTGTGTTATTCATACTTTTGTTTCAAATCACATCCTTTCCAAGCAAAATATATTTTAAAAATATATACATATATATATCACCATACATTTTAAAATTTGACTTTTGGAATTCTGAATACAAATTCCCATAAAATCAACTTAATCTGCACTGACTGTTGTGCCTCAGTGGGTTGGGCGTCATCCTGCAAGGTGAAAGGTCACCAGTTTGATTCCAGTCCAGGCACATGCCTGGGTTGTGGGCCAGTCCCTGGAGAGGCAACTGATTGATGTTTCTCTCATACACTGATATATCTGTTCCTCTCTTTCTCCCCGCTTTGCTTTTCTCCAAGAATAAAAAAAAAATCTTTCAAAAAATCAACTTAATTCATGTTTCTTAGGTTATATACAAAACTAACTTGTAACATGCCCCAAGCATAGCACTAATACCTTATTTTAATATGACAAAAACATATTGTGTCTGTCTCAAGATGCTAAGAATATTTCCTGCAAACTTGGTAGGAATGGGAAGTATAATACTTCTCACCACTGCGTAACACAAACCAGCAGGAACGGCGGAAACAGCTCTAAGAACAGATGGGTAGCACATCCTACAGCACAGAGAATTAGGATGGAACAGGAAACAAACAGGAGTTACGAAAATTTGTAAGCTGCCCTCCTCTACTGCTTTTCCCAAGTACTGCAGATTACTGTTAGGGATGAGAAAAATGGCAGAAGTGGATTCACTGAAGGAGATTCCCAATAGGGCCCCCAACAGAAGTCTAACCACGTGTGGCAATCCTCCTTCCAGATTACAAAAGTAAAAACCGTGAAGGGTAAAAGGAAGTGACGGAAGTGGGAGGGAGAACTGAACACTACGAACCAACCAAGGCAGCAACAGGAAAAGGAACTAACTTTTTTGAGGATTTACTTACCAGAATCTTTTAAGTCACTACCTCATTTAATCCTCACAACACTGAAATTTAGATATTATTATCCTCACCTTACAGTTGAGGATGAGTAAGAAATTTGTCCAACGTCAAGATGTTATTGAAGTGGAATAAGGAAGACCCACATCTGACTAGTTTCATTGTCCATGTTCCTTCAAAGAGAGCCGATACTTCATACAGCCTCTTCATAGTTACTAATCGCTGATTTACTGAGGTATTGCCATTCCTGAAGCACCTAATCCTTCCAACCTTGTTGTTCTTTACTTCACTCTCCTCTTAAGATCTCATACTTTGGGGCTTTCTCTTAAAGTGTGAGGTCTTCTAGAGATATCAGCCTCAGTATTTGGCTACTCTTGGCAGTTTTTATCACTCTTCATTCCACAAATCAACCCTTTCATCTCCCCCTGGAAAGAGAGATTTCATTCTGAATACTCAGGAGTTCCAGAAGGCAGATTTTAAGATAAGAGAAACTCTACTCTTTTTTTTATCTTCCTCATTTATCTGAAAGTCCCCCTCTAAGCAATCTCTTTACTTGGCATACTCAAGAATCTAGTAACCCAAACAAGACTTTTTCAAAACAATATACAGCAACTAATTGTTTTCAAAGATCATAAACTTTACTGACATAAGTGCCTTGATCCCTCAAAGCCTGTTCATTCTTAGTTTAGACATGACTAACAATCCAGTTATCTGGAGTCTAGCTAGGTGATGTAGAGCACCATATTAAAAGTGAAGGAGCACTCATTGAGAGCAAGCAGCTCTCAGTGATGAAAGTGACTATACATATTTTAAAAATCAGGGCAATGTGGACTACTTAGTATCAATACAAGAGCAACGTACAAAAAATGCCATTATTCCCTTGGCTCAGCAGAGGCCAGGAATCCTTGCTCAATTTTTCAAAATACCTCCATCCCTGTACTGGCTCCTTGTGCCATTTGCCACATAGGATTTTTACAACAGCCATTAGACACTGCCTGCTTTAGAATCCCCCCTTCTAACTGGTCACGGTTCTTGTGCACTGCTCAGCATTCGCAGATTCACCCTTAATCTGCACTGTGGTCTGACATTTTGGCTTTCCTCAAGGTCCTCATTTCTAGTTCACAACATACCCTGTGGAATACCTAACCTAGAATTTAGCTACATCTCTGACCTTCCTGGATTCTAACCTGAGGGATCTTCTTGGAAGAAGCTGCTTTTCACTCTCTGCCAGATGGGCGGCTAGGCTCTTAACTTTGCAAGCTTGGCCTGCTGGAACAACTCCATGATTACTCTGCCATTTGACTACCCCGGCCAGGGCCCACCCAGAGAATGTACCTCCATTACCTCTAACCCCCAAGTGGGTCTGAGGCAGCACACCATAATGAAACCCATCAATATTTCTGCAGCAAAAGATAAACATTCACATAAGGTGGGATCAAAACATGACTATAAATAACATCATATCATTTCAGGTCATGTTTTGCTGTCAAATGAGTTAAGAAAAAGACTTCGGAGCCCTTTGAACTCTGGAATTAAGATTAAGAGATTTTTGCCAATATATGCATGTTTTTCTTTTTTGCTTTTCATATTTCCTTCCAAAAAAAATTAAAAATAGTTTTCTGGCGTTTCAATGGGTAACTTCAATTTTCTGATAATTTTACTTACATAAAAAATGTGTTGAATAAATGAGCTATTACTTACACATACACATAAAAACAGGCATATTTCAAAATACGGAAACCACAAATGCAACAGAAGAGAATATAGACAGATGCTGCTGTATAACTGTTTTATACTGGTAATTAACCAAGAGAAGGATTATCTGGGTAATAATAAGTACAACTAAATTACTAAAAGTACACATATAAAACATTTCATTTAGTGAACTTAGAACCATACCATGGTTTTACAATTAGAAGTAGCATACAATGAATTTTAGATATTTAGAATTATCATTTCCTGTAAGTTTTCCCTCTTTTCTGTCATATAACTAGCTCTAATTTCTTAGGCAGGTGACATTAACTTGGTGCTTTAATATGGCTAAGTTATACTTCTTTCCTAGAAATAATTATCTTTTAAGATGTTACTATTAAAAACAAAAACAAAAACAAGCATGACTCAAGATACATACTCCATTTTCAGCCTGTTGGGTATCTGTTTAGAGAGTATAATTTCCCATCTGTATCTCCTGCAGATAAACATTTGATTTCATGTTCACAGTTATACTTCCGAAAATTTTCTGTCTGATTGTTTCAACTGCTATAGACCACTTAATTCATCTAAAAAAACATTTTGAGTAAAAGTAACTTACTGTTACTTGTGATAGACACCATGAATGACATGTTAAAAAGAGTTTACTAAATGAAGAAAACTTCCCACACCAGATCTAAATTAAAATGAAAAATTATAGTTAGAGAAACATATAAAAATCCTCCCCTCTCTCTAGCTTTCTAAAAGCCTAGGCATGCTGAAATTAACAGCTTTATTTTAGGTAAATGTAACAGAAAAGCTGTGCCCCTTGCATCATTACACATCTAGGGTCCGGACACAATTATGGAATCTTACAGTTCACCTGACACAATAATGAAAAGGCAAGATTAAGAATTAAAACTGAACTTAACCTTTTCTCCTACAAAAGATTTAGCGATTAAGAGTTTAGAGTTCTAGTCCAGGGTGGGCAAATTTTTTTCTGTTAAATTTTCTGTAAAAACTTAAACCAGAGAGGGTTTAGGTTTTGCGGGCCATACAGTCTATCACAAAAATAATACATAAACAGCCATAAACAATAAACGAATATGGTTGTGTTCCAGTAAAACTTTATCTACAAAAACTGGCAGCCGGCAGGATTTGAGCCACAGGCTGTCAACTGCTCACCAGTCCTCTAATCCAAAGAATTTAACACTAGAACTAGACAAGCTATTCAATAAAATGATATAAACAAATCTTTACCAATTCCTTAAGTCTCAGTTAATTCATTTCTTAAAAGAAGTAATAATAGTTTCTGCAGTCTCCTTAAAATGCAGAAGTGCTTTTCATATAGGACCATGGTTCTTTTCATGTACTGTTCAAACCCCTCAACTACACTATAGATAATTAATGAAACACAAAAGACTCAATAAAAAAAATTACAGATGTCATTGAACTGGTTAACCAGAATTTAAAATTAAAAAAACTCAGTATAGGAAGGAGCTTAAACAAATCTAGAATTTAATCTTTTACTTCATTCTTAAGATAATTAAGAAAGGATCATAAAGGTTATAAACTACCCCAACCTCCGTTTTGAAATGAAGCTGAATGAAATTTAGGTGCGCTGCTTAAAAACAAAAGTACTTACATTTTTTCCTTAAGAGAATGTATTCATATTTGTGTAATTAAACAAACATTCAAGTTACTTTGGGTTATGTGTTTTCTGTCACTTAAGTCAGATGCAATAATAAACAGAAAGGAAGAGAAACCGGTGTGAGATCCACGTAGCAGTGGAGAAGCTTGAGCTAAAACTCAGGTCTCCGGTCAGGTCAGGAGACATTTCCTGCACTGTAGCTATCCATATAAAAAATAACTGCTTTCTAAGACAAAGCCGGCCTCCGATAGTTTTTCCAACTGTTACTGTTCTGTTATAAACCCTGCCTGCTTACCCATTTTATCAAAGAAAAAAATCGATAGTGTTAAAATGTAAGACTATTAAATTGTTTTCTCAAAGACTGACTCTCCAAATGTTTAGAAAACAAAACAGGGCAGTTTTCTCCCCAACCATCCAATGCCCAGGACTAAGGACCCTTCTGCTTCTGAACCGTATTGGTGGGCCCCCTCCTTGCCCTGCCTTTAACACCTCCTCTAGGCTGTGAGTTCCGTACGGACACCTAAAAGCCACCGAACGTTTGAATAAATGAATGCACATAAAGTATCATTATGAGTATTAATGACGGAACTCAAATCATTTGACAACCATTACCTGACTTGACAACTGCGAAAATCTTAACTTGCCAGATGTATACATTACTTTGATTAGTATCATAAAGCACTTTGTAAAGTTTCTAAAGACTTTATAACCACTTGGAAAGACATGTCCTGGCCACAAGTAGGATAAGAACTGTTTCCTCAAACTAGGCAAATGCGACCCTGGCAAAGGCTTTCTTTCCTTGCGGGAAGGACTGGAAATGGTCCTCCACGCAGAAGGCACATTCACACTCCCGTGCCGCCTTCTGGGAACCCACCTCCGGGCTGCGCGGGCGTCCGGGGAACGTCGCTCGAGGCCGCGTCCCGGGCCCCGCAGGCGTCGCCCGGGCGGGTCTGGGAGCGGCGCGCCGGCGGGCAGGCTCCGACCTTTCGACCTTCCCGCAAGCCCCGGCTCCCGCCGCGGGGACGGTCCACGCCTACCTGTTGTGCTCGAGTGAAACCAGACTTTCCTGGAGGCCCAGGGGGAAGGACGGACCGCACTGGCCATGCGGGTGTCCCCGAGCCCAGGGTCCCCGGAGGGATCCGGCCCCTTAGGCCATGACACCTAATCCTCCGCCCTGTTCCCGCACCCGGAGTCCCAGCTTCCTCAACCACTTCGCTGCAGCGACCACCCCGAGGTCCCCAAGCCGCAAAACTCACGGTGCAGGCCCCGGTGCGGTGTCCCTCCCAGCCGGCAGGCAGCAAGGACACCGCCCCGCACGCCCGGAGCCGCCTCCACTCGCGGGATCCCCCACTGCTTGCCGTCGGGGAGTGCCCCACGGCTCAGCATCTGTCCCAGTCGCACTACGAAGCCGGTTACTCAGCGCAGGGACTTGCAGGTGGCGGCGACAGAAAGTCAGCGGGGCGGGAGGGGCACGCGCGGGGCGGAGCCGGAGAGCTCGGAGCTACCAGAGCCGCGGGAGCCGGCGATTGGGAGCCTGACCTGCGCCGCGCCTCGGACCGAGGCACCGCCAACCCGCCGCCGAGCCATCGAGCGTCCACTCTGGCAGGCATGACTGCTCCACCGCCGAGAGAGCGATGGGGGAGACTGTGGCCCAAGCTGAGGCCAGAGCGGGGACTTTGCAGTCCGGAGATACTGGCCACAACTATTTTTGTCTGTCTTAACACCAGCCGGGATCCTCGGAGGGCGGCAATGGGACGTCTGAAGGCCGAGACTGAAGCCTGGAAAAATTTAGGCAGGGAATGCTGTGGGTGTTGTTGACGTAAATAAAGATGTAAACTGAGGCAAGCCTTAAAAAAAAAAACCATTTCATTTGGGAATAGCAGGGAAATTGCAGTTTGGGACAAGCAAACTGTAGCAAGCTACAGGCGAGTCCGCTGAGGGTTTGTGGTAGGTTGTTTGTGGGCAGAAAATGTAAAGCAGGGAGAATTCAGTTAAAGCCAGTTAAGATATAAGAAATAGAATAGAGCCTTGAAAATTCCTGAGCAGACAAAACTAGCCCAGTCACACAAATAAAGCTCAATTCAGCCTTTTCTACTTTTCAAGGGCAACCCAACCTGAGTCCTCTCCCGTTCACGCCCCTGGCAAAACTTCCCAAGGTTGGTATGAGACAACTTCGGACAACGCCCCCATCGTCCAAAAGTGTCCAACACTATCAGTTGTCTGTAAATAAGTCATTTACAGGAAATAAGTCTCTTAGTCCTTATGTTTTGTCTTCCTGGGGGTGCATGCCTTAGATTCTCCATTTTTTTAATCCTTCGTTTCTATTTTAGATTGAGATTCTTTCACAGTGTAGATGGTGGAATGTTAGACGTGGAAATGATTCTAGAGTACCTAGTAGGCCTATCTCTTCCTTTTACAGCCTGAGTTTTGGGGGCTGGAGGTAAAGCCACTTGCTCAGGAACACACTGAGTCAGTGGTGAAATTGGGGCAAAGAGCCTCTTGGCTCCACATCAACAGCATTTTCTCAATATACTCAGTGTTTTGAATGTAATTTTTAAATTTTTATTTTAAAACAGTCTCAAGCTTACAAAAATGTTGCAAGTATAGTACAGAGAACGTTTCTTTTTCTGGAACTATTTGAGATTTAAGTTTCTGACCAGATGTCACATAGTCCCTAAACACTTGAGAGTGTGTGTGTCCTACCAATCAATACCCCCTACAACGCAACCTATAACTAGAAAAGTCAAAATATTTATGTGATATGTTTTGACAATTGTCCCAATAATGTTTTTTTGTTTGTTTGTTTGTTTTTATGGTAAAAGGACTCAATGCAGAATCAAGCACTGTATTTACTTGTCGTATAATTTCAGTTGCCTTCAATATGGAACACTTCCTCAGCCTTTCCTTGACTTTTATATCCTTACTACTTTTGAAGATTCCCAGCCAATAGTTTTACAGAATGGCTTTCACTTTGCATCTGTCTCATGTTTACTCATGATTAGATTCAGGGGCAAGGGGTCTTTGACAGGACTCACAAAAATGATGCTGTGTTCTCACTGCATTCAATCAGGTGGCACAGGAATTTAACTGGTCTTATTATTGATGTTTATTTTAATAAGATGGTGTCTGCCAGACTTCTCCACTGTAAAGTTACTTTTTGGCTTTGCATTTTTTAAAAAGTTAATGATATGAGAGAGAGAGAGAAACATTGCCTGTTCCACTAGGTCAGGCACTCATTGGTTGAGTCCTGCATCTGCCCTGACTGGGGATGGAACCTACAGCCTTGGTGTATCAGGACGATGCCCTAAGCAACTGAGCTACCCGGCCAGGGCTCTGCTTTGTAATTAATAAGTATTTTGTGAGGGAGATTCTTTGAAACTAAGTATTTTGTTTCTCATCAAACTCTCAGTTTATTTATGTCAGTATGAATTCAGTTTTTTATGTAATGGGTTATAATCTGTTTATATCATTATTTATTTTGATGTTCAAATTGTCCCATTTGGTCAGTGGGAGCCCCATTTATACCAGCTTCTGTGTCTTTGTGTGTGTATTTTAAATTCTTTCACAATACTTATTATAAATATTTTTAGAATAAGGAAAATGTGAAAGAGTTGGTACAGGAGAAAACTCCCAGAAACTTGATTCTTCTCACTGACTCAGTAAAGAATTACAGATCAGTGAGCCTACTAGCATGCAGCAAAGTTTATTAGTGCTAATTCTAATGGGAAAGCAAAAGCAAGGGTGGCTAGAGCAAGGGTGGCAAAAGCAGGGTGTTCAGAGGCTGGGTGACCAGCACCCAGGTGGCCAGAGGCCAGCTGGCCAGGGGCCTCCTGAGTGGCAAAAAGAGCCAAGAGGGCCAAGAACCAAGAGAGCAAGTCCTTTGTTCTGAGGACTTCTATAGTTGGTGGGATGGGGGTGAAGAAGTTACCTATCAATTGGTGGGTAATGGTGGTGCCAGCTTTCCTGGGGGTCCATGACTACCCAAACATAGATATGGGGGTCTGTTATCCCGAATTCTTATCTTGCTCCAGGTTCTATTTGTTCATTTTATATATGTGACATGAGGCAGGCAGTTAATCAAAGTTGTTTTATGGGCTTTTCTCTGGGCACTGTGGACCCCTCCCCTTCTCCCTTCCTATCTTTGGGATGAACACACAGTCTCAAGGTTTTTCTTTTCCCAGCTAGTGGAGACGATACAGATTTTCAAGGGCTCCCCCTTCCTGCACTATCATAGCTTACTTGTTGTTCAGAATGCCTGGCAGTCTTATTGGACTGGGCTCAGGATTACTGGGTCAGGGGGTGAGACATGTCTTCCCTTGCTCTTAGCCTCCTTGTTAGTAAATTCCTTGTTAGATTGTAGTGGCGAGGGCCTTGCCTTTATTTCCCCTCGGCCTCTCATTCTATTGTAACAGTTGTATATACCATACACCCACCATCCATATTCCACATTAACATTTTACTATTCCATACCCTTTTCACACATCGCCCTTATTCTTTGAATACTCTGTTACTTTCTGGCACAATATAATATTCTAGGCTCATCTTGCCCCAGCCCTGGACACAGCCATCCTTTCAGTGGAGAATGGTATTTAGAAGCACTAGGTGTGCTCACCGCTCTTGGAGTATCACTGCTCAGGCTGTGTTAGTGGTTGCAGCTAGGGGATATTATACATTCATGCACGTGTGCCGTGCATCTGTATATGTGTACTGCCACACACACTTACTGCTATATATCGTTATCTAACAATACATAGTGAAAACATGTGTTCACAATAATACCTCTAACCCAGCATCGCAGGTTATTCTAGTTTTCTCCCTTTCATCTTTATAACTCTTTCTCCTACACAGAGAAACCTGGACCCTGTTGTCCTTCAGATATTTACTTGTTTGAACACCTCCCTAGTATTTAAGCAATCCCCTATATGGCAGCTGCCATCCCTCCCTTTGCAGGATGCTGCCCTTACGCCATGAGGGTGCTGAAACCCCAAAATTACACCACAAGTCCTCTTTGTCTTTCCTGACCTCTTTCCCAAACCTGTGCCCCTGCCCAGGCTGTGCCCGCCCACCCTGCTCAGAGTGCGTCCTTGCCAAGCACCCCTCAAGGCATCCTCCTGACCGCACTTGATGTACACGGCATGTGTCTCGGGTCCTGCGATGTACCTTGAGGAAGAAACAAAAGTATTACAGATTCTGAAGGACAGAGCAATTACTATGAAGTCTAGTTGGGAGGCTCAGGAAGGATTTTTAAAAAGAGTTGATACTTAAAATGGGCTTTGAAGGATGCAGATGAACAGCTGAGGAGGATATACTGTATTAGACACTGAAAAATCTATCTCGATTACTGAGTTTCTGGCACAACAATAACAACACTAGACTTTTGGAGCCGGAAGGGATATGAGATGTCATTGACTCCAACCGCTAGATTTACAGGGTTCAAAGAAGGCCCCAAACTCTGAGCCTAAATAACTACGGAAATTAAATTAGAAGCAGGAGTCAGTTTGGAGGGGGAAATAATACGTTTAATTGTAAAGATGTCACATTTGAGGTGACAGCAGAGCATCCAAGGAGAATCATGGGACTACAGCACAGAAGTGGGTCGGAACTAGAGATTTAGATTCAGAATTTTCCACATGGAGCTGACAACGGATACAATGAAAAAGAAAAAATAAAGAGAAAACAACAAGGACAGAACTCTGAAAAACAACTAGTCAAGTTTTAACTAAATGGAAATGTGTCCCACCTTTCAACTACTATTATACTTTGTTTAACCTCAAATTGAGATTTTGAGTCACAATAAAGAGGAAGCTATATTATAATTACTGAAAAGAGGACAGCTTTGGAATCAGGTGACTTATGTTCAAATCCTAATTCTGTCACCGGGAAGGGAGGGGGACCGAGGCGGGACTGCCTGGGACCGAAGCACTGCCCAGAATGTGTGGGCTCTTGACTTCAGGCAGGAAAGATTTCACCACATGGGTCCAGGTGACTTTGAGAGTACGTTTATTAAAGCTGGGGCCAGCGAAACCAAGGAAATGTTTAGGATAGAAGAGGCAAGATCACAGCCACAGGAGTGAGCTTAGACTGGGCTGCCTAGACTCAGGAAAGGAAACCACAGTAACAGAAGTGAGCCTCATGTAGACTCAGGAAAGAGTTACAGTTGCTAAAGGAGGGCTCTTGGAAACAGGGTCAGGGGGTTAGCCCAGGATGAGCTGCCACTGCCCACCACTCCCCTGGTTGCAAGTCTCCTGGAAACCTTTGGAGCTTATGAGAAAGAAAGCAAAGTATGCCCTGGCCAGGTAGCTCACTTGGGTAGAGCATTGTCTTAGTAAGCCAATGTTGTGGGTTTGATCCCTAGCCAGAGCACATACAAGAATCAACTAATAAATGCATAAGTAAGTGGAACAACAAATTGATGTTTCTCTCTCCCCCTTCTTCTCTCTTTCTGTAAAATCAATAAAATTTTTAATTTTTTTTAAAAGCAAGACATATCCTGGAGGAAAGGTGGGGCGCAGGTGTTTTCAAGGAAGAGCATGCAGTGGGTGCTTTGTTGTAAGAGTTTTCATCTATTTTCTAAAGACAGGAGTTTTAGGGGAGGTCTCAAGGGAAGGTCTCAACAGAATATTTAACAGCTTTCCAGGTGTGTCCTTTAAAACGCTGATGCATTTAAATGAGTATATAAGGGAGTTTGGGATCACTCTCTGGTCAGCTTCACTGCTTTACTTTTATCATGCATTTGTCTGTCTCTAATTGGGTTTTTTTTTGTTGTTATTTATACCCTTGACTTCATCCATTATGGGATTTGGCTGGTACTAATGGCATCAACTGAGTCTCTGTTATCTATCTCCCCGATCAGGGTAATTTAAGCTACTCACTCCCTGGTTGGGGAGGAGAGGTGTAAACCATCTGCTCCTAAGTGTCCTTGGTTAGGAAAAACAAGAATTTGTGATTTATTAGCAAGCTGTTAATTGCTTGGCCTTGTTTAACTATGTGTCTCAGTTTCCTTCATTCCGCTTGCCAAGGAATTTCCTAGCTTCTTACTACCGTGCCTCAATTCCACCACTTAATAGGCATGATCTAGGGAAAAAACACTTCATATCTCTGAAGCTCAGTTTTCTCACTTCAAAATGAGAATACAATCTTCTTCTCTGAGGTGTGCTAAACATTCAAGATACAGGAGAAACAACTAATCGTTGCCCGTTGTCCAATGAGAGATAGCATTGGGCACTTACCTCGTCTCTCTATTACCTACTTGCTGCGGCTGGTCAACTCAGTGGATGTCACCATTTGGCACACAGAAGGCACTCATTAGATACTTCTTGAAGGAATGGAGAACTTTATGTACTTTCTATTTATTTATACTCACCACTAGAATGTGTTATTCTTCAGTTTCCACCAAAATAATCTCCCTACCAAACATTCTTAGAAGTAGAACTTTTGGTATTTAATGGTATATGTAAAATTATCAAGTAAACCAGTAGTTACCTATTTGACTGGCCATTTGATATCCTGCTTTAATTTATTGTTCAAATACATCTGACACAATGACTCTAGGTTCCGAGTATGCCTTTGGGAAATTGAAAATAATAGATTATCTTTAACATTGCTTCCAGCCCTGAGATTATAAAATTCAATGATGGTAGAACAGTATTACCCAAACAATGGGACTCTAGTGTGCCCGTTAAACTCTAGGGTCCTGTTTTTGATTGTATTCCTCAAGATCTTAATAAGTGTTCCTTTACAAAGGCATACTCAAATACATTTGAGAAACACTGTATGAATATAGGAGAGTCATTATGTGTATTAGTGGGCTGCATTTTTTGGAAACATGCAATGTTTCCCAAACCTATTTGGCAATGGAATATAAATATCTTTTTAAAAAAGAAATGCATACTAATGCCCTTTAGAACTGGTGTTCCTGGGAGCAGACTGTGGGAAACGCAGCTCTGTAAGTTTATTACTAGTGATCCATTCCAGTCATGTCAGGTTGCTCAGTAAAACCATTGAGGAGACTGGAGTATACATGTGACAAGCTCATGTCCTAAAACTCATGGGCTGGGCACCGCTTGCATGCAGTCAGTTTCCATGTGACACTGACAGGGCACTCCAACAAAAGATCTGCTGGCCGTTTTTGATGGAGCTTTCTACTTTTTGGTCTATCAATCATTATTTGTCAGTGTACCGCTGAGCTTGCTGTCATTTGTGATAGCTTTTAGCACTAAATTTCCAAAAAGAACTTTTGGCCATGGGTAGGATTTTCTTCAGTAGGCGAAACACCATTATAAATGTTCAGCCAAGAAGTACTTAAAACACAGCACAGATCTTGATCCAAGATGGCAGGTAAGTAATAGGAGATTATCCAACCTCAGAAGAAGCAGTAAACTCAGGACTGGTGCTTCTAAGCGGGAATACTGAATGAAAGTAGACCCACAACTATATATTGGATAATACTATCCATAAGAAATGACTGCAATGTTCATAGTTGACTAGGACACCTAAGTCCCCTTCCCATTCCTCCTTCTCTGGTCAGATTTAAAAATACAGCATTTTTTAAGCCACTGCAAACATTTTTGTGCATTCCTTCCTATATATATTGTGCTACTTAGGTCATATTCTATAATTGTATATCCTGATTGTTTTCTCTTAAAACTGTAAAATAAGAAATAAAACATTAAAAAAAGAAAAACAATACAGCATTTTACATGTGCATAATCTTTATGGCTGTGTTCCAAAGTTGCTGTCATAGGTTTTACAAGCAAGCCATTTAACCTGTTTAGGCTTTACTTTCCTCCTCTGGAAAATGAACGTGTCATATGAGACAGTCTCCAAGATCTTCAATTTAAAAATTCAAACATTCTTATTCTTACAAAAATAACCCTTCAAAGTAAATAGAGTAGCTATTATTTGGAAGAAATAGAAACCAGAGCCCAGAATAGCTAAGTAATTTATCCATGTTTGGAACAAGATTCCAGAAGTAAGATTTCAAAACCAGGCCCTCTGAATCCTTGTCTGATACATTTTCCATATTGTCATAGTACCAATATTCAAAATTGTATGAAATGTGTTAAACTAACACAACGTTTTAAACTCTTTCTTTTGTAGGTATGTAGTCATATATTAATTTTATTTTTTAATAGTTCATCTTTTGTTGCATTTTTTCCATTACCATTTATCCCACTTTACCCTCTTCCACTTCCATTCACCCCCTTCCCCTGCAATCACCATACTCATATATTTATTTAAAAATATTATTATTATTTTTTAAAGATTTTATTTATTTATTTTTAGAGAGAGGGGGAGGGAGGGAGAAAGAGAGGGAAACAAACATCAATGTGTGGTTGCCTCTCACCATGGCCCCACTAGGGACCTGGCCCGCAACCCAGGTATGTGCCCTGACTGGGAATCGAACTGGTGACCCTTTGGTTCTCAGCCTGTGCTCAATCCACTGAGCTACACCAGCCAGGGCATATTTTTCAAATATTATTATTAATATTAACTTGAAAATACAACTTCTTCAAACTCAAGGAAACAAAAACATAATCCTACTACATCCACTTAACAATTGTTTTCACTTAATTTGATTTTTTTCCAGCTGTTACTCACATGCCTAAGCAAAGTCATACACATATGGCATGTCAAATTTGTATTCATAGTGATTTCATTGCCATGGGCCATAAGATCAGTTCCTGGATATAACATTGCTAGCACTTAATCACATGGATTGAAGCAGGGGGGACTGCTATTTCCTACCTGTGGGTAGGTGTAATTGTCAAAGAGTGAAGAGGACCTAAAGTGATTCTATCGTTTCCTACGATCCCCCTTTCCCCTCATATCTGGCTTTAGAATCTCATGGTTGCAATCATTACTCTGGTTTCTATAAGAAAGACAAGGAAAGAGACTTTGGAAAGTCAACATTAAGATGCTATAAGCTGGGCTTGGAGAGAAAGTCCTGGAGATCTCTTCTGGCTTATTCAATTAATAAAGTTTTCACCTTGGAAGATAGGGAGGATGTGTCCCTGAAGGACTGAGCAGAAGGACAGGAAGATTTCTGTGGAGAGGGGAAGAATTGGGCAGTAAAAACCCACAGTGACTTGGGAGAGAAGGCTCTGGGTAATGGGATCTGGAGCAGAATCCAGGAAGAGGGTGTCGGTGGGGGATCGATAAATGTGGAGCTGAGCGGAATTAGAAGAGAGTCCTTGGTCAGCTTGTCAATTTTTTCCTGCCAGAAAGTTCCTGATGGGAACCACAGGAAATAGCATCATAAGCCAAGTTAATCACAAACTTAATAATCTATCAAGGTGAAGAAGCAAAATTTAATGATATTAGCACTCAGTTCTAAGCATGAGCCAAAAACCAAGGAATGGGATAGGTCAAGCCTGAGCTAGGACCTGAGGAGGGCTGTGTTACTACATATCACACACAAACCCTTAACTTTGGCTGCAAGCTCTTCAGGCAAGGAGACTGTTTACCTGTAGACAGGTAACGTAAGAGAATAATTTAGTGCTTTAATTTAGGGATGTTTTATCCTTTATAAGCAACATATAAGGCATCCCACCCAAACCCAATTCAGCAATTGGAGAAGAATATAAAAACTGATGATGGATGATCATCCACTTAAAAATTAAATGTATTGGAATAATAATCATGCAAGATATCATGATAATATTAAGATCCAAATAATTCATTGTGAAATTCATAATCTAAGATTATTTGACTAACTCAAGAAATTGAACTTACCCAGGAAAAAGGACAAAACAATCTGGTTGATGAATAGTATTCTTTCTGAATTATCATATTTGAGGAAAAACTATATACAATATTACAAAATTACTTATAAGTTATTGTGCTTATGAACATAATTTATTATTAACTTTTGGGGAAAACATTATTCTTGAAGTTAGTTCTAATAAAAAGTAGTTTATATGTCAAAATTCTTGTTTAGTTACCAACTCAGAAGAGAGAATCTTATCTAGATGCAACTATTTAACTGACCAGTATGGGCATAGCTAGAACTGAAATTAACCACATAATATTGTTAAAGTGATCTGTGGAGCCAGAGTCATAAATCAGGAAGAAAAAGAAAAATGTTAATGTTGTGGAATAGAATTATATACTCTTGAACTCAATTTGTCAACTTACAAGACATTCACAGACCAGGGCACCAATCCATTTATAGACCCACTTGCTCATCTTAATAATATTTTACTGACTTACATATTTTCTCCTTTTGTTTGCTTCCTCTCCCTTACACTATCTTAGATCAAAATTTAAAAAAAGACATTTAAATATACTTAGGATAAAATGTTACATTTTTAAAAAGTGAAATATAAAATTCCTTTACAACTAAACTATGTTAAAATGTGTGTGGTTATAAACAAAGTTTCTAAGGGAATAAATAAAAACAAAATTGTATTTGAAGAATGAGATGACAGGCTTTTAAAAATCTTTTTAATATTTCTAATTCTTTATATTACTTCTACAAAAGAAAATGGAAAGCATTTACAATTTTTTTCTCTTTGCAATTTCTTGGTGCAATTTTCCCCCCTTTAGTAGGAGCGCAGCATAAATTTGTTGAATAAGCACACAAAACGGTAACTTCAGTGGCTGGCAGATTTCCTTTAGGGGAAAGACAAATGATAGCACTGGCTATCATGAGGCAAGAATAAAATAAGTCAGTATTTACTCATTCACCTGCCCAGGAGCTTCTAATTACCTGTCTCTGTGATCGCTATTAGCAGAGCGTCCACATAATTTGTTGTCTGCCACGACACTTTTGAGAGTGAAAAGGGGAGCTATTTGTTGCTGCACTCTTGGATACAACACCTAAAGCACAAGCAACCAAAGAAAAAATAAATTGGACTTTATCAAAATTAAAAGGACATTATTAAGAAAATAAAAAGGACATTATCAAGAAAATAAAAAGACAACCCACAAAATGGGAGAAAATATTTGCAAATCATTTACTGATAAGGATCTAGTATCCAGAATATATAAGTAACTCATAATTAACAATAAAAAGACAAATAACCCAATTAAAATGGGTAAAGAATTTGAATGCACAGCTCACTAAAGAAGATACTATAAAAAGGGGAATAAGCACATGAAAATACATTCAACATTGGTCATTAGGGAAATACAAATCAAAACCACAATGATATACCACATCATAGCACTAGGATGACTATAATTTAAAGAAGGAAAATAACAGGTGTTGGTAAGGAAATGGAACAACGGAAACCCTCATGCACTGCTAGGAGACATGTAAAATGGTACACCTACTTTGGAAAACAGTTTGGCAGTTTCTCAGGAAGTTAAACACAGAGTTACCATATTTCCCAGCAATTCTACTCCTAGGTATATTACTCAAGACAACTAAAATTATATGTCCACACAAAAAACTTCTATGTACTTAAATACTTATAGCAGCATTATTCATAATAGCCAAACATGGAAACAATGCAAATGGATAAATGAATAAAGAAAAATGTCATATATCAAAATAATGTAATATTATTTAGTCATAAAAAGGAATAAAGTTCTTATAGATGCTACAATACAGATAAAGCTTCAAAACGTCATGCTGAGTGAAAGAAACCAGGCACAGAAGGCCAAATATTGTATGATTCCATTTGTATATGAAGTGTCAAGAATAGGCAAATCCATAGATACCGAAAGATTAACGGTTGCCAGGTGCTGGGAATACAGAGGAAATAGGGAGTGGCTTTAATGGGTACTAAGTTCCTTTTTAGAATGATGAAAATGTTCTGGAATTAGTGGTGATGTATGACCTTACTGCGGTGTTGTGCAATGCAACAACATCGCACAACTTTTTGAATATACTAAACCATTAAATTAGACACTCTAAAGTGGTGAATTTTATGGCATGTGAATTATATATCAATAATAAACAAACAAACAAATAAGCAACTGAGGATAATGCGGTGAACTGGAACTGGATTATGGTCATCACAGATCAGGCATCAACGTATTTCCAATCCTAAAAGCTAAATACTTGGAGAAAGTTGAGGTTGGAGAATGCCTAGATACTTTTCCCCAGAACAAAATGTTTAAACCTGAACTCTAAAAGTTTAAACAAGAGGATAGACTAATATTTGATACTGGTTCCAGATCACTTCCATTTTTTCATTTCTCCTAAAAAATATAAAGCCAAAATTTAGCGTTTTCATTTTATTTATGTTACCATCTTTTACTTTCTTTCTCCCAAACAATATTCAGGCATAATTAGCACTCTGGTTGTATTAACATCTCTTTTCTCTCAATTTCTTTTGCTTCATCTCTGACAAACAATATTCAGCCAAAAATTAGCATTATAATCCCATTCACATCTTTTCTTTCACTTACCTGCAGCTCTTGTGTACTTCTCAGTGCCCTGTTTCCCTCATCATGCCTCTTGAGTCACTTTTTCTTTTATCTGCTCTCTTTCCCATTCAACTCAGCTTGCTGATTCTCCTACTAATCCCAGGTTATCTTCTAAAATACTACCACTTTTTCTTTTTTGCTAATAAACTTTCCTATACTGTTAACATTTCCCTAACAATCTTTTGATCTCTCTGCCATAATAAAATCTTGACTTCCTCCTGACCATGCTGATCCTGTTGAGTGAAGGTGACTCCTATTTCATGACCAGGAAATGGAGCTAACATTTGCCTGGCTCTCCCAGGGTTTAGAGACTATGGTTCTCTGTTGCCCCTCCTCTGGAGTTCACATTCGCTCAAAAAATCACTCTCTCCCCATCCTCATCTCTGCCTTTTGCTGATCTTCATATCACACTCTCACAGTGATTAAAGATTTGGGCACAGGGTTATGGGTATTTCTTTCTGTTCTGAGTCATTATCCTGGGTTGTTATTCAATTTGGTGTTCCATTTATTTATGCATTCAGTGGTTGTTTCTTGTATGTGCCCTCACCAGGGATTTAACCCACAGCCTTGGCATATTAGGGGCGATGCTCTAACCAAATGAGTTACCCAGCCAGGGGCAACATACTAGTTTTTAAATTCCTTCACACCCTGCACGGCAGCTACACATTCCGACGGCCTTATCCTAGATCTTGTTATCACTCATAATGGTTCTACTCACAGATCTCATACTATGACCACTCTCTAACCTTTCCACATCACCTACTCTAATTCTCTTCGAACTTGTCCTTCCAGATTCTAAAAAGCACTCATCTTTTTAACCTCATCCCTCATCTAGTCTGTTAGCTCCTTGCTCATTTTATTTTTTATATTTTCCTTGTCCAGTTTGCTTATGAGCTCAGTTGTTTCAATCACTTTCTCCCTAGCATTCCCACACTCTATGACCTTATTGCACCACATCTCTTCTGCCAATCTCTCAACGTGGATCAACCCAACCATCTGCTTTTTCTGATCTGCTCTTGGGCTGCCAAGAAAATTGTGTAACTGGCTTTCTAATTTGCTGCATTATTTATGATTTCTAATCTTAGCTAGTTGGTTCATTTACCCATTTCCTAAAGTGGCAATGTCAAACATTCTCTACTGTCCTTCAGCCACTACTCCATGCCATCTTCTCTCTCCCAGATGATCAAGTCCTACGTTTTACAGCAAAAGTAGTGGGCATGATATCTGAACTCCATTGTAGCTCTCCCTTTCATCCTACACTCAGCAATCTTTTTTTCTTATCTCAGTGGACAGCCAAAGGTTTCCAAAAGCCTCCCTATGCTTTTGACATGGGATTTTGCTCCTAAAGTTTGCTCCAGAGGCCTCTTTTCTTTTTTCTTCAATTTCTCTCTCTACTTCCTCTAAAGACACGCTCAGATATTCTGCATCTTAAAAAACAAATATTGACACAGCTATAGACTTCTGGCCAAGATGGAGGCGTAGGTAGATACACTTTGCCTCCTCGCACAATCAAAAGAAGGACAACAACAAATTTAAAACCAAAAAACAACAAGAACTGACAGAAAATTGAACTCTGTGGAAGTCTGACAACCAAGGAGTTAAAGAAGAAACATTCATCCAGACTGGTAGGAGAGACCGAAATGGGCAGCCAGGCAGAAATGGGCAGCCGGGCAGAGCAGACTCGCAGCAAGGCTGGTGGGCAAGGTGGAGGCTGGCAGACCTGGCCAGGTGGCAGATTGCGGACTGCAGATTGGGTGGTCCCATATTCACGTGCAGATAAACCGGGAGGAACAACTGGGGAGCAAGATAGACCCACAACCCAGGGTTCTAGCACAGGGAAATAGAGCCTCAAACCTCTGATTGAAAACACCTGTGGGGGTTGGGGCGGCAGCGGGAGAAACTCCCAGCCTCACAGGACAGTTCATTGGAGAGACCCACAGGATCCTAGAATGTACACAAGCCCACCCACTAGGAATTAGCACCAGAAGGGCCCAATTTGCTTGTGGGTAGTGGGGGAAGTGACTGAATACTGGCAAAGGGCAGAGCAAGTGGCATTATTCCCTCTCTGACCCCTCTCCCATATACAGAGCCACAACGAAGCAACATGGGTCACCCCGCCCTGGTGAACAGCTAAGGCTCCGCCCCTTACTATGTGCCAAGACAAAAAAAAAAATTGCCCAAATGAAAGAACAGATCGAAGCTCCAGAAAAAATACAACTAAGCAACAAAGAGATAGCCAACCTATCAGATGCACAGTTCAAAACACTGGTAATCAGGATGCTTACAGAATTGGTTGAATTTGGCCACAAATTAGATGAAAAAATGAAGGCTATGCTAAGTGAAACAAAGGAAACTGTACAGGGAACCAACAGTGACAGCAAGGAAACCAGGACTCAAATCAATGATGTGGACCAGAAGGAAGAAAGAAACGTTCAACCAGAATAGAATGAAGAAACAACAATTCAAAAAAAAATGAGGAGAGGCTTAGGAACCTCTAGGACATCTTTAAGCTTTCCAATGTCTGAATCACAGGGGTGACAGAAGGAGAAGGGGAAAACCAAGACATTGAAAACTTATTGGAACAAATAATGAAGGAGAACTTTCCCAATCTGGCAAAGGAAATAGACTTCCAGGAAGTCCAGGAAACTCAGAAAGTCCCAAGGAAGTTGGATCCAAGGAAGCACATACCAAAGCACATCATAATTACATACGTCAAGATTAAAGATAAGGAGAGAATCTTAAAACCAGCAAGAGAAAAGGAGACAGTTACCTACAAAGGAGTTCCCATTAGACTATCAGCTGACTTCTCAAAAGAAACCTTGCAGGCAAGAAGGGGCTGGAAAGAAGTATTCCAAGTCCTGAAAGGCAAGGACCTACATTCAAGATTGCTCTATCCAACAAAACTTTCATTTAGAATGGAAGGGCAGAGAAAGTGCATCCCAGATAAGGTCAAGTTAAAGGAGTTCATCATCACTAAGCCCTTATTAGCTGAAATGTTAAAGGGACTTATCTAAGAAAAAGATAAAAACTACGAACAGTAAAATGACAACAAACTCACAACTATCAACAACTGAACCTAAAAAAACAAAAAATAAGCAAACAACCAGAACAGGAACAGAGTCACAGAAATGGAGATCCCATGGAGGGTTATCAGCCAGGAAGTGAGAGGGGGAGGGAAGGGGAGTAGGTACAGAGAAAAAGTAGCATAAATGGTAGGTAGAAAATAGACAGGGGGAGGTTAGGAATAGTATAGGAAATGTAGAAGCCAAAGAACTTATATGTATGACCCATGGACATTAACTAAAAGGGGGGAATGAGGGTGGGAAGGGGTGTGCAGGATGGAGGGGAATAAAGGGAGGGAAATGGGACAACTGTAATAGCATAATCAATGAAATATATTTAAAAAATTTAAAAAATCCCTTAATACTGTCTTCCTAGAAAACTGTAGCTCTTCAATTTCCTTCATCCTCAACTTCTTGAGTCTTCTACCCTTAGTATATTTCCTTAAGTCCTATTCAATCCTCAAGATATTTGGCTTACCTAATAAGAAGGAACCTATCTGTACTCAGTAATGTTCATAGTGGCCTCCCAATGGCTTTTTAAAAGTTCTTCCCTAATTTGAACTCTCTAGTGGATATTGTTTGCCACAACCTACTTGAATAGAAATTCTCCCTTTTCTTGGATTACATGACACCATTCTATTCTAATTTTTCTGCTTCCTCTCTTCCCACCCTTCATCAGCCTCTTGAAGGCATCTCTTAATCTCCTGGTTTCTTAAATATTCAGCTTCTAACTGTTTCTTTCTAGACATCTTTATATACACTCTCTTAGACAATGTCATCCTCTTTGGTGACTTTTTAAAAAAATGTATAGTTCAGTAGTTTACGTATAATTTCATTGTTGTGAGACAGATCTTCAGAACTTTTTAAAAATCTTACATGATTGAAACTCTATACCTTCTAAATAATAACTCCCCACAACCACTCACCTTCCACCCCAGAGCCCCTGGCAACCACCATCCTATTTTCTGTTTCTATAAATTTGAATCCTTTACATATCTCATATAAGTGGGCTCATACAGTGTTTTTCTTTTTGGAACCAGTTCATTTCACTTAGCATAATGTCCTCAAGGTTTATTCATGTAGCATGTAACAGGGTTTTCCTTTCTTTTTAAGACTTAATAATACTCTGCTGTATACATATACCACATTTTGTTTTCATTCACTCTTTGATGCACAGTTGGGTTGCTTCCACATCTTGGCTACTGTGAATAATGCTGCTATAAACATGAGTGTGCAAATAACTCTTTGAGACCCTGCTTTCATTTCTTTTGGCTATATACCCAGAAGTGGAATTGCTAGATTACATGGTAGTTCTATTATTAACTTTTGAGGAACCACCATACTATTAACTTTGGTGACTTTAACTACCATGTATATGCAGCTCACTTTCAAATCTATATGTTCTGCCCTAATCTCCGTATCTCCTCAAATATATAAAGATATGAACCTACAAACAAAGGAACATGTTTTTATCCCCTATGTTTCCCAGTACTGGCTATATAGTTGATTCTAAATAAATTCTTTTTTAAAAGACTATGATGCCCTGGTCAGCATGGCTCAGTTGGTTGGAGAATCTTCCTGTAAACTGAAGGGTTGAGGGTTCAATGCCCAGTCAGGGCACATGCCTAGGTTGTGGGTTTGGTCCCTGGACAAGGCGTGTATGGGAGGCAACTGATCAATATTTCTCTCACATTGATGTTTCTCACACTCTCTCTCTCCCTTTCCCTCTTTCTCTGGAATCAAAAATAAAAATAAAATAAAAACTAAAAATAAAAGTTAAAAATAAAAACAGTGAAGCAGTTGGTGAAAGACAAATACCACATGATCTCACCTATACGAGGGATCTAATGAACAAAATAAGATAACAAACAAAATAGAACCACAGGCATGGAAACATGGGACAGATTGACAGTGACCAGAGGGATGGGGGAGGAGGATAATGGTGGAAAGAAGTGGAAGGGACTAGACAAAGAACATGTATGAATGACCCACGGACATGGACAACATTGTAGGAAGTGACTGTGGAAGGGGGTGGGGTGGGATGGGTGGAAGAGGGCAAAAGGGGAAAAATTGGGACAACTGTAATGGAATAACAATAAAAATGATTTAAAATAATAATAAAAAAATAAGACTTTTTAAAAAATGTATGCTTGTACCTGTAGTAAGCAAAGTTGTTTTGTTTGTTTTTTTCTTCCCAACGGTCATTCCCTACTCCCCCTTCCTTCTTACAAACAGAATGGTCAGAGTTTTTTTCTTAAGCAACAGCCAGATAGCTATGTGCTCAGGATCAGCAGTCCCCTGGGATGAAGTGTGATTGATTTAATGAAAAATTGCTTCTCTTTGCCAAGGAAACATGAGGCAAAGCCTGCAGGGTGACTTCTCAGGTAACTTTCTCCTTTGATCAAAAGGAAAAGGCTTGCCAGGAAAGAAGGTGTTTTCTCTGTCCTTTCCTTCTAGCTTGGAATGCTCTCATGTTGTGTGAAGATATAGGACTTGAGGTGCAGCAGCCATTTTGTAGCCAAGAGAACCATAGACACACTGACCAGAGATGGGCATTGTGGAGCCATCAAATGGATTCTGAAGCCAGTCAACCACCTCTAAAATTCTTAAACAATAAATGTCCTTACGATTTAAAAAAAATAATAAAATAAATAAAAAACAATAAAAGACTATGTCTTTTGAATTTTGTCTAACAAAGAACTCCTGGAAGAATGAATAAATAAATAAAATAAATAAAAAATAATAAAAGACTATGTCTTTTGAATTTTGTCTAACAAAGAACTCCTGGAAGAATTAAAGTCCAATATATTTTTCTACTAATTATTGTTTAATTCAGGATGAATCACTGTTATAAGCTTAATACTAGGCACCTTGCAATGCTCTTATCTCTTCGCTTATAATGCCTACCACTGTTTTGCATATATTAGGTAGTATGTAACTGGTTGATTAAATAATCTCAAATATTAATTAAGCTGAGAGCAGCAGTGGCCCAATATTTAAATGGTTGCATAATTTTTCTTTATTTATAAATGAAAATACCAAGGAAAAAAGAGGGGACAATAAGGAATTAGATGTCATTACTATACTAATACACATATTTTAGAATAAATGCAAATATATGGGCTAAATACTGATGAACTTTATTCTGATCATATGACCTCAGTAAATAAGAATGTGCCAACAAAATTTTTGGAAAAGTTTAGCAAATTTATGGTATCACTGAAAAGAAAAAGATATTTAAAAAAAAAACCTTATTGGAGAATATCATTATTATTTATGTGATGATAATAAGAACACTGAGTAACATTTAAAATAATATTCTGAAATCATCTTGAAACTAAAATTAGGCCAAGCTTTATAATGGAAAAAACATTACCCTACAGCAAGGTGACTGAAGGCACAACATTTATTCATTGCTTAAGACAGTTGAGACACTTTTCTCTCTTGCTAATAAATACAGCTTTAAAACTTCCAGTAACTTCTGCCAACTCAAAACCCTGAGAAAATAAGTCACTTTCTGTGTGGGAAGGAGGAGAAGAAGGAAAGGATATTATCGACAATGTAAAAGGAATGCAGAGTGGCAATGGCTCAAAGAGGCCTTGGCACACTGGGGACACAGGGTCACCACGGAAACATGGAGCTATGAAATGGCAAAGGGCTGAGTGAAATGCCTGAAGCTCATTCCAACATTTAAAAAGCAAATGAAAACCCATGAGAATCAAGAAGAATTTAGTTATTTTGAAGACTAACTCACATGCCAGTTGAATTAAGAGAGACAATTGTAGTTTAAATGAATATAAACCTAAACATTTTTTTCCAGTTCCTCTGACAAAAGTTTAAACAAATCTAATTTACAAGGTTCAGTTTTCAGAGTTCCACAAAATGAGAGCACTGAGCAGGATCTTAGCATTTGCCAGGTACAAATTCCTCATTTTTATGATGAGTCTTGGAGGGATTGAGGTACCCGAGGGTGGGGCACCACGCAATTCATGGGAAAGCTGAGACTCCAACAAGGGCCTCTTGACTCTTGGTTCAGAGGTACTAACCACTATGCAATCAGCTCTCAGATGCTAGTGCGTGTACGAGTCACAGGTGGGAAAAGTAGCTGTTCACATGCAGACTCCCAGACCCTTTCTCAGACATTCTGATTCCACAGGTCAAGGGTGAGATGCAGGTGTACAACCTTTAAGTGGAGAGCAGCAATCTATGATACAGTATTAGGCAAATGTCAGAAAATTTTCAATATCTGGCTTAAAAAGACAAGTATGCATATAATGAAAAGAAATCAAAGCTATGAGAACTATCTGAATGTACTCAGGAGAGAAGATAATCCAGGCACTGAGCAATCTAAAGTTTGGAAATGATTACATCTATTCATAAAGAGACTTACCTTGGGCTGCAAAGTAAATTATAAGTGCCTGGAGTACAAAGTGCACCTTAGTTTATCTATGTTTGTACAAAACTAAGTAAAAAGAATCTTAAAATTGGATCGAAAGATGGCATTTTTGCTGGTATAGTCAGACATTCATTAAAAAACTCCCTATATCCCCTTAAAAAAGAAAAGTCTGCAGGTACTTCCCCAACCTCAACTGTTTATAATGGTATTAGCTAATGGTTCTCAGATAGGGTTGCATAGGGTGTGGTGCATTCTCTTCATAAATTGGTCTTTTCACATTCAGCTGATGTAATAAGCTGATGTAATAGATCAAATTTTATTAAGCTTCTTATGAGAAAAATGCTGGTTAACCCAGTGCAAATAATTCATTCAATGGAAAAGCCTAGTAAACAGAAGTAGGATCAATTTATCGTGAAGTTGGCTATTTGTGATGCATCCCACAAAAATGATTTATTTTGTAGTAAATATAGAGGGGCCTAATAGAGGTTGTTGCATCAAAATTCATTTTTATAAATAACAAAGACATTTTTATTTGGTTCACAAAGTTTGTTTTGCAAAGGACTCAAACTCAGGTTTTCTTAAATGAAATAGTTTTTCCTTTCTACTCTTTAAGAACGACTTTTTAAAAATACCTTCTTTAGGTACAGAGCTATTACATAAGAACATTTTGCCGTATTAGAAAGATACTATAAGGTGAACCTTAAGAAAATGTAAAGGGACCACTCTGATATAATAAAATAGAACCAGCAATGGCCACATTTGTGCTGAATCTCAAAAAATCTGTTTTAGTTTATCTCTAATTTGTCTGGTGTTATCTATTGTATTAAAGGCAAGTGCAACTGTATTAAACTGGCGTCCTGCACAGTCCAACCTCTCTTTATTCCTAACAGCAAAGAAATCTACATATGTAAAGACTGGTATAACTGAACCCAAATCAAGGGTACTCTGTCCAATGACCTCTCTCCATATTAATTCAGGTAATATTTACTGAGAATTACTATTTTTTAGATGTGTTACTTTATATTTTTAAAATATTTTATTTTTTAGATAGAGGGGAAGGGAGGGAGAAAGAAAGGGAGAAAAACATTGATGTGTGAGAGAAACATCTCACATGCCCCAACCAGGGACCTGGCCTGCAACCCACGCATCTGCCCTGACTGGTAATTGAACCAGTGACCTTTCAGTTTGTAGGACAACGCCCAGCCACTGAGCCACACCAGTCAGGAGTAATTACTGGGAATTACTGAGCGTGGACAACACACGCAGTACTATGGGAGTACTGCAGGAGATGAAAAAAATTATACTATACTTTGTATACTATTAGATTGTCTCTGTCCAATATTTTTTATACTTTAGCAGTTAATATAGATAAACATAAAAAAATTAAAGCTGAAGTACTCGATATCATCACAAGTGTCAAGAATGGGACAACACAATACCAAGGAAGGTAGAAGCAGGAGAAATTACTGTGGGATCAGAAGAAATTGACTTGAGCTAGACATTGAATGATGACGGATTCAGGGGAGAGCAGAGGACAACTTAGGTAGAGGTACGATCGAAGACAAATATCAAGAGAGCTATACTGGAGAGTTTCTATAGGGGAGTAGTGGGAGAAAGGGTTAGAATGCAGAACTGTAATACCAGCCTCACAGGTCTGGCCTTCATTCTGAGGGTTTCTGGAATGCCAGTGTACACAAGAATTACCTGGGGGAGATTGAAGACTAGATAGATTTTCACTTCTGAGATTCTAATTCAGTTAAGTTTGGGATGGTCTCAGAAAACTGCATTTTGTGAAACTGTTGGGCTCTCCAGGTGATTTCTGTAGAGGTGGTCCACTGGCATACTTTGAGACACACTGCCCTAAAACAAAAGATTAAGAATCTTTACTTCTACTAGCTATTGAAATGTTACCCCCGTAGGGTAAGTGGAGGCAGTCTGGCTTCCTCACCCAGGTGTCTGGGTAACCAAGGGAAGCAGTGTTCCCACAGCCTTGCAGGGGCCTGATAACTACTGTTCTCGTAGCCTTGAGACTGGGTCTGACAAACTGTTCCCAAACTGTTCTGGGCTCATATGCACAGAATTATGTTATGTTATGTAATGTTCTGGCAGTTTTCCGGCTCTGTCCCCCTCTGGTACTTAAACAGGTAGGGACTCCTGCTGGAGTGATGATGAGAGACACACGCAAGGTGACAGGTGCCACGATGGGTGCTATGCTGGGGAGCAAGGGCCATGGCATGAGACATGCTGATAGACACACAGCTTGCAGTGTGCGTGGCTCACCCACCCACGAATAAAGGCGTGCCAGACATCCCAATGGCTCCGTGGATATTTTCTGTCTGGTGAATGCCACACACCTGCCAGGCCTTGAAGGGCTGCAACACACCCCCATTTCCCATAAACTCAAAAACACCTAACTGCTGGGCCCAGAGATCTCTCAGTCTTTGTTATTCAATCTTTCTTCAGTATTTGGCACTGACTTTGTCACTGCTTATTGTACATCTTGAAAGCTGTTTTCTGTTAGCAATGCATTTTTCTGGTTCTCTCTACCATTCTGATCTCTATTACAGTAGGCCCCCTTATCTGTGGGGGATATGTTCCAAGACACCCAGTGGGTGCCTGAAATCACTGATAGTACTTAAATTTCAAAAAAGGTTTTTTTCCTATACATTCAATGGTAAAGTTTAATTTACAAATTAGCCACAGTAAGAGAGTAACAACAAATAATAAAATCTAACAATTATAATAACAATATACTTTAATAAAAGTTAAGTAAATGTGGTCTCTCTCTCTCTCTGAAAACTGATCTGATAACCACGATCAAGGGTTATTAGAGACGGCCGGCTACTAAATGACTAAGTGGCAGGTAATGTATACAGCTTAGACACACTGACAAGGAGAAGATTTATGTCCCAGGTTGGATAAAGCAGGATGGCACGAGACTTCATCACACTACTAAGAATGGCATGCAATTTAAAACATATGAATTGCTTATTTCCAAAACTTTCTATTTACTATTTTTGGACTGCAGTTAATTGTGGGTAATGGAAACCATAGAAAGCAAAACTGTAGCTGGGGGGGACGACTGTAGTATCCTTTGGCTTCTTATATGTTATCCTTTCTTTATGCTTTCTTAAGATCCTGACTTTGGTCCTCTACAATTTTCCCTGCAGGAGTTCATTCACTCCTGGAGTACGGAGAGTCTTCAGGCCAACCTCTGAAGTTTAGACTTTGCCCTGTAGATAAAAAGAGTTAGAGGTTTCTGAACAGTGGAAAGAAACGTTCTACAAACATTACCTTGAAGATGGTCTGCAAAAAAAAAGGAATAGAAAAAGGAGGGAGAATAAACGGAGGATTATCAAAATGGACTTCTAAAGTCCTCAAGGTGTGCCCTGGCTGGTGTGGCTTAGTGGTTGGAGTGTTGTACTGTAAACCGGTCACACTAGTTTGATTCCCAGTCAGGGCACATGCCTGGGTTGCCAGTGCAATTCCTGGTAGGGGCATGTGTGAAGCAGCTGATCGATATTTCTCACATCAATGTTTCTCTCCCTGTCTCTCCCTTCATCTCTCTGAAATCAATAAGCATGCCCTTGGGTGAGGATTTTTTAAAAAGTAAATAAATAAATAAAGTCATCAACATGTGACTTCAAAATGAAAAGTGTTACTTTTCTAGTTCTTCAGAAGCTAGCCTTATTACTTTTTAAAGATTTTATTTATTTATTTTTAGAGAGAGGGGAAGGGAGGGAGAAAGTGATGGGGAGAAACATCGATGTGCAAGAGAAATATCGATTGCTTGCCTCTCGTACCCACCGCAACCAGGGACTGAACCTGCAATCCAGGCATGTGCCCTGACCTGGAACCAAACTGTCAACCTTTTGCTTTGTGGAATGAAGCTCAACCAACTGAGCCACACCAGCCAGGGCAAGTCTTATTTCAATAAATTAATAAATAAGGCACTCCTGCACATGTTATTTTCATAAATTTAACTATAACAAATCAGTTCCTCTGCAGTGTTAATCATATAGTAAAAATTTGACGTAACACCAGTATGAGTTCTTACTCTCCAAAACAAGTGGCACAGGATTCTACAGTATTTGATCCTTACATTTGGTAAGTTTAGTTCTTTCATTATGGAGTCAATGAATCATCATAATACAGGCATTATTCATAGATGGCCTTAAAAGTGTGTTTGATTTTACGCTGTATATACTCAAGATATTAAAACCACATTCATTGGTAGTCCATTTCTTATATACAGCATTTTCTATAACTAAATCCATTAAGTCTCTAAATGGGCAGATAAAATAGTATTTAGAAGTAAGTGATTTCTAGAAGTAAAAATTTCTAGAATCTTAGAAAAACAGAGGCAGAAGGCATGTAAATTATGGTAACCCTATCACCTAATTTACCTTTTATTTTAAAATTATAGTTGACATATATATATTAATTGCAGGTACATAATATAGTGATTAGACATTTATATACCTTACAAAGTCTTCACCATGGTTAGTACACCCCCTACATCATACAGTTATTGAAGTATTATCAACTATGTTCCATGTGTATGTTGCATCCTTGAGACTTATTTCATAATTCTGCCACCTAATTTAAAAAATAGACCTTGCCCTGGCTGGTGTAGCTCAGTGGACTGAATGCGGGCCTGCAAACCAGAAGGTCGCTGGTTCGATCCCAGTCAAGGCACGTGCCTGGGTTGCAGGCCAGGTGTCCAGTTGGGGGTGTGTGAGAGGCAACCGCACATCGATGTTTCTCCCCCTCTTTCTCCTTCCCTTTTCTCTAAAAATAAATAAATAAAATCTTAAAAAAATGTATTTGCTATTCTTTATCAAAAGATCAACACTGAGAGATGCTAAACTTTCATCATGATCAATTTAACAACTCTTACTATAAGAAAAGCCAGGAAGATGGAAATTATTCCTCCCTACTGTGTGACGTTGGGAAAATTTTTTAAGCACTGTCTTACTTTCCACAGCACTAAGAAGATAAAATGAGATTTTTATTGAAAGTTCTTTGAGCACCTTGGGCCAGAGGAGCTACAGAAAGCCAAGGTGAAGTTATTTTCATATGTATTTCTTTTGCCCTTGCCTCCTGTTCCAGCCCCTTGGAAAGGAAAAACTTGGCCATCACTTTCTGCTTAATAACCCTTCATGTGGTTGAAACTCTTACTCTCAAGCAATTTTTTAAAAAAGGATAATTGCCTGAACTATAAAAGAGCAATCTAGGGCTGTGAGTCAGCATTTTACCTACACACAAAATCAAAATGATTTAAAATAGGAAACACATAATCTTTTTGAAAGATATATACAGCTCCTTGGAGAAGCTTTGATAAAATTGGAGTTTGCAAGTTTATGAATAGTTTATTACATTTCAGTAAGTGTATTGTGAATCAATACAGCAAAAGTTAAGGACAAAGAGCTCATTACCAAGCCAGATATTGATTCTCAACTTCTAAAACAGTACAGGAAGAATATACAGAAAATATGATTTTTTGTGATACAAATTTAAAGTATCTTAGGAACACACAACCAAAGAAATAAGACTAAGAATTTTCAGCAGTTACTTGTTTATTCAAGTTAATCTCTTCATCTTTTTGGTAATTAGAATTATTTGGTTTTTACTTCTTACTCTTTAAAATAATTTATTTTTATCCTTGTATTTTACCTTTATTTTTTAATTGAATTTATTGGGGTGACACTGGTTCACAAATCCATGGAGGTTTCAAGTGTACAACCCAACAGAACATCATCTGCACACTGCATTCTGAGCATATCGGCAAGAGTGAAGTCTCTTTCTGTCCCCATCCCCCCCACCCCCCGCTGCCTTTGTCCACCTCCACCTACCCCCACCCCCATTTCTTTCTAGCTATCACTACAGCTTTGTCTGTGTCTATGTGTTCATTTGCTTAATCCCTTCCTCTTCTTCCATCCAGGCCCTCAACCCCCTCCCCTCTGACAGCTGTCAGTCTGTTCCATGTATCCATGCCTCTGTTTCTGTTTTGTTCATCAGTTTTTGTTCATTACATTCCACACATAAGTGAGATCATATGGTTTTTGTCTTTCTCTGACTGGCTTATTTCACTTAGCATTATAATCTCCAGGTCCTTCCAAGATTTCCTTTTTTGATGGCCAAGTAGTATTCCATTGTGTAAATGTACCACAGCTATTTTAGCTACTCGTGGGCACTTAGGCTGCTTCCAGATCTTGGTTATTGCAAATAATGCTGCAATGAACATAGGGATGCGTATCCATATATTCTTTCAAATTAGTGTTTCAGGTTTCTTCAGATATATCACCAGAAGTGGGAATTGCTTGGTTAAAAGGCAGTTCAATTTTTAATTTTTTGAGAAAACCCTATATTGTTTCCCACAGTGGCCATACCAGTCTGCATTCCCAGCAACAACACACAAGGGTTCTCTCTTCTCCACATCCTTGCCAGCACTTGTTTGTTGATTTATTGATAATAGCCATTTTGACAAATGGTGTTAGGAAAATTGGACAGATAACCATGCTAAAACTTGAAACCAGACCACCAACTTATACCATATACCAGAATAAGCTAAAATTGGATTAAAGACTTAAATGTAAGTTTTGAAATCATAAAAATACTAGAAGAAAACATAGGCAGTAAAATTTCAGACCTTTCTCATAGCAATATTTTTGCTGATATATCTCCTTAGGCAAGGGAAATAAGGAAAAAACAAACAGGACTACATCAAAATAAAAGGTGTTTACACAACAAAAGAAACCATCAACAAAGTGCAAAGGAACCCACTGAATGGGAGAACATATTTGCCGATGATATATCTGATAAGTGGTTAATTTTCAAAATATATAAAGAACTTACAGAACTCAAGACCAAGAAGACAAACAACCCAATTAAGAAATGGGCAAAGGATCTGAAAAGACACTTCTCCAAAGAGGACATACAGATGGCCAACAGACATATGAAACAATGCTCAATGTCACTTAAAACCACAGTAAGAAAAATCTTTTTATTTTTATTTATTTATTTTATTGATTTTAGAGAAAAAGAGAGAGAAATACTGACCTGTTGCTCCACCTATCCATCCACTCACCTATATGTGCCCTGACCAGGGATCGAACTTGCAACCTTGGTGCATTGGGATGTCACTCCAACCAACTGAGCTACCCAGCCAGGGCAGAAACATATCTTTTTAAATCATATCAGAGGAGTTTGCAAAAATAATTTTAACATTTTATTGATTCATTTATTATTTCACTCTCTTACACATCTTCCTCTCTTGTCTTTGAAAAGTCTACTTGACGAGCTGTTTATCTTTTGCCACTGTCTCAGCTTGGGCTGTCATAACAAAATACTATAAACTAGGTGGCTGAAACAAATTTATTTTCTCAGAGTTGTGGTGGTTAGAAGTTTGAGATCAAGGTGGCAGCAAGGTCAGTTTCTGGTAAGGGTTCTCTTCCTGGCTTCTAAATGGCCCCCTCCTCACTGCATCCTCACATGGTGGGCAGACAGTGAGCAAGTTCTCTGGTGTTTCTTCTTATGAGGATGCTAATACCATTATGAAGGCTCCACTCCCATGACCTCATTAACCCTAATTACTCCCAAAGGACCCCATTTCCAAATACCATCACATTGGGGACTTCAATATTGGGGACTACAACATATAAATTTTGAGGTGGGGGGTGGGCAACAGGCAAGTTCACTAACAGAAAAAATTAAACTGTCTTCAAATCATTAAGTAGATAATGCGAAATGAACAAGTGAACTGGTTTTCAAATAATTGCCGTAGAAAAGCTTCCCATTTTCTTCCCTTTATAGCAATCTAATTCAACAACAAAGGAACTTCCTAAAAAAAAATTACAATATAAACTAACACTAGTTTCTTGACACAGTAACTTTTAAAAGTGAAAGACTGCCCTGGCCTAGTGGCTCAGTTGGTTGGAGCGGGGAAAAAAGGGGGAAGACAAAATATGAGACATACATTGTTTTGGTAAAAACTGAGAAACAGAATATTAACCCATTGGTATGTTAAATAAAAACAACTTTTAATACCTCATATCTATTCCTATGTCAACTAAACATTCTTAAAATAATTTTAAAACATTGGATATGCTTGGGAAGTAATATAATACACAGTAACATTTCCATATTAAATTTTCATAGATATTAAAAGGAATAATAAATTGCATAGTTTTTCATTCAAAATATAGAAAACTGAATAGTAAAAACAAAACTGACAAAACTACAATTGGTTTGTGCTGGATTTTCCCCAATTTTGTTATTTTTATTACATATTACATACATTTAGTGGTATAAGAAATATATTCTTCTTTTTTTGAAATGTATTTTTCTGGATTGCACAAAACTCTTCATTGCAAAATACTTAAATACAGTACTCCAAGAACATTCCACAATGACCATAAAGTAAACAGAAAGCATTTCTCAAAATTTCAAGTCGAAGTGTAAGGAAAAGCAGAATGATCGATGACTGAGGTCCAGAGTTTAGGTGACTAGCAAGGTTATTCAATCAGCAGGCTGCAGAGTGAGGAACGGGACCCAGGATTTCTTGTTTAAAAATGCTGCAGATCAGTTTATTCAAGAAGGGTGGGGGAATCTAATTACAGTCCCGGTCATTTTATACCAGAAAACAGTTGTAGAGACAGACTTTTAATTTTTCAAAACTCAATCAGGTGTGTGAATGGTCCATTGGTATCCAACTTTAACACCTGCCTGTTCCCATAAGTGCCATGTTCCACCACAACCCCAGCTTCCGCACACTTGCTGTTAGCAGCTAATTCTTTTTCACATAAAGTCACAAATTGGGAATAAAGTTCTAACCCTTCTTCTTTTCCAGAGTTAGAGTGATACTGCATGTTTCTTCCTTTTACTTTCCCTCCAAGGGTGGCTTGAGGGATAATCAGAATGTTGCCAGGTAGATCCAATATAGAGACGTGCTTGCCGTTTTCTGTTTCACTTAATTTCACATTTAACAGTGTACTAACTGGGTGGGGAAGAAAGGGAAAACGTTTTGAAGTGAAAACCAAATGAAGAAAAAAAAAAGAAAACCAACAATTTTCTAGTCAGAAAAATCTCATACTTAAAAACTCAGTTTGTCTGCTCATGCTTTTTACCCAAAGTCTCTAGTTAGATCTTAAAAACTGCTTCACTAAGCTGAATGATCTAAGCATGAAAATAAGGCAAATTTCATGCAGAAAATGGCATGATGCTTTAAATGTGACTTGGCAGTTAAGACTGCCTAATGAGTAGTTCATCCGGAAAGGACCAAATGAACTGTAAACCAAAACCTGAAAATATTGTTGCCCCAAGGGATACATGAGAAGATTTTGCCTCCTTGTTCCTTTTTACATTTCATAAGCAAACACCATTAGAAAAAGACTGAGATAAATCCTCCTCATACCAAATTCTGCTTCATAACAAAGAATATTAAATAAAAATCTTAGTGCATTTATTATTTTAAACTTAGTTGCCTAGAGTTCTGAGACAAAGGTACCAGGTTCGATCCTATTATAAACCAGCTGGTTTTATAATTTTTTAATCTCAAAGGCACTATTAAAACTGACGAATATAACCCATGGGAGAAGAGTAAAGGTGAAAGCAAGAATCATCAGAAATTTATTGTTACTTGGGGGAAAATATTGGGACAACTGATATAGCATAAACAATAAAATATTACAAAAATAAAAGCAGTAACTTTCATTCTGTAAGTAGACATCCCATCCAAACAAAAATGAACTTGGAGAACCTCAACCAATGTTTCACAGTGCTAGATTTTTATCTACACATCCTTGATCTTGCCAAGCTGCTGTCCCACTGGTTTGTATGACATGAAAGCCAGAGCCAAATTTTAGTGGCTTACACATAATAGATGTTTCTTAAATTGAACTGAGTCTACTTTTTATACACATATTTTGACAACACCCAGTTTTGCACATATATAGTAGGTACTCAATAAATCTTGGCAAATTGAAAAAAAAGAAAAGAAATTCATTGTTACAACTGAAAAAGTATATCCAAAGGTTTAGACTTACTGATATTATCTTCACAAACATACAATGGTATTATTATTTTTATGGTACTTATGATATTAATACTCATAGCTAATACATATCAAAATCACCATAAATATTGATGTCTATCAAAAAATCTAGACTTAGAAAACCTTTGCATCTCAGCATTAGCCATTTTCAAAACAATAATCAAAAGAAATGCCCAATATAAATAGCTTTAGGATCCTCCTACCTCTATAAAGTATAACTAGCTTCTGCTTGTAAACAATAGTCCTGAGAAAACGAATGATAAAATAAACTATATATACCTCAAACTCCTGCCCAATATTTAGGTTTGGAAAGGTAAGCTTTCTGGTGGGGTAGTCAATGGTTTCAATTATCACAGGGTCTGTAAAACTATTAGTAAGGATTCAGGATGGTTGCTCCATTCTACAAATCAGGTAATTAACCTGGTAAATCCTGCTGAGGTGACCATCCAATGAATTCCTGAGCTATGCACTATCAATTTTCACTTAACTAATATCTATTTGAAAATATCTCACTCTGGCTGGTGTGGCTCAGTAGATTGAGTGCTGGCCTGAGAACCAAAGGGTCACCAGTTTGATTCCCAGTCAGGGTGCATGCCTGGGTTGCAGGCCAGGTCCCCAGTGGGGGGATGAGCGAGAGGCAACCACACATTGATGTTTCTCTCCCTCTCTTTCTTCTTCCCTTCCCCGCTCTCTAAACATAAATAAACAAAATCTTAAAAAAAAAAAACTTTAGTATTCTCTATTACAAGTAGGACTTGGCTATATAGCCAGGAGTCCTTATTCATTGCTTCTAAGGAAATTAACTCCCCAGAGCACTTCATCTCAGTGGAACTCACCATCTAGCTATCCAGGCCTCAGGCCAGTAACAGAGTAGGGAAGTAATTTTGGAATAACAGGCCAGGGCACAAGTTATTATACTTCCATACAACTCCCTCTACAGGCTATGACTGGGAATTCAATTAATGCTGTTGGTATATAAATATCAGTATGCAGAAGTAAATATAACATAAATACAAATTGTCAATAAGTAGAATTAAAATGAGTGGCATGTTGGAAACTCAAAGATCCTAAGACAGGTTACCAATCAAGATTCTCTAATGATGTAGATGGGAAGTTAGCTTTTGACAGATCCCTGGATCTCAGCCCAATTATACTGAAGATGAATTGAGGAAGATTCAGAACATCTCCATATTAGCCATGTTATTTCAGACTTTATGGATAACTGGTTTCTATGTTCTCAAGGGCACATGATTTGATTGGAAAAGATCTGAATCCATGTAATTAGTACGAGGTGGGGTTTAAGAGAATCCCATCATACTGGCTTACTTTGCCTCCTGGAACAGAGGGAAGTACAAACTGATGCTATCCATAATAGATGGGCTTATTTTGCTTATAACTGACACCAGCAGATTGTGATTCTTAAAGTCACAGTTCTTCACTGAGAAATAGGATATATAAAGCTTTGTATTAGACTATCCATTAAGAGTTAAAGTCGAAACAGAAACAGAATCAGAATCATAGATACAGAGAATGTTTTGATGGTTGCCAGAAATGAGGGTGGGGCGAGGGGCTGGGTGAAAAGGGTGAGGGATTAAGAAGTATAAATTGATAGTTACAGAATAGTCCTGGGGCTGTAAGGTACAGCACAGGGAACAGCGTGGCCAGAGATCATACACGCATGACCCATGGGCATGGACAACGGTGTGGGGATTGCCTAAGGGAGTGAGTGGGAGCTGGGTGGAGGGGAAAAATTGGGACAACTGTAATAGCATAAACAATAAAATATAACTTAAAAAAAGAGAAAAAAAGAGTTAAGGTGAACCTCTTCAGTGTTTTTAATTCACCACATTTTATACATGTATTCAAAGTGAACTCAGGAAGACAGTTTTGGAAGCACACAGGACTTAATTACTATAAAACCCAATGCAGCTTATTGTGGTTGGTTCATTTCATCTTATGATTTGATATCCATTTAAGAATATATAAAAGTCAATCTTAAATCACAATGACAAAGATTCTCTTTCTGTTATTGAAGATTTCTACTAAACTGTTTTATGTTTAATACAGACAGAATTCAAGGCAAAAATATTAACTCAGGAAAATGAACAGCATGCACAATTCCTGAGCATTAAGTGCTGGTAAGTAACCTATACAATGGGAGCCCTCATTTCACTTTCTCTAAACTCCCTATCATCCCCCAGATTCACATCTTAAACCATTATAGTTACTGGCCTTCCCTCCTCACCTACCGTAGGTCCCTTTTTGAGTCTCTTTTCCATCTTTGGACAAATTGTCAAAGATGTTCCATGTCTCAGTATAACTCCCTGTAGGAGTTTTAGCCTTTAGTCTAAGCTGTTCATTCATTCATTCATTCATTTATATTAGTATTTATTTTATGTTGGATCTACTCCCAGGCCATAAACTTTTGTGTTTTGTTTCTTCAGTTTCTTCTGGGATATTTTCCTCTGTGCAACCTCCTCTTCTGGTTTAGGAACAACCTTCTCTTCTTCAGTAAGTGTCCTCTCATTGCAGCAGGGAGGGCTCATGTGTGGGTTCATTGCCAATGAGCTCTGGAAGTTCTACGCTGCATCTTGGGGGCTTTGTTCACCTGGATGTGCTCAATGACCAGAGAATCTACATCTCAACCCGTAAGTTCAGTTACTGTCTGCATTTTAAAGCATGTGCAGCAAAAATTCAGCACTCTTTTTGGGCCACTGACCCTGTGTCAGGCCCCATTGTTTGGCCTGGGCACACCTACCACCTCCACCACTGTACCGATGGCATGGGACACATTGCTTCTTTATAGTGCATCTTTCAGATATTTGGTGGCTTTTTGAATATGCATATCTTTGATGACCTGGGCAGTTTCATGAGTGCTCTTAAAGTGAACACAAAGATCTGAAACTCTTGATTTCCATGATTTTGTGGGGTTTTCTGGGTCAAGTGATAGCGAACCATTTTCAGAGGTCACCTATGGCCACTTTCAGGAAGAGTAGTCTAAGCTGTTCTTCACTGGGCTATTTACCTTTGAGTTCCACTACTTGAAGCTCTTTTAGGTTATTTTCTGCATGATTCAATGGCCCATTTGTCTAATTTATATCTTATTAATCAAACTAATGGCTACTGTCCTATATTTAACCTATCCCCAATTTTAGGGATAGAGCCATTATTGTAGGCTTTTTGGGGGATGTGATTACTATATCGAATACTGTCTTGAGGCAGTTTATGATTTAATATGGTATATCTGAACCTATGTAATCATCACAAGGAATGTGCAATGCTATGGACTATCCAGTATACTGGAAAGCTGCAGACAGGTAAATTACTGTTCAGAGATGCTTTTTCCATCCCTGGATGAGGTGTGGATGTGATGTCACTAAGCTTGGTTCAAGAATCAGGGGAACCTTATATATATATATATATATATATATATATATATATATATATATATAATACACATTTCCTACAAAGAAATGCATAAAGGATTAATGTAAATTCTTTCATAATAATGATGCCGACTTGAGCTGTCCAGATTTGAAGGGGCCCACATCTTATACATCCAGTGTCACCTACATGGCCCTGTATGGACTCTGGGAGACAAGAGAACTATATTAAGAAATGCAGCACCTGTTTCTCCCTATGTGGCCACCCTGCTTCCAATAATGTTCTGTATCTTTGTCTGAATGTCAGTGTGTTGTATGTGGTATACACTTTTCTAAACCATTCTATAAGCCATCTGAAATGCTGCAGATGTTTTAAAAGAATTCTACCACACTTGTTTACTTTAAACTTTGGAACAGGCAAACAGCTAAAGTCAACAACAGTACAGAGTACAGTCATTTACAACTTACCCCTTCTGAAAATTTACCTACTATTGCTGCACATTCTCACCCAAAAAGAAACATCAAACACATACCCATTTTGGGAAGAAGTTCCTTATCAGCTCCCTTGAAAAAGCACACGTAGATCACTAATCCTTTCTGAACCTGTGATAAATCACCACAGTAAACTCAGATTAGAAACTTCAATGTAGAGATACAAAGGTAAATGAATAAAATTTCACAACTGTTACAGATGCAAAGGTTAAAGGCGAAGGAAGAGAATTAAGTTTTTACAATATTGATTTCTTAAATATGTGCAAAAACAAGTATTTTTCAATATTCAATCCCCCCAATTATAATTTCTTTCAAAAATTAAGTTTAAAATACAGCCAACAGCAGTGAAGACCACAGGTTTTACCTTCAAACATTTACTTCTAATCAAAATCTTTAGACTGTGAACTAACTTCCTTCCCTCCTTATAAGGCAAGACCAAGACTTAAAAACATTTACTTTGCAGGGCCCCACTTACTCAACACCAAATGACTTCACATTATATCTCATGCGGCTGAAGACACAATTACTATTTCTCCTGAGCTTCCTGATCGATTTACTTGCAAATCGTGAAAATAAGGCTCTGACTTTATTTCAATAAACCTTCCAATTATTTCTTGTTATTGTAAATGCTTTAAATAAACATATTTATTAGGCCTTGGAAACTGCATTTATGATACTGAGTTCAACATCACAAGGTTGTCTGTCACCGAGAATGTAAGCTCATTTCCTTTATATAATGACTTGGATATTTCTTTATTAGCTCCTGTAGGATAGGGACTATATGGAAAAAGACACTTGATAAATGAGTTTGATTTTGCTGCTTAGTAAATCATTAAGTTTTTTAATACTGTAGATTAACCCTGTTGAGTCCAAGAGCTATTATAAAGATTAAGTGAGTTAATACTTGTAAGGTGCTTAAAATAGTGCCTGGTTCATAGTAAGAGCTATATATGTGTTCATTAAATGAGTATGTAAAAATAAACTTAAGATCTGGAACACAATTTATTTTATATTTTAATTCCCAAAGCACTTTATAGATGGTTTGTATATATTCAATAAGAATTTATTTTACCTGTGGATTGGATTTAAGTTTTACTGTATCTTATAGGATCTATGTGTTACTTCCATTGTGTTTTATGTAAATATAACTGCAGTTCTATTCTCACACCTGATTTACCTGGAAAAGAAGTAATTTTTAAAAAGTACAATTGTGCTTCTGGAACAGGCAACAGCCTCCAGTGCACACTCACAATAAGGAGCTGGCAGGCTGAATGATAGTATCCACACTGTTCCAGGCTCTCCCCTGGGATTGCTTCAACACGGCCAAAATCCCAGGCATATTCATATTTGGGTACTTGCAGTGCCAGAACTAAATACCTAATTATTTGCAGAAATAGACACCTGTCCTTTCCATTCCCCACAATACCTCCTCATAAGGGTAATATTTTCTTTTAATTTATTCCAGTTACAGACCTTAAATTGACCCGCTTCAAATCCCCCTCTTCATGTCAGAATCGCTTTCCTCTGTAGCTTCTTTTGGTATAAAACACATCAAATACATAGAAAAGTGCAGATAATCCTCACTGTAGCTTAAAAATTTCACCTCCCCAGAAGAAAAACATTAGCCTGTAACAGCAAAGCTCTAAATCAGCAATTTTTAACTTTTTTCATCTCACAGCACACATAAACTACTAAAATTCTGCCCCATACCAAAAAATACATTTTCTGCCAATGTGACATAAAAAAAAAGGTGTAATTTTGATTCATTCACACCGGATGGCTATTGCTGTGTTGGCTGCTGTCATTTTTTAATTTGACCTTCTAAGGGAAAAGAGGTCAGTGCACCTGACTAAATAGCCAGGTGCTGCATGTTGTAAAAGGCCTTGCAGCACACTGGCTGAAAATCGCTGCTCTAAATGAAGGAAAGTAAAACATGAAAAACCACCTCAAATCTCCGACAATTAAAACATGTGAAATTAGAACTTTTGAAAATAGAAGAGGGGAGAGGATGCTTGAGGAGAATTTACTTTCTATCTCTTTATGCTAATTTGAATGTGTAGGAGTGAAAAACAAAGCTTTAAAATAGCTTTCTAAAAAATATATATTTTTGATTATGCTATTATAGTTGTCCCATTTTTTTCTCCCCTTTATTCCCTTCCGACCTGTACCCCCCCTCTCACCATCATTCCCCCACCTTAGTTCATGTCCATGGGTGGTACATATAACTTCTTTGGCTTCTACATTTTCCATACTATTCTTAACCTCCCCCTGTCTATTTTCTACCTACCATTTATGTTTCTTATTCCATCTACCTTTTCCTCCATTCTCCCCCATCCCCTTCCCTGCTGATAACCTTCCATGTGATCTGTATTTCTGTGAATCTGTTCCTGCTCTAGTTTGCTTAGTTTGCTTTTGTTTTTTTAGGTTTTGTTGATAGTTGTGAATTTATTGTCATTTTACTGTTCGTAGTTTTGATCTTCTTTTTCTTAGATAAGTCCCTTTAACATTTCAGATAGTAAGGGCTTGGTGATGATGCACTCCTTGAACTTGACCTTATCTGGGATGCACTTTCTCTGCCCTTCCATTCTAAGTGAAAGCTTTACTGGATAGAGTAATCTAGGTTGTAGGTCCTTGCCTTTCATGACTTTGAATACTTCTTTCCAGACCCTTCTTGCCTGCAAGGTTTGAGAAATCAGCTCATAGTCTTATGGGAAGTCCTTTGTAGGTAACTGTCTCCTTTTCTCTTGCTGGTTTTAAGATTCTCTCCTTATCTTTCATCTTGGCTAATGTAATTATGATGTGCCTTGGTGTGTGCTTCCTTGGATCCAACTTCTTTGGGACTCTCTGAGCTTCCTGGACTTCCTGGAAGTCTATTTCCTTTGCCAGATTGGGGAAGTTCTCCTTCATTATGTTTTCAAGTAAGCTTTCAATGTCTTGGTCTTCCTCTTTTCCTTCTGGCACCCCTATGATTTGGCTGTTGGAACGTTTAAAGATGTCCTGGAGGTTCCTAAGCCTCTCCTCACTTTTTTGAACTCTTGTTTCTTCATTCTGTTCTGGTTGAATGTTTGTTTCTTCCTTCTGGTCTAATCCGTTGATTTGAGTCCTGGTTTCCTTCCTGTCACTGTTGGTTCCCTGTACATTTTCCTTTATTTCACTTTTCATAGCCTTCATTTTTTCATCTAATTTGTGACCATATTCAACCAATTCTGTGAGCATCCTGATTACCAGTGTTTTGAACTGTGCATCTGATAGGTTGGCTATCTCTTTGTTGCTTAGCTGTATTTTTTCTGGAGCTTCGATCTGTTCTTTCATTTGGGCCATTTTTTCCCCTCTCAGTGTGCCTGTTACATAGTAAGGGACAGAACCTTAGGTATTCGCCAGGGTGGGGCATGTTGTGGCACTGTATGTGGGGGGTGGGGTTCCAGAGGGAACAGTGCCACTTGTTCAGCTCTTTCCCGGCTTTCGGTCACTTCCCCAGCTACCTACAAGCAAATTGGGCCCTTCTGGTGCTGATTCCTGGATGGGTGGTTTTGTGTATGTTCTAGGACCCTTTGGGTCTCTCCAAGAACTCTCCTGTGAGGCTGGGAGTTTCTCCCACTGCCTCAACCTCCCCAGGTTTTTTTAGTCAGAAGTTTTGAGGCTTTATTTTCCCGAGCCGGAACCCTGGGTTGCATGGTCTGTCTCTCTCCCAGTTGTAACTCTTGGTTTATCTGCACACAAATGTGGGACCGCCTGCTCTGCCAGCCATTGCCTCACCCAGTCCACCAGCCGCTGCCTTGCTGCGAGTCCTCTCGACCCTGGCTGCCCATCTCTGCCCCTCCTACCGGCCTGAGTGAATGTTTCTTCTTTAACTCCTTGGTTGTCAGACTTCCCTACAGTTCAATTTTCTGGCAGTTCTGGTTGTTTTTTGGTTTTAAATTTGTTGTTGTCCTTCTTTTGGTTGTGTGAGGAGGCAAAGTGTATCTACCTACGCCTCCATCTTGTCTGGAAGTTCTCTAAAATAGCTTTTAAAATTATAAATGAAGATTGATAGTTTGGAAGCCTGCTAAAATGTTTGTGATTTTGCATAAGGAGATGTGGCATGAATATAAAACGATAAAGAAGCATGGAAGAAATCTTAAGGATTAACAAGTTTTGGATTTACTGTCCTATGAGGCAACTATAAAATAAGCGGTTCTGTAGATACGATGGCAAAAATAGGAAGAATAAAATTTCAATAAGGAAGAGGAATCAAGATCTCAAAAAAGGCCACTAAGAAAATAAGAAATAAGAAACGTGAGTTTTTCAGAAAGAAAAGGGGAGGGGAAATATAGGAACGTTTATGCTTCTATTTCCAAGTTAGCAGAGGGTAAGAGATTCTGATATAAGAATAATCACCCACATCATAGTTTATGGATAGTCATTTAAAATAATGGCTATGACTGTGTTAAGGGATGTTAGATCTGGGACCAAATCCTGCAGGTAAGATGAGTGTATGTGATGCTCCTACATTTACTAGGACCTCCAAAAAGTCTTAATTATGAACTAACATTCTTCCTCATTTCATCTTACTCCAAAAATAAGTCAGGCGCTTCAAATAACATCTTATTTGTTCTTGCAAAAGCAGGGGCAGGCTTTCTCAAAAAGGCAAGTATACAAATAGAAGGAAATCATATTGGTGTAAACGTTTTAAATTCTTTGGAGGAAATGCGTTCCATAACAAAACGGTATTGTAACAGTGGCCTTTGTTGCTATTTGGAAATAAGTCAAACTTTTAAAAGTTCCTTTACAAAAGAATTGCTTCTTGGAAAATCTCATTTCTCTGTTGATGCAGGTGCAATCAACCTTAACAAGGAAATAAAGTCAAAACGGACTTTAGTGTTCGCAATAAATCAACCCACTAGCTCGACCCAAGCACAGCAAGCAAAGGGCGTGGCATGGCCTTTAGACTCTTTTAAGCGAGAGATCGGAGACAAAATAGGTCTGAAGTCTGCCAAGCTCCGGCAGGCGCACAGTGAGAGGAAGTTCAAATTCCCGAGGTACCAAGCAGGGAACATGCTCCTTCTCTGCAGGAGTAAGTCAGAGGAAGAAGGAGTGAGGCTGGTGGGGCAGGGCTGAGACACAGACAGGCAGACCATTGTGGGCAGCTTTGGGCAGACTGGCCAGAAGTCCCGTGCCACCCACGGCGCGGGCTGAGAGCCACGCGGCCGGCTCCCAGAAAGACGCTGGGAAGGGGGGCGGGAGGAGGAGCAAGTCACCGACGCGACGCCGCAGGAACCGCCCCTGCGCCGGAGGATGACTGGAGCGCAGAGCCGACGTTACCTCCACCCACTGGGCCGCGGTGTCCCCCTCCGCAGGGCGCACTTGCAGCCGGGCGTGCAGGCACTGCTGCAGGAGCGCCCGGGCCTGAGGTGTCCGGCCGCTTTCAGCCATGGCTCGGGCTCTGCGGCGACCTCACGGGTTCAGGCCGCGCGCCAGGCAAGCTCGGTCCTCAGAGCGCAGGGAATCCGAAGCACGACAGTGCGGAGGGACGTTCTGGTCGTTCGTTGCCCCGCCTCTCTGAGGGCGGGGCCTCTCCTGGGCTCTCTGGTGACTAGTGTGCAGTTTTCAAAGACAACTTACTAACCCCTAAGCAGAACCTACCTACCTCTGTAGTAGGTGCTTAGGGTGTATTTTTAAATGAGTGAAAAGTCATATTGGATCTGTTTCCTACCCAACTTTTAAAGAAACATTTTTCCGCTCAGAAAGCTTAAATTTCCTGACGTTAAAAAATTTTAATCTGCTTTAATATTTTGCACATTATAAGGAGAAGTAGAAAGAATGAATCAACCAAATCACACAGTGTAAGCGGAGATGAAACTGAAAGCTATAACTGTTTCAAAATTGTTCTTACCCCAAACAATAAAACAATGCTGCCTCCTTTGTCAGGAATGCTGTAAATTATTCTGATCCTGCAGTTGTGGAAAGGTTATGGAATGCTACGTGGATACACACTGGACCTCAATCCTTTAGAAAACATCCTTGCTAAAAATACTCTTGTCCAAGAAAGTGTGTGGTTGTTAACTTTTAAACCTGCTACTAATACAACAAATAAAGTGACATCGACATATTCATAGGCACACAGTGGTGTTGAATTCTGTGGTGTGCTTCCTGTAAGTAGATATTAGAATGTAAATAAAATTAAACAAGGACTTGATTTTGTTTCCCACACATCATATTCTTTGAACAACCATCAGAGTGGCATTATTTTTCTATGGGGTCATCGGGTTTAGATGAGGGATAATAGTGTTACCCAGATTGCATTACCCAATTGATTTGGTCATTGATTTGGGCTGTTGGCACAATATGCCTATACATTGGGGTCTGTTGTAGAAGATGACATCACTGACAGTGTTGCTATCCATACAAAGTAGTGTGACTGAAGAAAATAATCCATGCATAATTAATGGTCCTTTCTACATAAAATCGATGTTGCCTGTTTGCTGGTTATCTTGCAGCTGCCTTACACTTTTTGTAAAAACAAAAAGCAAGATCTCACATTATCTCTGATTGCTGCATTTCAGGCACTGACATTTGTAAACTTTTGTTGATATTTGTAAAGCACAAATGAGTTGCATTGTCTGCACCTGTATGTCATTACTGTAACTATTGAGTCTCTTTTCTCTTTCACTCCCAGGCTCAAGTCTTACAGGGCAGGAAGGACCTTTGACATGGAGGCCCTTAGCCTTGACCTAAAATAAGAGACAACTTCGACGACTGTTTGTATATGGGTGAAGGAGTTAGGCAGTTCTTTTGAAAATAGGGTGGGAAATCTTTCCTGTGAATAGATAGAGTCTGGTTGATAATGGTTAGTGTCTTAAAGATCACCAATTATTTTAAACATTCATTCCTGTTGGGTAGGGATCTCCTGGACATTAGGTAATACAGCAATAGTTTGTGGCTCACTTATTCTTCCCTTCTAACTGCAGAGGGCAGTAGAGAGTAAGCACCAGAGAGAGAGTAGAATTTCTTTTCAGTATTTTATTTATTTTTTAAACATCACGCCTCATCCCACAAAGAATTAAGAAGGCAAAACCTACATGCACTAAAATAGTAAAATGTTAGGAATAAACAAAGTAGAATTTTGTCAATAAATTCCAATGGGAGAAATTAAAAACAAGTAAGATTGGTTCTCTCTAGAGTTCTGAGATGATACAGTATGTAGCAAAGTTTTCACAGAAACATAACTTCAATTTTTGTTACAAAACATTATGTTTGTCATATGTAATGTTGATGTGGAGCATGTTGTACACTTTCCTTCAAGTTAGAAGTCAAAGGCAAACCATAGCATTAAGGAAGGATGAAGTGGTTCACTGGAATATAGAGAGTTTTGTCTCTCGAGTATATAAGAACTCACTGTCTGGGTAGGAGTAGTTCTCTCAGCTCTACAATGATGACAGGGGACCATATGTATAGTGGGTACTTATGAATGCATTCTAGGCCTTCTGAGATGGTACAACAACTTATTTAGAGTTGTTTTAAGTTGTTTAATTAATTCAAGTTGACTGTCCCAAATTTTAACATTCAAAAGTATTTCACGAATATGAAAAATTTGAGAACCACTTCTAAAAGATCCTTTACAATTTTTGCTAGGCTTCCTGGTTGTAAAGTAGAAAGGAAAGAGAAAGGAACTATATTCTGTTTCACAGTCCTCAGACGAAGCAGAGCTTTACCTAAGATTTAGCTTTTAAAGGAGCCTCTTACCTGAGACCTTATATAGGGGTATGCTAATCTGTAGAAGTGACACTGGAAGACATAGATGTTTCATATTAGGGAAGGCTGGAAGAACTCTACCCCTCACTTCAAAACGCAGAGATTTATTTTTTTCATTGCCTACAGGGGTGATCCAATTCTGAGAAATTGGTTCATACTACTTAAAATGCACATGTATTGGGGTATAACCAGAATACTAAGTTATTCATTTGTAATTAAGAAATGTTGCTATGACTGGAGTAGAAATTCTCACCTTGGTCCGTCCATTTTCCCCTGAGGTCAAGCATGGGATACTAGATCATATTTAGAAATCTCTTTACTAATTTACTGTGAGAGAGAGTCACTTTTTCACAAGGCATCTGAAACTAAGGTGTAGAAGCCCCATGTGAATCTTGGCTTCAAGACACTTGCCACATGCACTAAGGCTGAAGAAAGAGTAAACAAACAGATTCAAATAACGGCCTACAGGAAAATGCTCCAAGCCACACCCAAATATTTTGTCATGGAGCCTCCTTTTACAGAGGCAGACACTGAGGCCACAAGGGTTAATCCAGCTGAAGCCCCCTCTCTGGAAATATGAGGCCTCTGAACATGACAGTTCCCACCCAACAGCTGAGTCTCTCTTTAACGTGAATAGTTTGTACAATCAAGTAGGGGATGGAATTTGGTTTGGAACTTTGTATTGATTGATCTTTTGATTCAATTTGCTTTTGTAAATTCTTATTTTATTACTGCACCATTTGCTGGTGTGTTGCCTAGGTAACATACCATAGCAAGGGCTTTTTACTCTAAGGCAATGATGTATATCTTTGGCAGTCGATAGGACTTCGAAGGCCAGGCTGATTAATTATCTTGATCTTTGGGTTATTTTTCAGTTCCTAGTATTGTGATAACTTAGCAAAGCATTGCATAACCTTTTAAATATTTGTCTACTTCTGTGGCTGTTTTGGCAAGTCAGACCATCTTGTTGTAAGGGCTTTTTATAATGTTGATGCCTGTATGCTTTGTAAGTAGAAATTGTGAAATATTTTATTTTATTTATTTTTTAAAAATATGTTTTATTGATTATGCTATTACAGTTGTCCCATTCCCCCCCTTTATTCCCCTCCATCCTGTACACTCCCTCCCACCATCATTCTCCCCTTTAGTTCATGGCCATGGGTCATATATATAAGTTCTTTGGCTTCTACATTTCCTGTACTATTCTTAACCTCCCCCTGTCTATCTTCTACCTACCATTTATGCTACTTATTCTCTGTACCTTTTCCCCCTCCCTCCCCCTCGCACTCCTCCACTGATAACCCCCATGTGATCTCCATTTCTGTGATTCTGTTCCTGTTCTAGTTGTTTGCTTAGTTTGTTTTTGGTTTTGTTTTCTTTAGGTTTGGCTCATAATAGCTGTGAGTTTCTTGTCCTTTTACTGTTCATATATTTTATCTTCCTTTCTTAGATAAGTCCCTTTAACTTTTCATGTAATAAGGGCTTGGTGGTGATGAACTCCTTTAACTTGACCTTATCTGGAAAACACTTTATCTACCCTTCCATTCTAAATGATAGTCTTGCTGGGTAGAATAATCTTGGATGTAGGTCCTTGCTTTTCATGACTTGGAATACTTCTTCCCACACCCTTCTTGCCTGCAAGGTTTCTTTTGAGAAATCAGCTGATCTTATGGGAACTCCTTTGTAGGTAACTGTTTCCTTTTCTCTCACTGCTTTTAAGATTCTCTCCTTATCTTTCATCTTGGCTAATGTAATTATGATGTGCCTTGGTGTGTGCTTCCTTGGGTCCAACTTCTTTGGGACTCTCTGAGCTTCCTGGACTTCCTGAAAGTCTATTTCCTTTGCCAGATTGGGGAAGTTCTCCTGTATTTGTTCAAATAAGTTTTCAATGCTTTGGTCTTCCTCTTCTCCTTCTGGTACCCCTATGATTTGGGTTTTGGAATGTTTAAAGATGTCCTGGAGGTTCCTAAGCCTCTTCTCATTTTTTTGAACTCTTGTTTCTTCATTCCGTTCTGGATGAATGTTTGTTTCTTCCTTCTGGTCCAAACCGTTGATTTGAGTCCTGGGTTCCTTCCTCTCACTGTTGGTTCCCTGTACATTTTCCTTTATTTCACTTTTCATAGCCTTCATTTTTTCATCTAATTTGTGACCATATTCAACCAATTCTGTGAGCATCCTGATTACCAGTGTTTTGAACTGTGCATCTGATAGGTTGGCTATCTCTTCATCGCTTAGTTGTATTTTTTTCTGGAGCTTTCATCTGTTCTTTCATTTGGGCCACTTTTTTCCTCTCAGGGCCTGTTACACAGTAAGCGGCAGAGCCTGAGGTGTTCACCGGAGTGGGGCAAGTCACTGGTTCTGATGCTGTATGTTGGGAAGGGGTCCAAGAGGGAACAGTGCTGCTTGCTCCACCCTTTGCTGGTATTCAGTCACTTCCCCCACTACCCACAAGCAAATTGGGCCTTTCTGGTGCTGATTCCTGGGTGAGTGGGCTTGTGTATTCTAAGACCCTGTTGGTCTCTCCAATGAACACTCCTGCGAGGTTGGGAGTTTCTCCCGCTGCCACCTCAACCCCTACTGGCGTTTTCAATCAGGGTTTGAGGCTTTATTTCCCCATCCTTGAACTCTGCATTGCCTGGTCTGTCTCGCTCCCCAGTTGATCCTCCCAGTTTATCTGCACTTGAATGTGGGACCACCCAGTAGGCCATCTGCCACCTTGCCAGGTCTGCCAGCCACTGCCTTTCTGCGAGTCCTCTCCGCCCAGCTGCCCGTCTCCGCCCCTCCTATCCATCTGGATGAATGTTTCTTCTTTAACTCCTTGGTTGTCGGACTTCCATACAGTTTGATTTTCTGTCAGCTCTGGTTGTTTTTTGGTTTTAAATTTGTTGTTGTCCTTCTTTTGGTTGTGCGATGAGGCACAGTGTGTCTACCTATGCCTCCATCTTGGCCGGACGTCAAAATTGTGAAATATTTTAAAGTGGGCAAGAGATTTCTAGATATTCTTTTAATGGAATGCTAAAGCCTCTGGGGATTACCTGGCCATATAAGGTATAAGGATTTGTCTTTGACTAGTCTGTCTTACAACTCTGTAGAGATAGAAGTTAACTTTTTTTAAACACTGATAGTAAGCATATTGTTCCTCATCATAAAAGTGTACAATTTGATTAGCACCCAGTGCATATTGATTGGTTTTGCAACTTTTTAAAATCGATTTTATTTACTTATTTTTAGAGACAGGGTAAGGGAGAGAGAAAGAGAGGGAGAGGAACATCAGTGTGTGGTTGCCTCCCACTTGCCCCTCACTGGGGACCTGGCCTGCAACCCAGGCATGTGCTCTGACTGGGAATTGAACTGGCAACCCTTTGGTTTGTAGGCTGGGGCTCAATCCACTGAGTCACACCAACCAGGACATGACTTTTGAATCCATTTATAAATTCATTTCAGCCTTCCTTGATTGACTATAAACACATATAGCACCTTGAGTTCTCTCTTTCTCTCTTTTAAATAAACTTTAAATTTTAGGATAGATTTTGCTTTACAGAAAAGTTATAAAGATACTATAGAGAGTAGAGTTTCCATATACCCCACACCAATTTCTCCTATTATTAACATCTCAAATTCCTCTGGTATGTGTTTGTCACACTAAGGAACCAGCATAGTTACATTAATTAAATTCCATACTTTATTCAGATCTCATTAGTTTTTCTCTAAATTCTTTTTCTGGATCCCATTATATTTAGTAATCATGTTTCCTTAGACTGTGGTAGTTTCTCAGACATTCCTTCTTTTTAATGATCTTGGCAGTTTTGAGGATTACTGGTCAGATATATTGCAGGATGCTCCTCTATTGGAACTTGATGTTTTCCTCATGATTAGCCCGAAGGGAGTAGCCAGAGCCCCTCTTTAGAAGGAGTCTGGAATTAAGAGGTAAAGACTTATATAGACCCTTAAGAGAAGGCATCGAATCTCTTCTTGGCCGTTGGCTAAGATCAAGTGAAAAGAAGACATTGACCTGCCAAGAAGCACAGCCAACTCCAGGGGATCCTTTAGGAAGGGAGCTAGGGAAATAAATAACCGATCCCATTCTTCATCTTCCTTCTACTTCCTGCCAAAGCTCACCATTGGAAAAACCCAACAAGAAGCTAGGAAACATGCCCAGCTTACAGGGCATAAAGCAGGATGAAGAATGCTTAAATGTGGATCTGGAAGACAAAGAAAAGTTATCTGGCACACTAACTGAAGAACTCATAAAGATCACAATGGAGACTCCTTTGTCATCTTTTTGTTGGAAGATGGCAGCTGGGAAGAAAGAGAGAGAGACAGCTGCAGTTAACATGTCTAATGGAAATCCTCAATTTCTCCAAGAGCTTAGAGAGGTGAAGTTTGAGTGAATTATCAGTGTAAGATGAGTCAAGGTCCTTTTGGTCGCTGAGGATATGGGAAGACATTAGAGGAGAATGGTTGCTGGGATCCTAGCAGTGGTGAAAAGGTCCCTACACAGTTCACCTTGCCTGGCAGGAAAGGATGGAGCCACTGACTTCCAGGGGACTTGCAGACTAGAATAAGAAGCATGTTAGGGCACTGCTAAGGACCTAAGTCCTTACAGCTCTCCTGGAATCTTTTGGACTATGGGGGAAGAGACTTGAAATTGGATTTGATTTGATACAGAAAAACAGAATAAATGATTTTAATTGTCTTCGAGTGTTATAACTAAGTTCATCCTGACTCCAGCAGGGTGTAAATAGAGATTTCAATAATGAATTGTTCATATATACCTCACTCTTCAATTTCTTTGCTTGAGATGGAAAAGGAAAAGCAGTATTATCAAGTGGCAGCCTTCTGATTGTTTGCTCTTTTTGGCAAGTGAAGCGAAAGGAATACAGTAGCTAATCAGCATGCTTGAGGAAGGACGTTCTAAAGATGTCACAAGTAGAGAAAATTCCAAGTCCATAATTAATTAATAATGGTATTAATTATTTACCCAATTGTTTATAAACATTTATGAATCATGCCAGACATCGAGCCAGGTGCTGGAAATATATGAGGAACAAGATACTGTTCTTACTCTCAGGGAGCTCAGAATTTAGTGAAGAAATAAGGAAAACAATGAGAAGCATTAGCAAAACTGTTTCTTTTTCCATCATTGTGATTTTTACCTTCCCGTAGCAGAGGTGTCCTAGGGCCACATGCATCCCAGGATGGCTATGAATGCAGCCTGACACAAAATCATAAACTTACTTAAAACATTATGAGATTTTTTTGTGATTACATGTTGCAATGTATTTAATGTGTGGCCCAAGACAACTCTTCTTCCAGGGTGGCACAGAGACGCTAGAAGGTTGAACATCCCTGCAGGGAAAGGACAGGAGTTGGAAGGGGAGCTGCCTCCTGGAAAGCCTGAACTAAACTGAACAGATGACTGGCTTTAACTGGAGAGAAGAGATCTGTGGTCCAAACCAGATTTTCAGGTTTGGACCACACTGAGGCATTTTTTTTTCTTAGTCACCAACTGACTCTCTCTTCATAATATCTCTGTGTTTTTCTCTTTTATAACACTTCCCCATACAGTAAGTCCTCCCTTAACATTGTTGATAGGTTCTGAGACTTTAAGCAAAACAATGTTCAAAGAAACCAATTTCACCATGAGCTAATTGACGTAAATAAGAGTTCAATTCCAACGGCATCTCATCAATGTTATAATGAAATGATGTTGAATGAAATGATGTTATTAGAGGACCTGCTGTACATATATTATGCTGTCTTCAGAGTCTCCAAAATTCACTTGAGGCTTGACCTCCAACTCAGTGAAGGTTTCCTTCCTCTAGGCCACAATCAAAAGTAATATCCTAAGTACTGTATTTAGCTGCACTCTGCTGGGTGTGAAGCTGATTAAAGTAATTCCCATTAACTTGTGAATGAAACTTAACCATCTTAAAAGGTCTATTTGCATTTTAATAGCAGTCCCTTAACACAAATTAATCTCTAATTGGGAGAATGTGTGAGAGTTACTTTTTGTGGGAAGAAGGAGAGGGAATTGCTCCTTAATTCTCTAAGTTTAAAATTGTTGCCATGCTCAGAGCCTTTGGATTCTCACCTCCCAGGCACTCCTCACACAATGCAATTTTGCTTCTCTTCCAGAAGCTAATCACTCAGAAAAGCTTGATTAAATTCAACGGACACTATCTTTTGCATAGCTTTTATATTTGGGGAAATTCCCACATTGTGAGAGTATCCTTTTTCCTCCCATGTGGAAATCAGACCTCAGTTCCCCAGAACCCTTTGCAGCTAGGGTGCTGGCATGCCTGTTAGACGCCCTCATGCAAGATTACACTTGCAAGTGAGCGATGTGAAAAACAAGCTCTGCACAGGGCTTCCATTTTCCTGATGTTGGTGCTGGCAGAGCTTTTAGGCATAGGAGGGTTTCAGACCTGATGCCGAAGTGGCATTGGTGGCAGTAGCAGTTGCATAAAACCAAACTGCTAGTATTTTGGGCTCAGTGGCAGCAGCAGCAGAGGTTGGTACCATTTATTAAAACAGGGAACAACAGTGACAGATCCCTGGTCTAGACAGTTTTGAGGTATGTCTAAGGCACTGTTCCCGGGACTGTAGCCTAGAATGCTTGTCCAGCCATCCTAATAATTTTGTGAACTACTTAATATCCTTTAATAAATCAGTTCTTGGTTAAGCCAGCCAGAATGAAATCTACTGTTTGCAACCAAGTCTTGTAATTGATAGTCCTCCTAAACATTCCCTTCTTCCTCTACTTTGGAACCAACAGAATTTACAGGACAAGACTCTCTTGCTTTTCTCTATCTCCAGTTCTACTTTCTCAGTTCAGGCCACACCACCTGTTAACTGGATGACTGCAGCATTATCCAATTGGATCACTCACCCGCAGTTTTGACCTCTCCACGATAGCAGCCAGAGTGATCTTTCTAAAATACAATTTTAATTCTATGACTCTTTGGCTTACAACACTTCGGTGGCTCCCTAATGGCCTCAGGATAGAGTCTAGGATCAAGTCCAAACTCCTTAGCAGGGGCTTTTGGAATCTAGGCCTGGCTGACTTTTCTAGCTCATCTTGGCTATGCCTGTTCCTTATACCTATGCTCCAATCATACTCTATTCTTGCTCTGGACCAGCAGTGATGGATCTCCTGGGATTCTGTCAGAAATGCAGAATCTCAGCTCTACTCTAGACTTACTGAATCAGAATTAGCATTTTAACAGACCATTACATGATTCCTATGCATATTCAAACTTCGTTAGTGCTGCTTTACAGCACTGTGCCTTCTTCCCCTCTGGGACTTTTACATATTCTGCTTCCTCTGCTGTACTATTCTTCCCCATTTTTATGCATCCACAGGTGTAAAATTCATTTTCACCAGGGTCCACATCAGCCTCGTGGTTGCCTTCAAAGGGCCAAATGTAATTTTAGGACTGTATAAATGTAACTACTCCTTAACAGTTAAGGGAGAGCTGGGTGCTGCTGCTGGGTAGAAACAAGGTGCCAGGCTGGATAAAACAAAGTGGGGGTTTGGATTCGGCCATGTGTTTGTCACCTGTGATCTACACTGTTCTGCAGAACTCATCCTGGAAAAATTCTCTGACTCGTAACAGCTGGATTGGGGGCTTTCATTCGTTCCTCCAAACATGGCACTTATTCCTTTGTACTATAATGATGTTTTTACTGTTTCTTCTTCCCTGCTGAACAGAGGTTTTCTATTCTGGTTGTACTTTAGAGTCAACCTGAAAACTTAAAAAAAAAAAAAAAAAAAAAACAGACTTCTGGCCAAGATGGAGGTGTAGGTAGACACACTGTGCCTCCTCACACAACCAAAAGAAGGACAAAAACAATTTAAAAACAAAAAACAACCAAAACTGACAGAAAATTGAACTGTATGGAAGTCCAACAAGAAAGCAGTTAAGGAAGAAACATTCATCCAGACCGATAGGAGGGGCAGAGATGGGCAGCTGGGTGGAGAGGACTCGCAACAAGGCAGTGGCTGGAGGGCCAGGTGAGGCAGTGGCTTGCAGACTGGGTAGTCCCACATTCACATGCAGATAAACTAGGAGGAACAACTAGGGAGCCAGATTGACCACACAACCCAGGGTTCCAGTACCAGGAAATAAAGACTCAAAGCCTCTGACTGCAAACACCTGTGGAGGTTGAGGCACCAGCAGGAGAAACTCCCAGCTTCACAGGAGAGCTCATTGGAGAGACCAACAGGGTCCTAGAACATACACAAGCCCACCCACCCAGGAATCAACACCAGAAGGGCCCAATTTGCTTGTGGGTAGTGGAGGAAGTGACTGAATACTGGCAGAGGGTGGAGCAAGCAGCCCTGTTCCCTCTCGAACTCCTCCCCCACATACAGCATTACAACCAGTGACTTGCCCCACCTTGGTGAACACCTAAGGCTCTGCTGCTTACTACATAACAGGTGCACCCAAACAAACAAAAAATGGCCCACATGAAAGAACAGATTGAAGCTCCAGAAAAAATACAACTAAGGAACAAAGAGATAGCCAACCTATCAGATGCACAGTTCAAAACACTGGTAATCAGGATGCTCCAGGAACTCACTGGGTACTTTAACAGCATTAAAAAGACCCAGGCATCAATGAAGGTTGCATTATGTGAAATAAAGAAAAATGTACAGGGAACCAACAGTGATGGGAAGGAAACCAGGACTTATATCAACGGTTTGGACCAGAAGGAGAAACAAACATTCAACCAGAACAGGATGAAGAAACAAGAGTTCAAAAAAATGAGGAGAGGCTTAGGAACCTCCAGGACATCTTTAAACATTCCAGCAGCCAAATCATAGGGGTGCCAGAAGGAAAAGAGGAAGACCAAGACATTGAAAACTTACTTGAAAAAAAAATAATGAAGGAGAACTTCCCTAATCTGGCAAAGGAAATAGACTTCCAGGAAGTCCAGGAAGCTCAGAGAGTCCCAAAGAAGTTGGACCCAAGGAAGCACACACCAAGGCACATCATAATTACATTAGCCAAGATGAAAGATAAGGAGAGAATCTTAAAAGCAGCAAGAGAAAAGGAGACAGTTATCTACAAAGGAGTTCCCATAAGACTGTCAGCTGATTTCTCAAAAGAAATCTTGCAGGCAAGAAGGGGCTGGAAAGAAGTATTCCAAGTCATGAAAGACAAGGACCTATATCCAAGATTACTCTATCCAGCAAATCTTTTAGAATGGAAGGGCAGAGAAAGTGCATCCCAGATAAGGTCAAGTTAAAGGAGTTCATCATCACTAAGCCCTTATTAGCTGAAATGTTAAAGGGACTTATCTAAGAAAAAGATAAAAACTACGAACAGTAAAATGACAACAAACACAGTTATCAACAACAAAACCTAAAAAAAACAAAAGCAAAAGCAAACTAAGCAAATAACTGGAACAGGAACAGAAACACAGAAATGGAGATCACATGGAGGGCTCTCAGTAGGGGAGGGGGAGTGGGGGAGAGGGGGGAAAGGTGCAGAGAATAAGTAGCATAAATGATAGGTAAAAAATAGACAGGGGGAGGGTAAGAATAATATAGGAAATGTAGAAGCCAAAGAACTTATATATATGACCCATGGACATGAACTAAAGGGGGCGAATGCGGGTGGGAAGGGGAGTGCAGGGTGGAGGGGAATAAGGGGGGGAAAATGGGACAACTATAATAGCATAATCAATAAAATATATTTTAAAAAATAGAGATTCCTGAGTCCTGCCCCTAGAAAGTTTGGGTTTAATTGGTTTGGATAAGGCCTAGACACTTGTATTTTTAAAAAAATGTCCCAGATGGTTATAATGTGGAACCAAATTCAGAAGCACCACGCTAGACTTTAAGTTTCTTGAGGACAGGGATTGTGTCTTATTCCTTGTTGCATTCTCAGAGCCCTCCACAGCATCAGGTACTTAAACTAAGCCAGTAAATAATTGTTGTGCCTAGTTCCTCAGGGATATGGAACCAGACTTGCGTTGCACACACCACGCTGCCTTACTTCACAAACTCTTATATGTTAGCAGTGGGGCAGCCTGTTCATCTTCTTACAACACGGAGCCATTTTTTGAGAAAAGAACTTGAACTGACATTTGAAATATATCTAATCATTCTGTCCTTGAGCCAGTTTGATGCTGATGTAATGACGTAAGTTTATATAATTGGATGCTGATAGGCATGTTGTTTTCAAACACTGTACACACTGATTCCACAAAGCAGAGCCACTCATTCTTGGTTTATAAACCTCTTGGGGCCTGAGAATTCAAAATAGTGAGGATGTTGATGAGGTCAACACAATTATAACAAGTACATTTTCTAGATATTAACCATGGTTGTTTGACAAATTTAAAAAATACATTAAAAATTTTTTAATTTTGACATAGTCCAATTTATCTATTTTCTAAAGATTTTATTTATTTATTTTTAGAGAAAGAGGAAGGGAGGGAGAAAGGAAGGGTGAGAAATACTGATGTGCAAGAGATACATCCATTGGTTGCCTCTCCCACACCCCCTACTGGGGACCTGGCTTGCAACACGGGTATGTGCCCTGACTGGGAATCAAATCAGCAAGCTTTTGGTTTGCAGGCCAGCACTCAGAACGCTGAGCCACACCAGCCAGGGCTAAAAAAATACATTTTTGATCATTCAGAACCACTGAAATCTAGCCAAATGGAAGTCTACAACTATGGATATAAAGAAGAGACTACATCTAGACTGGTAGGAGGGTGGATAAAAATTGGGAGGGATATCTCCACTGTGGAGGTCTCTGCTGAGGAGCAAGTGGTACCAGCCCCATAACAGGTCCACCAGCCTAAGGTTGCAGTGCCAGGAAGAGAAGTGCCTATAACTTCTGGCTGTAAAACCCAGTGGGGATTGTGGCTAAGTGAAACAGAGGGCTTCTGGAGTCCCAGGCAGTCCTCTTAAAGGGCCTGTGCACAGACTTACTTGGACACACTCCTTTAGAGCTGCAGCACTGGGGCCGCATCTGGAAAGGCTCCAGGCACATACAAGAACTGAACTGTCTGGCATCAGGGCAAGAGCTGGAGGGGCAGGTTTCTCTGAGACAGAAGTGCTGGCAGAGACCACTGTTCCTTTACTGAGCCCTCCCACCTGCTGGCTCAAGGTGATTAAAAAACACATTTGGGGAGAATTTTTTTAAGCTTACACTCTATTTTCTCAAAATTTAAAGTGACCTTTTATAAAAACTCTAAATAATGTTATTTTAATATAGTGTTTTATATTTTACAAGTAATTCCATATCCACAGTCTCATTTAGAGATGTCCCCATACAGTAGATGAGGAATCTGAGGCCCAGAAAATGTGGATAGCCTTCTCCCAATAAAACTCCAAGCTAGAGGCTAAGCCAGACCACCACCCAAATCTCCTGATTACAAGTCAGTGTCTTTTTTTTTTTTTTAGCTTTGTATAGACCCCTCCTTTTAAATGTTATGGTGGAATGAGTGGCCAGAGGGGAAATAAAGGCAGGGCCCTCACCATTGTGATCTAACAAGGAACTTAATACACGAGGCTAAAAGCAAAAGCTCACCCGCTGACCCAGTAATCCTGAGCCTGGTCTGATAAGGCTGCCAGGCATCGTGAACAACATAAGCAAAACTATGACAGTGCAGGGGGGAAAGCCCTTGAAAGTCTTTGTGTATCATCTCCACTAGCTAGGAAAAGGAAAACCTTGAGACTGTGTATTCATCCCAAGGCCCGAAAGGGGTAAAAAGGATGGGTCTACAGTGCCCAAAGAAAGGGCCCACCAACAATTTTGGTTAACTGCCTGCCTTCTGTCATGTATGAGAAATGAACAAATAGAGTCTGGAGCAAGATAAGGATTCGGGCTAACAGACCCCCACACATACCTGCATTTGGGTAGTCATGGCTCCCTCAGGGGAAGCTGTCACCACTTTTATCTGTCACTTGAAATGCAACTTCTTCACCCCCACCTCACCAATGCTGTAAGTACAGAGGACTCACTCTCTTGGCCTCTTGGTTCTTTTGTCACGCGGGGAGCCCCTAGCCAGCTGGCCTCTGGCCACCAGGCCCCTGGCCACCCCTTTTGGCCACCTGGCCTCCAGCCGCCCTGCTCTAGCTACCCTTGCTTTTGCTTTCCTATTAGAACTTAGCAGTAATAAAGTTTGCTTGCATGCTAATAGGCTTGCTGACCTGTAATTCTCTACTTTGTCGGTGTGAAGAACCAAATATCTGGGATTTTCTCCCATAACAGGTTTCCAAAGCATGATCTCGTTTCAAAAAAATCATGTTCCCACCTAGTAACTTTTTCCCATAAGTCTTACATCATAAATTTCATCAGGCTTGTCAGGGTCTGGGGGTGGGTGGGGAGGGAAGAGGCACCAGCCCTTCCTGCTGCAATGACTCTCAGAGCTACAGCCCGGTCATCAATCCTACTCCTCCCTCTTTGGGAAACTGTTCAGACTCCAAAAGCTTGAAATATGGGCCAACAACAAAAGTTTTCAACTACTCGCAGCTTTTTGTCCCTCATATTTAAAGTGAGAGAGCCCCAGCCCCCAGCTGCCCAGGGAAGCAGTGATACCAAGTCAATTAGCAGGATTTCTAGGGCATCAAACCACTATTACTTTCCCTCTATAAAAACTTAGTCATGGAGGTTAATTTCTCTTCCTTTCTATAACTCCTTGTAATTAATGTCATCCATTTTGGGGATTTCTGAATAGGATAGATACATGCCCTTGGTTTTGAATGGTCTGTGCAAAGCTCGCTGGAATGCTTAGGGGCTGAGTGTGCATTATGGCCTATCTCCATTGTATCAATTGGACTATCCATTTCCTGCTGTCTATTGACTGATAGCTAGAACCGACTAACTGAAGGTAAATTGGTCAGTGATACTACATGGCCTTACATAACTCAGGTGCTGTAATGTATTACAAAAACTCGAAGCAAAACTTGAAAACCAGGGAAGACAAATTAATGTTGTTATTGCTATTCTAAAATTAAATACACCATCACATTACCCAGGCAGGTTCTTAAACACTTATAATGGTTTTAGTCCCATATTTCTGAGACGGTTTAATCTGTAGGTATTAAATAAGACATTTCAGATTTCTTTATACTTAAACATTAAAGTATAAATGTCTTTATACTTAACATGGATGTGACAAGATGAGTGCCTTGTCATCTCCATGTTAAGTTTTGCTCATATCAGTTAAATAACTTAGGTACTATCTACATAAAGATGGATCCCTGTTCAAATATTTATTTACAGAAGATTCCCTGACAGAGAATTCAAGTCAATGGATACTACTGGTATTTAGAAATTGATATTCTTATAGCCTTAAATATCAGAGGTTAAGACTCACATTTACACCACCTCACACTCTCTAAGATGGCTATAAGCTAAAAAATGAAAATAATAAGTGAAGAATAATATTAAAGTAAAAATAAAATATAATATAAAAATAATAAGTGAAGAAACTGGAACTTTGGTACATTGCTGGTGAGAATGTAACATTCTGGCTGTTATGGAAAAGTTCAGTGGCTCCTGAAAAAGTTAAACAGAATTACCAAATGACCCAGCGATTAAAAATAATTCAAAGTAATTGAAAACAAGAATTTGAACAGATATGCAAACAGTATACCAGTGTTCACAGTAGCATTATTTACAATAGTCAAAAGGCGGGAACACCCTTAATGTCCAAGAGAAGAATGGATAAACAAGACATGGTATATACATACAATAGAATATTATATAGCCATAAAAAGAATGAGGTTCTGATATGTGTTACAATATGGATGAGCCTTGAAAACATTATGCTGAATAAAATAAGCTAGACACAAAGGAGAAATATTGTTTGATTGCACGTATATGGAATATCTAGAATAGGCAAATTCACAGAGTCATATAGTAGATTGGAGGTTATGTGAGAGACTGGAGGTGGGAAGGAATGAGGAATTACTCCTTAATGGATATAAGACCCCTCTTTGGTGTGATGAAAACTTCTGGAAATAGTGATGATGATTGCAAATATTGTGAGTGTAGTTAATGCCACTGAAATTTACATTGAAAATGCTGAAAATGAAATGGTGAAAATGGCAAATTCTGTTATACAGTTGCCCCTTAGACAACATGGGTATTAGGGGCTCCAAATCCTCTGCAGTCAGAAAAATCAATGCATAACTTTTGACTTCCCCAAAACTTAACTAGTTATAGCCTACTATTGACTGGAAGCCTCACCAGTAACACGAACAATCAATTAATACATATGTGTATGTTATATGTATTATATAGTATATTCTTTTAAAAAGTTTTATTTTTCAATTACAGTTCATATTCAGTATTATTTTGAATTAGCTTCAGGTGTACAGCATAGTGGTTAGACAATTGTATATGTTACTAATCGGTCCTCTGATATTTCACGTACACACCTGGCACTGTACATGGTTATTACAATATTACTGACTACATTCCTTATGCTGTACTTCATATCCTCTTGATTATTTTGTGACTACCAATTTGCACTGCTTTTTAAAAAATTTTTAAATATTTTATTTATTTTTAGGGAGAGGGGAAGGGAAGGAGAAAGAGAGGGAGAGATACATCAATGTGTGGTTGCCTCTTGCACATCCCCTACTGGGGACCTGGCCAGCAGCCTAGGCATGTGCCCTGACTGGGAATCGAACTGGCGACCTCTTGGTTCAAAAGCCAACACTCAATCCATTGAGCCACACCAGCCAGGGCCCAATTTATATTCCTTAATCCCATCACCTTTTTATAAGCCCCCTAATCCCCTATATATAGTATTCATATAATAAATAGAGTGAGCTAGAGAAAAGAAAATGTTATTGAGAAAACCACAAGAGAAAATACATATACAGTGCTGAATGTGTTTATCGAAAAAAGTCTGTGTATAAATTTGGACCTGTGCAGTCCAAACCCGTGTTGCTCAAGGGTCAATATTTTACCACAATAAAAAAAAAGGGGCAGAATTACATTTGTAACATCACCTATTGCTTACTTTTTTTAGACTTTTTAATATTTGTAATCTAACTACAGTACACCGCAGATGTCCCTCTAATATAGGAACTATATTATACAAAAGCAGAGGGTATATCTCTGGTTGTCTAAGTGACTAAAAGCTCATGTTTGTTCTGGGACCTTGAATTTAAATGTAGGCTTGTAAATTTAGGTTTTGTGTTCTTTCTGGAGAAGGATCCTCACTGAATGTTGACTCAAACAGAGCAAGAATCGACTTTTTGATAACTTTTTTGAAATTCTCCCCAACAAATAGGTAGAGTGTAGGAGAAAAGACAATATTAAAAGAAGTGGTAACCACTGCAACTAGCATAGTCAACTGTAAAAGTAGAGATTTGTTGTCAGAGAGAAGTAAGCCCCGGTATACATGGTAGGGCACCCAACACACGAAGAAAGAGATAATGGCAGTCTTCATGACTTTGAAGGGCTTGTTGGATTTAAATAGGCTCCTCTTTTTCATCTTGTTGGCTACTTTTACATAACAAAAGGTGATGATGAAGAAAGGCAGAAGGAAGCTTAGCAAGAACTTGCTGGTGAAACAGGCTGCATGAATCCATTTCCTTAATGTTTGCATCTTTTTGCTTTCCCAGTCAGTAGATAAGGCATAGTTATCTTGGCAGGTTACCCTTCCTTTGTGGTCATCATGTGTCTCATTGAAAACCAAATGGGGCATGCTGAGGGCAGCCGCAGAGATCCAGACTCCCAGGATGATGCTGGAAGCCCAGCGTGGGGTTCGGTGCAGCTGTGACCACACTGGGTGAAAAGTGAGAATATAACGATCAACACTGATGGCTGAGAGGAAGAAAACAGAGGCGGATAATCCTGTGTGCAAAATGCTGTTGAAGACCTTGCACATGGCAGTTCCAAAGCTCCAGTGATTGTCCTGAAGGAAGGGGATGGTGATAAGTGGCACAATCAATGTTGCGATAAAATGTGAGAGAATAAAATGAAAAAATAAAAGAGTATTGACAGTCTTTTTCATCTTGAATTTTAGTATCCATAGATAGAGACCATTGGTAATAATACCAATTATTGATGATGTGAACAAAAGAATGACAATGATCATTTTTGAGGCAGGAACTGGTAAGTCAGTGCTGTTTCTTCCTAATATAGAGACATTGACCTGGTGGTCAGAAGAGTTGATTAGATCCATAATTACTAGCAGGATGAGAAGCTGAAAATAAGAACAGAAAAGAAGCAAACAAAAAGGTTAAACATAGAAATTAAAATAACAATGGACAAAATAAAAATATTTTTAAAACAACAAACATAATGTTTCCACAATAACATAAGTCAGATGTTTTTCCCAAGGTCTTTGCTTTGTATGAAGAATGAAGATCAGATTAATTTGAGCATCAAAAATAAAAATACTACAAATGATATGAAATTAATGTGAAATAGATATTTTGACTTTGTTAAGTAATTGATCAAGGTAGCTGAAAGTCTTCTATTTAGACATTAACCAGAAGTCTGACCGTTCTTGATGGGCACGGGTGCTTGAATAGGCAATGTTGAATCAGTTTTACTTGACTAAGACTTGGTCATGGCAAATGTTGCTAACGAAGTTGAATAACAAAAATAACAACTGCTGCAAATTGTTAATCAAGGGGAGCTATAATGAGATTCCTCCCATGAGCTAATTATATATAATAAATGCTATTATCTAGTATTCTAGCACTGAGCACACAGCAGTAAGAACTGATATTCATATGGGAGCCGTAGGGCACTGGAACACTGTGAAGTGTCTTCAGAATCATCAGTGAAGGAGGAAAGTGTACTGTAGAATATGCTAGTGGTTCCTCCTTCTTTGGGGAGGGGAAAGAGGGAGAGAAGTCAAGGAACTGATATTTATTCAATATTTGTTACATGCCAGGAGCATTATATGAAAATCATTTCTTTCTTTCCTCACAAAGGCAAATATTCAAACAGCCAAGAAAGCGAGGCTTTAAAGGGTTAAATTTCTTATTAATCATCAACTCCCACTATGCCTCCATTGTGGCAGGTTGGGCACCCTACCAGTGTTTTATGTTTCCACTTTGTAAATTGGTATTCCATGCCTAGTGTTTTGATAATGCTCCATCAGTCAGAATATTTGATTATTCAAAATATCCTGTTTCTTGGATAGTGGTCCTATAGTATTGAAAATATAAACCTGAGACTGTTTTTGAAAATACCTGTTATAACAGTCATATCAACAACTTGGTTTTTGATAAATTAGATAAATCAATGGATATTACTAGTGATTTTTTTCACAAATCAAAAACACTCTAAGACTATATAGATAGAAGAAATAAAGTTATTGTTATTAAAACCACAACTGCTTTAAGTTAATTCTGTCTTTTAAGGGAGTTGCAATGTTTTTCTCCAAAGTAGAAAAAATGGTTCTCTTTAGGCAAATACCTAAATAGCGTGCTTTGGGAGTAAAAAGTGAGGTCTGAGCACATGGAATGGATAGGCAATGGTGAGCTAGTGGGAACCTGAGAAAAGCTGTGTGAAGGTCCTGGGACCATGAGAAGAGGGGGAGGAGTGAGGATGCCTTTGGGAGGCTTGAAGAGCACAAAGGGCCAATCAAATATTCAGAAGTGCAGAAATTACACAGGGGATTTAAAATGAGGAGTGTCTAATCCTCAATTTTAATCCATTTGCTATGCTTTGACATGGTGTAATGTCCCTTCTCATTAATTGCAATTGCCTTAATGTTGGTAGTTGCTCTGGGGAATGAAAGGAAAAGAGAGGCGTTCCCTATCTGGGATGGGGTGGGATAGAGAAGACACCGGCAGCAACAGGTAAGATGTGAATGAGATGATGAATATGCTGGAAACGGGACAGAAACTAGGATATAGTAGATAAGGAGAAACCAAATCCTATGGAGAGTTTCTGATACTGTGTGTGTACGGCATGTGTGTCTGTGGTCTATCTGTATACCTGCAGTGTATTTGTGTGTATGTATTGTATGTGGCCATATGGTCTTTGTGTGTATTTCTGTGGTGCGTCTCCATGATGTGTTTTGGATCCACGGGGTACGTATAGAGCTGTGTGTAGGTGAGATCTGTGTATCTGTGGTGTATTTGTGTGTGTTTGTTTGTGTACAGTCTCTGTGTGGTGTCTGTGTTCTGTGTGTATTTATCTGGGTAATGTACGTACAGGTGGTGTTCATTGTCTCGTGTGTGTGGTATCTCTTCATGCATGTGCACATGAGAAAACTGGGTATCTGAATTCTAGGGAAGATTTTAAAAAAATGTGTGGCTGAACTCTAGAAGGCCATCTGAAAGTAATGTAAAATTTGAGCAAAATCAGAGTTGGACACTCCCAACTTTATATGAACATCATATAAAGTTTCCTAGGAACTTTGATTTATTGCACATAACCAGGAGATTTCATGATCCTTAAACATTTTTTAAAATGGGTTTAAAGTACTTGAATATAAATGAGTAGGGCAGACCTTGGGCTCTGGCATCCCACAGAACTGGATTGCAATCCTACCTCTACCACTTACCAGCTCTGTGACCTTGGACTCTGAATTCTGAGTCTCTTTCACCTTCCAAACTGCAATGAGTTTTTATGAGCACTAAATGAGACTGTGTATATAAGTCACTTAGCTCCCTTCATGGTACATATTCAGCACTCAATAACTTTTTACCTATTATTGTAGACAATTTGTTACATCAAGGCTAGCAAGAGCCTCATTTTGTCCTTTTAATGCTGCAGGCCACATTTCTTGCCTCCCTAAAGCTTCTTTACTGAATTCTGAAGTACCATCAGGGATTACTGAAAAAAATCTAAATGTCCATCTATTGGGGACATAGATTTACAGTTATTTTGAGGCCTTGCTATCATGACACCTTTGGCACAAGCAGCTTTCAAGAAGAACCCCCTCTGCTTCTGGGAGAAAGCGTGAGAACCTCCGGAAGCTGTTCTAAAGTAAGCCTCGATGGCCTATTCAGATAATAGCACTGGGATAAACCCGCTGGCCCAGGAAATCTTACCTTGGAGTTACATCTTCATGTCAGATGGTCTTGGGCAGGCCAGAGTGACTCCAAATCAGCAATCTTCTCTCCAAGGACAGAGGCAAAAATCAGTGACATTTTGCCTTCATTTCATCTGCCTTTCTTCTTGCTGATGCTACTCCCCAACCTTGAATGTACTATTTAAGTATTCAGCGAGATCTTCCTGTTCTTCCCAGGTTCCTTTTTCTGTGGAATACTTACTATGGAAATGGAGGTAGAGAGATGAGTACTTCTTCAAATTATTTCTCCATTTTAAGGGGGGATTTAAAAAATTCCACAAACAAAGTTCTTCTATTTAAGGCTAATAAGCTTGTCTCAGAGTTAAAACATTGTTTAAAAATTACTTTTCCAGGGAGTTCTGCTCAAGATGCAGGTATAGGTGGATCTGCTTCACCTCTTTGCACAACCAAAAGAAGGAAGCAACCAATTTAAAAACAAAAAGCAACTAGAATTGCCAGAAAAATCAAACTGTATGGAAGTCCAACAACCAAGGAGTTAAAGAAGAAACATTTATCAAAACTGGTGAGCTGAGACATTGAACTATGTCCCAAATGAAAGAACAAATCAAAATTCCAGAAAAATACCTGACTGGTGTGGCTCAGTGGATTGAGTGCTGGCCTGAGAACCAAAGTGTCACTGGTTGGATTCCCACTGAGGGCACATTCTTGGGTTGCAGGCCAGGTCCCCAGTAGGGCATGTGCAAGAGGCAACCACATATTGATGTTTCTCTCCCTTCCTTTCTCCCTCCCTTCCCCTCTCTCTAAAAATAAATAAATAAAATCTTAAAAAAAAAACCCTCCAGAAAAAGAACTAAACAAATGATAGCTAACCTATCATATGAAGAATTCAAAACTCTGGTAATCAGGAAGCTCACAGAAATGATTGAGCACAGTTGCAAAATAAAGGAAGAAGTGAAGCCTGTGCAAAGTGAAAAAAATATATAGAGGAAACCAAGAGTGGAAGGAAGGAAACTGGGACTCAAATCAATGATTTGGAACAAAAGGAAAAAATAAACATTCAACCAGAACAGAATGAAGAAACAAGAATTCAAAAAAATTGAGGAGAGGCTTAGGAACCTCCAGGACATCTTTAAACATTCCAACATCTGAATCATAAGGATGCCAGAAGGAGAAGAGGAAGAGCAAGAAATTGAAAACTTATGTGGACAAATAATGAAAGAAAACTTCGCTAATCTGGCAAAGGAAATAGACTTCCAGGAAGTCCAAGAAGCTCAGAGAGCCCCAAAGAAATTGGACCCAAGGAGGAACACACCAAGGCACATCATAATTACATTAGCCAAGATTAAGGATAAGGAGAGAATCTTAGAAGCAGCAAGAGAAAAGGAGACAGTTACCTACAAAGGAGTTCCCATAAGACTGTCAGCTGATTTCTCAAAAAAAAAAACCTTGCAAGCAAGAAGGGGCTGGAAAGAAGTATTCCAAATCATGAAAGGCAAGGACCTACATCCAAGATTGCTCTATCCAGGAAAGGTTTCATTTAGAATGGAAGGGCAGATAAGTGCTTCCCAGATAAGGTCAAATTAAAGGAGTTTGTCATCATTAAGCCCTTATTACATGGAACATTAAAGGGACTCACCTAAGAAAAAGGAGATCAATAATATGAACAGTAAAATGACAACAAACTCACAGCTATTAACAACAAACCTAAAAACAAAAACAAAAACAAAGGAAGCAAATAACTAGAACAGGAACAGATTCACTGAAAAGGAGATCACATGGAGGGTTATCAGTGAGGAGAGGGAGGGGAGAGAACAGGGGAAAAGGTACAGTAGCATAAATGGTAGGTACAAAGTAGACGGGGTAGACGTTATGAATAGTATAGGAAATGTAGAAGCCTAAGAACTTATATGTATGACCCAAGGACATGACCTTAGCGGGGGGTGGGGAATGCTAGAGAGAATGTGGGTACCAGGCAGAGGTGGGTAAAGGGGAGAAAAAAGAATGGGACAACTGTAATCGCATAATCAATAAAATATACTTTAAAAAATGACCTTTTCTTGTGCAGTCATGTGCAGTCACTCACTCTGTCTCACTTCTAGGATGTTTGTTAGCATATGGATGCTTGATTTTGGGTACAAGGGGAGGTGATAAATATCAGGCATGGAAAAAAATAGAATCTGGAAATGAGCTACCTAATTTGCTGGAGAGAAATGGTCAGAAAGAAAAACTTAAATCCTGACTTTCACATTAAAATGGGATGTATGAGGGCAGGTCAAAGATTAATATTATTTCATTTGGAAAAAGAAGTTCCTACAGGCAGATCAATTTGCATTAGTACAATCGTTGAGAGTGGTCGGAAAGAACACAGAATAAAAAATTCTATCACACAGGTATTACATTTGTGGACTGAGTCCTACATTTTGTATTTTCCTCTCTCTAATCCGTTTCTGACACTTTTTAGGATCAGCCTGTGTGCTGACCTCAGTGTCCTGATTTCTTTCCTGCTTGCTTTCCTCTTTGTCTCTTCACCGCCCGTAGAGAAAATCCATCAAAACAGCTGTGGAGCTTACATGGTGAAGCTTGGAAAACAGTTACCCAGTCTGGTTAGATTTAGAATTGTAAAGATTAGTAAAGAATTGTTAGATTTCACTGCTACTGTAGCCTTATTAAAAATAGACAAATTTTTGTTCTCAATTCCCTGGGGCTATAACCTTTAACCTAAGAACTGATCTTTACTTTAGGATAAGGATAAATTTTCACACTTGGTACTGCATTTTAAAAGTGACTTCTTGCCAGGTTTTCATACCTTTTGGGTTAATTCACAGATCCGGAAGTAACCTGAGATATTATTAGGTCTAAACCCACTAATCAGGAAGCTCAACGGACAGAGAAGTTAAGTGACTCATAACAGGCTTTCTCCAAGAAAATAACCGAGAGCTCCTTCCACTGCCTTATGCTATTTCAATAATAATGATAATAATATTTGGATTTCGACCAGGTTCTTCTTCCTCTGCTTTCCACTCTACATCTCCAAATTTCACAGTTAGCAAAATTCAGAAATAAATATGCCAGGGACTAGTGTTTAATTTCCCCCACAAACATGCACAAGGGCTAGTACCATCATTAAATAACCTAAAACTTAAGTCTTTTATAAAGAATTATAAAGAAAGTATTCCTCAGAAATACTTTCATTAGTATTTTTTTCTAAAAATAATTATATCAGTGATATTAACTCTTGGGAAATGTGTAGACTGTGTTTGAGGAAATAACTTCTGTGGCTTTGGTGATGTGACATCAGTTGTTTCACTTTTCATATTTTAAATTATGTCAGGTGGTTTTAAGAAAACAACTCATGAAAGCAAAAACTGTTTTATGTTGTTTAGATGGAAACACAGTATGAAATACACAGAAATGCAGAAACAGGTGGTGTTGTAGAATCAAATACTTGAGAATCTAGGAACTCATAAATACATATGATTTCAGAGCTGGAGAAGGATGAAGGAGTTCATTTCACGTAATTCCCAATTCCATAGGTGAAGATGTTACTGGACAGGGCCTGGCCCAGAGCGGGTCTGCCTGAGGCCAGCCTGCAGTGTGGGGGATCTTGACTTCGTGCAGGAAAGATTTCACACCGCGAGTCCAGGTGATTTTGGGATAGAAGAAGCACAGGAGAGAGCCTAGGTGGTGCTCTGCTCTGGCTCCCTAGAAACATTATAGAAAAGAAGTGAGCCAAGGAGGGGCTGCTGTTAGCTCACTGGAAAATAACAGTCACAGTGAAAGAAGTGAGCTAAGGCAGGGCTGCTGTTAGTTCCCTGGAAAGTCAGAGAAAAGGGGGCCTTGGAGACAGGGTCAGGGGTAAGCACAGGACAAGCTACCTGCTGCTCCCCTGGTTGCCAGTCTCATGGGGACCCTTAGAGTTTAGGAGGAAGTAAAAAGTTCGTGCCCGAGAAGGGGCAGGGGTGTGTTCTAGAATGAGCCCACGCTGTGTTTTTGTTTTGAGCGTTTTTCTTTTTCTTCTGCAGGCGAGAATCTTAGGGAAGGGTTTCTGGAGAATATTCATCAGCTTTCCAGGTGTGTTTTCAATATGCCGATGCATTAAAATGAGCATGTAGGGGAGTTTGGGGTTATTCTTTGGTCTGCTTTACTGTTTTACTTTTATCTCGGGTCTGTCTGGCTCTAACTGGGTCTTTATTATTAGTACTCCTGACTTCATCTGTCCTTGGGTTTAGCTGGCACAAATAGCATTAATTGGGTCTCTGTTCTCTATCTCCCTGACCAGAATGATTTAAGCAACATATTCTCTGGTTAGGGAGGAGAAGTAGAAACCATTTGCTCTCAAGTGTCCTTGGTTAGGGAAGATAAGGTCTTGTGATTCACTACCTGGCTGTAAGCTGTTCAAATTGTTCGGCCTTTTAAATTATCTTGTCTCAGTTTCCCTATTTCAGTTGCCCAGGAATTTTCCTAGCTTCTTACTATTTAGCCTCAAAGAAACTAAGACCCATAGAGATATTTGAGAGCTTGTCCTAGATTCCATTATTAGTTCTTAAAACAGTTGGGACAGAAATAGCATACACTAAGCTGTATAGATGTACTGCTTGTAGGCTATATAGTGATTGCACAAGGCAGTGTAGGATAGAAAACAAAACCCTAAATATAAATCCCAGCTCTGCTACTTTCCATGTAATAACCTTGCGGGGTCAGTGGACATGGCCCTTCCCCCTCCTATGACCGAGGACTGGTGAGACAGCCGGCCCCTGGCCAGAAGGAATGTGTACTGTTTTGGGAATGGATTGTAACTCCCACCTTATATTCTTTTGGGAAGGTCTTCTTGTCCTGAGACTGCTTCTTGACCCTTTTACACACTGAGGTAATGTAGTTTAGGACACGTGCCTCCTTTGTCTGGGCCCCCTCATAATGAGCCTCAGAATGGAGGAGGTGCTGTCTCTCTCGCACTGACCCACTGCCATAGGTGTACTCCCCTGTGATGTGAGTGGTAAACGGCATGTCCTCGTCTGCTAGTCCTCTGGGTGTTTTTATTGGAATATCATGAACACTTCAGCAGCTCCCAGTTTGGGTGTGGAGCTCTCATGCTGCAAGCTTCTCTGAGTCTCGGTCTCAGAGTATGAATAAACACTAGCACCATTGGCACTGTAGTATTAATTCCAATACATAGTACTACTTAGAGGCCTATTGCTGCTTTCAGCACTTAACTGAGTAGACAAAACATTGCCACTGTGTCTGAAAGTGTGGCGGCAATAGTAAAGCATGTAAAACATCAACTGATTTTGTTTTAAGGTTCCCATGCTATGTAGAATCTTCTGTTGGTAGAAAATGCTCATCACTTTTCGGCTAGTTGCTGCATCTTTATGAAATATTGTTGTAGTGCCCTTCCCTAGTCTTTATAAAATATTGTTGTAGTTACTAACACTAACATAGACTTCCTTTTCTTGGAAAAAGAGAACTCTGTGATTACTTGAGCCCTTTCAGGGAACTCTCTATGTCCCTTTCAGACCTTGTGAGACTCTCTTGAATATCCCTGATTTAATTTTATAATGCTTCATACTTAAAAAGAAAAAAAAGATTGGCCAAGCAGACTAGGCTATCACAAACTGGAATTTAACCCTTGAAATGCAAACTACTCACAGAAATTAAATGAGTTCAGGTGGCCAAATTAATTGCTCTTGTCCAGATCTGCCAGACGACAAAAAATAAAATATGTAGACCTTAGAAATAAAGAGATTTCCTGACCACACACACATACCCCTCTATTGCAGCATTCTTTTGAGAATTATATGAGACACTATAAGGGCGGGCTTAGCATGGTATCTGGCACATGGTAAGTACTAAATAAATGATAGTTAATATTAATATTATGAAAGGCATACAACTGTAATTGAATAACAATAAAAATTTTAAAAAAAAGAAAAAAAAAAGAAAGTTGTAGCAGAGAACACCAACAAGCCCAGTGGACTGAAGCAAATCTCTGAGCAGTGCAATTCAAGAAACATTTATTGAGCATCTGGTACCTGCCAGACAGTGTTTGAAACTGGGGAAAGCAAATAATTCAAACTAATTGTCCTCAGTATTTATAGTTATTAAAGAAGATGATGCCTGAACTGATTGTAAGGTAAGCTCATTCGAGGCCTTGGAAAGAGTATGCTTAAAGGCCTGGCCGAAGAGAGAGCAATGCTTCATTGGTCTGGTCTGGCTCCACACTGTTCAAGACAACTTCTCACACCTCCGCCTCCCAGCATAGAGGGGACAACAGTGCAGGCATTAGCCTGGTAGTTTCCATTCTGGCTGAAGTCAGAATCACTTGGAGGTCTTTAAAAAAAAATGCAGCGTATTCCTGAGATTTAGTTCATTTATCCAATATTTACCAAGTACTTAATTGGATTTGAAGAACTGTTCTTGCCACTGGGAATAGAGTAAATGAGAAGAGCTTTGTTCTCATGGAGCTTACTTTCTAGTGTGGAGAGATAGACAATAAACTACTAAAAAAAAAAAAAAAAAAACCAAACCCAGCTGGCCCTACAGTACTATCAGAGTATTAAAACGTGGAAATGTGGTGAGTTATTAAGTGGCTGTTATGGATGAGGTGGTTGGAAAGGCCTTTCAGTAGGTGACATTTAATAGGATTGGAATGATACGAAAGAGCCAACTATGCAGTGATTAAGAGGAAGAACATTATGTAATCTGGACCTAGCTCACATCTTGCTGCCTGTCTATTTCTTCCATATTAGCCCTTTTCTACCACCAATCTGCTCTTGCTCTCTAATTGGTTCTCCCAGTTATTGGAATTCTGGCTCATGACTTCTCAACTCCATTCCATAGTTCATGGCTTGCATTCTCCTCCTTGGCAGGGTTCTTGTCATGATAGCATTCCTGAGAACAAGAATTCAACTTTATTCCAGAGACTCTCTCCTGGGTTCTGTTCCCAGCCTTACTGGATATGGTCCACCACATCAAGGCTCCAGATTCTCTCCATGTCTGCATAGCATTCCTGGAATGGCAGGTAGGATGTCTCTGGAGGACGGACAGAAGGTAAGGCTGGGAAGTTGGCCCAGATCTTAATTATGAAATTATTTGGATTCATATTTAGTCTTAGGGGGAAGAAGGTTTGGGATTTTGTGCACAAGTGGAGAGATAGGCTTTCTCCAGGAGTGAAAGAGTTAAGGCCTTGGATAGGTTTGTTATTCTGCAAATTCAGACCCAAGGTAATCTACAGAAAGTGAACAGAGAAAGCATTTTGGAAAGTGAGGAGGGTTTAGAATTTTCTATGAGAGTAATGAAACTTATAAACAGTTCTTGAGTGGTGTTAAGGGTTTAAGAGTAGGCATCACTTTTTTGTGGGCATACTCACCTGAAAAGTGGGAAAATATTGTGCAAATTTTAAATTTTGAGCAGCTCACTCTGTTACATTTACTTTCAGCTTGGGTATAGAAGCAGCAGCAGATTGTCAAAATATTCAAAATATTGATGCTTTCCAAGCTAATACTTCCAGGAGGGGAGACCAGCAGACCTGAGAGTGTGGGTAAGGGAGCAGTAGGAGATATGTTGCTGGAAATTTAGGTGGACTAGGGAATGTGCAAAGCTGTGATGAGTTTGACAGATGGGGAGAAAGGGAGGGATCGAGGGACTGGAGGTCTGGTGCTGGCAGAGTAGTGTCTGAATAAGTATAGAACACTGTGGTCAGAGGTGGGAAATTGGATTTTTTTTTTGTGCCTAATATCCATTTATTTTTAATTATATTTTATTGATTTTGCTTTTACAGATGTCCCGATTTTTCCCCTTTGCTACCCTTCATGCAGCACTCTCCACTCCCTCAAGCAATCCCCCCAACATTGTTCATGTCCATGGGTCATGCGTATAAGTTCTTTGGCTACTTCATTTCCTATACTGCACTTTACATCCCCATGGCTATTCTGTAACTACCTAGTTGTACTTCTTAATCCCCTAACCTTTTCACCCCATACTCCCACTGTCTGGCAACCATCAAAACATTCTCTGTATCCATGATTCTGTTTCTGCTCTTTTGTTTGCTTAGTTTGTTTTTTAGATTCAATTGTTGATAGATATGTATTTATTGCCATTTTGTTGCCCATAGTTTTGATCATCTTCTTTTTCTTTTAAAAAATTAATTAATTAATTAATTAATTAATTAATTAATTAATTAATAGAGAGAGGGGAAGGGAGGGAGAAAGAGAGGGAGAGAAACATCAATGTGTGGTTGCCTCTTATGTAGTCCCCCCTGGGGACCTGGTCTGCAACCCAGGTACGTGCCCTGACCTGCCATCACTCAACCCACTGAGCTACACCAGCCAGGGCCATCTTCTTTTTCTTAAATAAGTCCCTTTAACATTTCTTATAATAATGATTTGGTGATGATGAACTCCTTTAGCTCTTTCTTGTCGGGGAAGCTCTTTATCTGGCCTTTGATTCTAAATGATAGCTTTGCTGGGTAGAGCAATCTAGGCTGTAAGTCCCTACTTTTCATGACTTTGAATATTTCTTGCCAATCCCTTCTAGCCTGCAAATTTTTTTTTTAGAAATCACCTGACAGTCTTATGGGAACTCCCCTGTAGGTAACTAACTACTTTTCTCTTGTTGCTTTTAAAGTTCTCTCTTCATCTTTAACCTTTGGCATTTTAATTATGATAGGTCTTGGACTGGGCCTCTTGCATCCATTTTGTTTGGGACTCTCTGTGCTTCCTGGATTTGCATGTCTATTTTCTTCACCAAATTAGGGAAGTTTTCTTTCATTATATATTTTAAATAGATTTCCAATTTCTTGTGCCTTCCCTTCTCTTTCTGGCACTCCTATGATGTGAATGTTAGACCTCTTGAAGTCTCAGAGGCTGCTTATACTTTCCTCATTTTTTGGGGGGGATTCTTTTTTCTTCTTGTTGTTCTGATTGGTTGTTTTTTGCTTCCTGATGTTCCAAATCATTGATTTGATTCTTGTCTTCATCCACTCTACTGTTGTTTCCCTGTAAGTTGTTCTTTATTTCAATCAGTGTATCCTTCATTTCTGACAGGGTTGGTTTTATGCTGTTGAGGTCCTCACAAACTTCCTTGAATATCCTTATAACCAGTTTTTTGAACTCTGCAACTGATAGATTGCTTATTTCCATTTCACTTATCTATTTTTCTGGAGTTATGATCTGTTCTTTCATTTGGTCCATGTTTCTTTGTCTTTTCATTTTGACAGCCTCCCTGTGTTTGTTTCTATGTATTCAGGCGAGCTGCTTTGACTCTGTGTCTTGGTAGTGTGGCCTAATGTAGTAGGTGTCTTATAGAGTCTAGCGGCACAGCCTCCTCTATTAAGGTGTGCCCTTTGTGTGGGCTGAGTATACCCTCCATTTGTAGTTGAGCCTTGGTTGCTGTTGCAGATCAATGGGAGGGATTTCCCCAGACAAGTCAGTTGCAAGGATTGGCTCTGACCACTTACCCCAAACCTCTGCCCTGTGTGGAGGATCACCTGTGCAGGGGCCTGATTGTGGTGCTCCAATGTGGTCTGTAGCTGTCCACTGGGTGTTCTGGCCCTGGTGTTTCCTGGGTGGTGCAGGCCAAGGTGAGCCCCCACCTGTGTTTTGCCCATGTACACCCTGTTTGAGCTATAAAACAATCTGAGATAGTTGCTGCTTATGCTGGGCTTGGAGATTCCAAGGCAAAGCCAATCCGTGAATCTAGGCTGGCTGCTGATAGTGTTCTGGCTGGGGCCCACTGAAGCCAGCTATTGCTGGTTTGATAGGATTTAAGAAGTTTTAAAGCATGATCCAAGACCAGCCATTCATATGGAAAAGCAGCTTGGGTTGGCCCATAAGTTGGGTGGGGTGGAGTCTCTGGGGATCTTCAAGGCAGGTCAAATGGTGTTAGCCAGGTTGGCAGAGTCTCAAATATGGCACCAGCCTGCTGGCTATGTGGGGGAGGGTTTAAAAAAGATGGTGGTCTTTGTTCGCCTTCATGCCACACATATTTCAGTTCCTTCCTGTATGCCACTGGTGCCTTTCAAGTTGCTACCCCAGTGCTGGGGCTCAGAGGAAGTGAGTCTAAGAAGGTGAATCTGTGTGTGGGTTCTTTAGGAGGAACTGCTTGGGGCTCCAGCAGTGTGTTCCACCGACTCAATTCCCACTGGTTTTGCAGTCAGAAGTTGTGGGGACTTATCTTCCTGACATTGGAATCCTGGGCTGGAGATGCTGGTGTGGGGCTAGGACTCTTCGCTCCTGAGATATCCCTCCTGAATTTTTATCCACCACACATGGGTATAGGACCAGCCTGTTCTGTGACTGTGCCCCTCCTACCAGTCTGATGGATGTGGTTTCTTTAATTCCATAGTTGTCAGACTTCCATTCAGCCTGGTTTCTGGTGGTTCTGAGTGATGGTTGTTCTATATTTTAGTTGTAATTTTGATGTGGTTGTGCAAAGAGGTGAGCCATGTCTGCCTATGCTGTCATCTTGACTGGAAGCCTGGAATTTTCTATTTTCAATGTGTAGCAGTTCTTTGTGATGGTAAGGTCTCTAGAGTGTGGCAAAGGGAATCAAATCATAAAGCAGTCATTGGAATTGACATCAAGAAACCTTAAACTAAAGCATTGGATGGTCTTTGTCATAACAGCAGTGGGAAATCAATGAAAGATTTTTGGTAAGAAGTGATATGGTCACAACGATAATTTAAAAAGATAGCCTAGCTTTTGAGGTGAAGAATGGACTGGTGAGAGGTAAGAGTGGAAGGGGGAAGACCAATTATCTTAGTTTGGATTCCCCTAAAAGCAGATCTTAAGACAAGGATACTAAGGCAAGTAGTTTATTAGTGAAATAATCCCAGGAAACCCAGTTAGTGTGTGTGGAAGGGAGACAAGGAAGAGCAGGAGCAAATAAAGGGTGAATTATTAAACAAGATGTAGCTGTAGTAGTAAATGCTTAGTCCCACTGACAAACTCTGAATAATGGTGTAAAACACATACCTCTGGGTTACCCCACCAGAGCGGTAAGGAGCTGGGGTATTTATACACCAACTGCTGTCAGTGATTGGTTGAAAGTTGCTCCCAGGAGGTGCTAATTCTTTGGTACTTCCTCTGCCACTAAGTAAGAGGGAATCCTGTGGTTGGAGAAAGCTTTTGTTGGGGGGGGAATAAAGTAGATTGTGGAAGAAGGAGGCCTGGCTAGTAAGGACTGACATGGTAAAGATAAGGAGTTATGTATGAATGCACATCAAAGAGGATCTGGTATATCTATTAAAGGGCTATTTTATTAGTCCAAGCAAGAGATAAAACTGGCTTTGACTAGGGGAGTGGTGATGAAGACGGAGATGAGGGATATGATTTAAGAGATGCATATATATTACTTTTGTGCACATTAGTTTCATGATCTCCATTTTGTTAACCATATTATAAAGGTTTTACATTTTTGATCCTCTTTGAAAGTAAACTGTAATCCCAAGATATCCCAAGACAAGAATAAAGTCTAATATTCTTATTCTTGATTCAGGATTCTAATTATTTAAAGGTAAAATCTACAGCAAAGCTGTCCAATAAAATGCAAACCCCACTAAACATTTTCTAGGAGTCACATTTAAAAAAATACAGTAAGTTCTCATGTAATGTTGTCAATAGGTTTTACAACCTGAGTCAAACAACATATAATGAAACCAATTTTACCACAGGCTAATGGATATAAACAAGAGTTGAGTGCCTACGGCATCATCAATATTATAAAGAAATGACGTTATTTAAGGATCTGCTGTATGTACAATTTATTTTCATAATATATTTTTAACCCAACATGTTCGAATATTATCATTTCAACTAGTAATCAGTACAAAACTTATTGATGAAATAATTTACATCTTTTTTTATGCTAAGATTTAAAAATCTGATGCGTATTTTACACTTAAAGCCCATCTCAGTTTGAACTAGCCACACTTCAGGTATTCAGTAGCTGCCAATGGGGACTGTGCAGGTGTAGGTTTGTTTAGGAAAAGTGTTCTTGGACAGTGTGTGTTACCATAGCCACTACCTAGTAGAAGGAAAATATATATGTTTTTTTATTTTTCCATTATAGTTTACGTTCAGTATTATTTTGTATTAGGTTTGGGTGTACAGCATAGCAATTAGACAATCATACACTTTACAAAGTGTTCCACCTGAAGGAAAATATTTTGCATTTAAGATCTGAATGTTAAAACTAAAATGGAACAGACAATATTAATATGGTTTCTTACTTTCCTCCATGTATATTATTTTGAAATTTCCAAATCAAGAACTAGACAACTAGAATGACAACTTCTAACAATCTTTTTGACCTTAAAATAACTAGTAAGAATGGTTTCCTAAAGATAACTGTTTCTTATTGTTTGCCAGTTGGACAGGAAGTCTTCTTTAAGTTTTTGACATCAGAGTCAGCCTCTTTACAGCTCACTTTACTTTTATGTCTCTTAGGCAGCATTCCAGTGCCTTCCTTTCCTTTTCTTATTTCAAAAACAATTATCAGGAGATAATATAAGAATGGAATTCGGAGTTCATTGTCTTATGAATTAGGTTCCTTTTCTTTCTCCATCTTCATGGTGGAAATGAGAAATTTCTATTGACAGGTAAGCGAAATAACTTAGGACAATATAAAAGTGGTTCTTGAGATGACAATCTCACTATCAAAGGCCCAAAAACAATCAAATGAATGAAATTAAATATTTTAATATAATTACATTTATAAAACTGCATGCTTTAAGATATTCTAATGAAAGCCATGGTCAAATGTGGCTCATTTATGTTTTTCTCCCAAACTGTATAAACAGACAGTATAAAAACTAAGGCAACTCAGGCCTACCATGGCTTAATCGATGGGAGTAAGGAGCGATTAGGCCGTACCCAATTTGGGGATGAAGCGTTTACTACTGGCTATCAGAGTTTCACTTTTATGAACTTTTTAGGTAGTGTGGGATAGATTTCCTTATTGCATAAACAAAGCATTCTCCTGAGGAGTCTGGGCCTCCACTTAAAGGGTGACCAAGGAAGTGAGCTAACAATGTGTGAAAAAAGCTTTGGAGCTTTGGCTTCAGCTACACCTGGATTCAAATCCTGGCTTTACTATTTTTTATAAGGCATGACCTCAGTCCTATTACGTAGATTCTCTAAGTTTCACATATCCTCTGTGTATCTTAAAGAGCTTTTTAAAAGTGTATAACTCACTGTACTTTTTGTCATGGTATATAGATTTATATATGTGTGCATACTTCTATAAAAATGAGACCATACCTATACATCTTGTTTGGTAACTTCTCCCATTTATTATGTTATAAATGTTTTCCATATTAACAACCTAGCATACCATCTATGTCATTGTGTTCTTTGTTATATAAAGATTAAATGAGATAAACTATATAAACATAACTGACATATAGTAATTTAAGAACAACTGTAGAATATAAATAGCACTGAAAATCAGATTTCATACGATTAGTCTGTTGGTTGACCTTTGCGCACTTTTCTTCACCAGCTGGCCACCCTCCTCCAGGCCATCTCCAGCCACCTTAAGGCCAGACCTCCACACAGAATTGCTTCGTACGTCAGGAGAGCTTCAGCTATCAGGACCACTTCATGCATCAGTGTCTCAGGCATCACTGCAGGCACGAAAACGAAGGTGGCTCAGGGAACTGCATAGCAGATATGTCACGGAGACGCTCTCTGATGGTAAATAATAAAATATTAAGGCTCTTTAGAGAGAGAAAATGTACACTCTACTGGCTCAAGGCCAGTAGACCCTAAGAGGAAGAAAAAACTTTTTAGAGATGGCTTCTCAGAGCAGAAAGTTTAATTTTCATCTCTGTGAAGTTCTTCACATCTAGCACCCTGGAAATATTTGTTCCTTTCCTTATGGAACAAAACTCAGCTAATGACCTCCCACTTCAGCAAGATTATCAGAACATAAGGAACACTCCAGATTCCTATTTGAAATTATATGTTCCTCCTACTACATTTCCAGTTTAAAAATATCCCCTTTAACATTCCAAAAATTATTTTTGAAAATGATCTTGGCTGCGATTCAAACCAGTATATATAGCATTTGCTAGGCCAGTTCATAGTCCCTTCCTGAAGACCTCTTTACAGAAGTGTTCTCAGATGGTCTGGGATAGAAACATACCTTAGGGGCTGAGCTTGCATGATATCTGCTAAATCACATGGGGCAGGGCCTAAGAAAGGAACTTGGAGGTCTATTGGTAGCCATCTGTCCTTTATACTACACCTGTTGGGAAGGATACTATGAGCTGTGGATGCTGGTGAAAATGGAGCTCACTGGGAAGGAAGGCTACATATCTGGGATTTTATGATGCTGTCCCAATGGCTTCTCCAACTAAGCCAACTGATGTCTCAGTTCCTCAACAGAGGTAGCTGTAAATATTAAAAGGGAGCATCAGCCAAATGGTCAACTAATAATTATTGAAACTATGCCGTGTGCCAAGCACTGTGCTGGCACTGTAGGTGGAGAAGTAAACCAGGCAGGAGTGGTTCCGCTGTTGTGGAGCTTCCGAATTAGTGGCAAAAACAGAGATGTGAAGCAAATAATGTCAACTGTGTTCAGGGAGAATCGACTTAGGGGATTTCCTTAAGGAAGTGACATTTGAGCTGAGACTTGAAGTTAGGTGGGTAATGAAAGTGAGGGACTGGCACGTCCAGCAAAGGAAACACTGTGAGGAGACCCCTGGTATGACAGTCACTGTGTATGTCAAAATTTCCCCTTCTTATAAGGACAGCAGTCAGATTGTATTAAAGCCCACCATAGCGGCTTTATTTTAACTTAAGTACCCCTTTAAAGGCTTTATCTCCAAATGTAGTCTCATTCTGCGGTATTGGGGGCTAGAGCTTCAAACATAAGAATTTTGGGAGGAACAGTTCAGCCCATAATCCCATTTATGTGCAGGTAGTGTGGGAAGCGGATTTGGAGAGGGGCAATAGTGGAGACCCACAGGAGACTAAAGAGAAAAGTGATAGTGGCCTGACCAATGAAAACAGTGTTGTGAGGGTAGAGCTAGGGGAATGGGTTTGAGAAGCATTTTGATAGAGAATTGATGGGATCTGGGAGTGATGGAGAGGGGGAAGTTAAAGGTAACTCCTAAATTTCTGGCTTCTGCACCTGGCTGGAGGGTGATGAAGTTTGTTTAGATAAAGAACAATGAAGAAAGAGAAAAATAGTTTGTAGGGGAAGATGATGAACTCTGTTCTGTGCGTGGTGAATCTGAGGTGCCTGTCAGACATCAATTGGAGGTGAAGAGTAGATTGTTTAGTGGATAAGAAATTAGTCTCCATACCAGACTGAGCTGCTTATTATATAGATCAGCCTCTATAATAGACAAAGCAGCTCTCACCTGGCCCTTACATTTGAATTTCTATGAAAAAAATTTCATAACTCTTTTCAAAAATATGATCTTGATATCCTTAGAAATTTGTTCTACTTACAATTAACATTGCAAAATATTTCTTTTTAATAATTTTCCATAGTCAGCTTGACTTTTGACTTAATGTACCTAAAGAACTGCCTAATATTATTACCCCCTTCTTGAGGGTAAAACCACCCCTTTCATTTCCTTCTTGCCTTCCAAAGCTTACTAAAGGTGAAGTTTTGCACTAGAAGTCTGTAATGTTCTTACGTAGATGGTAGAACAGAGGGGTTTTTTTGTGACAGCACAAAGTCCCAGGCAGTACAGCCCTGTGGGGACTTTGTGGCACTTTAGTGGGACCAAGGGTGTTGGTGGTAGATGGGGAGCAGAGAAGCAGTGTCAGGAGGCAGAGTATGCTGTAGCACCAAGGTCACGGTCAGTGGTGTCCTTGGAATGAAGACTGAGCCCTGGGGCAATTGGAAGCAGGCTGGAGCTAGGTCAGAGATGGAGAAAGAGCTGGGTTAGTCCTGGTGAAAGAGAGGTTTTGCCTTGAGTGCCCTGTCCCACATCACCTCAAGGGTCAAGGAGGAGATGTCACTTTGGCGAGAGGTAGCGGTAATGAATTAGGGTGACTAACTGTCCTGGTTTTCCTGGGGCTGAGGGGTTGCTGGGTTGAGTTTTTCAGTTTTAAAACTAAGAATTAAGACCTAGGGAAACTGGGATGAGTTGGTTGCCTTACAAAAAAATTCTAAATAGTTTCTTTGGTTCTTGAGTGGTCTCAGAAGGAGTGACTTCAGCCTAAAGTAAATAAAACTGCGTGACTAACATATAATCTTTTTAGTAAAAGGACTACTGTAATTTGCCTTATGTTCTTAAATAAATGAAATAATTTATGTTTTTAACACATTAGAAATCATTAGAGTGACTGAATGTTCCAGTTTGCCTGGGGCAGCTCTAGTTTATGCCTATGGTCCCACATTAACAGTGACCTTTTCGCTCTCAAAGTGTCCTATTTGAGTGATTGAATGTATGGTCACCCTATCTTTAATAAGATGGTCTTTCTCATTCTTGAACAAGAGAACTATTTGGTGAAAGAAACTTGGCAAAGCAGGCCAATTTTTATACCATAATGTTTGACAGTGTTCCTTTGAAGATGATTCACTATTTATTACCTTTAATAAATAAATTTTTAAAATAAAATGTTTCATATCCAGAAGTACTTGAATAGTTCCACTTCTGAAGGCAGAATTTATTCCACAGACACATATATTCTCTCTTAGTTAGTATACATTAGAAATTTCTATCATTCAGAGAATAGAGAGTATTTATGTGTGTTATCTAAAGAAATTGTATACTAAATAAACCTCTTCTCAGATTATGAAACATAGATTTAAATGCATTTTGTATTTATTGACATCAAAGTTAAATGCTTTTTTAAAAATGATTTTATTTATTTATTTTTAGAGAGAAGGGAAGGGAGGGAGAAAGAGAAGGAGAGAAACATCAATGTGTGAGAGAAACATCAATCGGTTGCCTCTCACACACCCCTCAACTGGGACTGGGGTGCAACCTAGGCACGTGCCTTGACAAGGAATCCCACTGGTAACAACATTTCATTTTGTGGATGACACCCAACCAACTGAGCCACACCAGTCAGGGACAAAACTGAATGTTTATCCCTACCTTTCACTCACATTTAAGATCACTCTTGCATGGTTTTTCATTTCAATGAATGTTATTGACCACTAGAGGGAGAAACAAGAAAAGCTTTACAAATTTTGACAAATCAGAAATTAGTTACGTATCAGTAGGAAATTGCACTAATTTTATACAGATTCGAGGAGGGCATTCACAGATATTGTTGGCTGTTGGAGGTCTGTCAATTTTATGAAATCCAGCAGAAATAATGTAACAGAAAGATCACATTTCTGCCAGAAGGTAATTCTCTAAAGCGTGAGGAACAGCATGTTCTGTGGCTGACTAGCTAAATTATAGTTTTTTGTTTAATTTGTGCCTTTGCCCAAAGAGTAAGTGCAATAAATAAACATACTAACAAGGATGAATGAGGAAATGATGAAAGGATTAACTGCTTCAGACTTCAAAGGTGGAAAAAATGGCAAAAGGAAAAATACTACCATAAAACAATTACACTTCACATTAAGTGAATTTGACAATTAATACTTAAAAATTATAGTTAAATATATAGAACATACTTATAAAGTGACTGAAAATTCTAACCAGCTATAGGTCTGCTTATCTTAAGCTGCTCAATATGTGGATTTATCAAGAGACAATTTCTTGAAATCTATTATTTTGTTAGAGAATGTCTTTGAATTATTTGTTATCCAAGAAATTACTGACTCCCTTAGTTGTAAGAAAAATATATAAAATACATTAATTCAACAAATAAATGTTGGACATCAACTCAATCCTCAGAAGATTTAGGACTGACTTGGACAGGAATTCTTTTCCAAGAAATTTATTGTCTACATAAAAAACCTATTTATAAAAATCTGTAAAACAGGGTAGATGTGGGCCATACCATTAGAGAAGAAGAGTCAGAACACTATGGATGGTGAGAAGCAAAGGTTACTTCTAGTTTGATGTGTCTGTGGGGGTAGTTGGGGGTAAAGAGTGTGAGGATTCTGAAAGATGTGAATAGGGCCTGACGATGTTGTGATGACTTTATGTGCCAACATGACTGGGCCATGTGGTGCCCAGATATTTGGTCAAACATGATTCTAGGTATTTGTATAAGGTGTTTTTAGGTGATGTTTAACTGGTTTAAGAGTTAAATCAGCACACTGACTGACTTAGAGCATATTGTTCTTCACAACTTCTGTGGGTCTCATTTAATCAATTGAAGTCCTGACTAGAACAAAATGCTGACCTTCCCCCAAGTAAGAGAGATTTCTCTTGCCTGGTGGGTTTTTTTTTTAAATTTTAAAGTAGTTCCTGTTTATGAACTGACCAGATTACAAAAATGACCATGGTAGATACCTTAGTTCATTCTTCTAAAGAGCCTGTTGATCTGTTCCTCCCTGATGGGTGGTCTTTTTCTTTATTCCACCTTATGGAGAAGATAATTTGAAGGGCCACAGAAGTTGTTTGCTTCTTAGAAGCATTTTCCAACAGTATTGACCTCATGAATCAGACCCTCCATGCAGATGATGCCATATTTACCAAGAGATTGAGCAATTAATGTGTTGTCTGTCAGGGCAATTCGTTGGTTTTCCATAACCACACTTGTAGGTCAATTCATTTACTGACTTCAGGTTTGGGTATCCCCATGCAATAAATGGTCCCATAGTCCTCAGCATGTTAATCCAAGCCTTGTTGAGCTTAACGAAGGTGCCATTGAAGATCTGGCAAAAGCCAAGAAACTGCAGTACCTTTTGGACCTTTGGGTTCACCCCATTGATACCTCTGATCCTGAAGACAAATGCCAGTTTGGGCTCTGCAGGTACATAGAAGTTGCCAGCTTTTCCTGCCATTCTAGCCATTTGGATCTCAGATCTGTACATCTGCCTATATTCCTTGTGATAGTGCTTAGCTTTTTCATAGATAAGCTTCCTTCTTGCCTTGCAAAGCATCTTTTGGGCAAACTTCTTTCTCAGGGGCTTGATTTCCAGCTCTGCAAAATTCCTTTGCTTTTTCTTGAAGGTTTCTGGCACAGCAAGAACCTTCTTTTTCTTCTTTTCTGTACCTTCCATGGTTCCAGCCAGAAAAATAGGCTGCCTGAATGGTTTTTGAACTAAAACTGGGAAATCAGCTCTACAGATTTTGGATTTGCCAGCCTCCATCAATTTCATGAGTCAATTTCTCATAACAAATATCTTTACTTTTCTACAAATATGTCCTACTGGTTCTCTTTCTCTGGAGAACTTTAACTAATACACTGTTAATACTGCTTAAAAATAAGCATTTAATAATCAACCAACAAAGATCTATTTAGGGACTTCCAGCCAAGATGGAGGTGTAGGTAGACACACTGTGCCTCCTCGCACAACCAAAAGGAAAACAACAATTTAAAAACAAAAAACCACCAGAACTGACAGAAAATCAAACTGTATGGAAGTCCGACGACCAAGGAGATAAAGAAGAAACATTCATCCAGACCAGTAGGAAGGGTGGAGATGAGCATCCAGGTGGGTGGTGGAAAGGACTCACTGCAAGGCAGCGGCTGGCGGACCCAGCGAGGTGGCAGATTGTGGAGTGGGGTGGGCAAAGCTGCAGCTGGCGGGCGAGGCAGCAATTGGTGGACCAGGTGACAGACCTTGCAACCCAGAGTTCCAGCATGGGGAAATAAAGCCTCAAACCACTGGTAGAAAACACCTGTGGGGTTGAGGCGGCAGTGGGAGAAACTCCCGGCCTCACAGGAGAGTTCATTGGAGAGACCCACAAGGTCCTAGAACATACACAAACCCACCCCCTCGGGAAGCAGCACGAGAGGGGCTCAATTTGATTGTGGGTAGTGGAGGGAGTGACTGAAAGCAGGCAGAGAGTGGAGCAAGTGGCACTGTTCCCCATTGGACCCCTCCCCCACATACAGCAACACAGCCCAGGGCTGCGGGTTGCCCCACCCTGGTGAATACCTAAGGCTCCACGCCTTTACCTAACAGGCACACCAAGACAAAAAAAAATGGCCCAAATGAAAGAACAGATAAAAACTCCAGAAAAAATACAACTAAGCAACAAAGAGATAGCCAACCTATCATGTGCACAGTTCAAAACACTGGCAATCAGGAAGCTCACAGAACTGGTTGAATTTGGTCACAAATTAGATGAACAAATGAAGGCTATGCTAAGAGAAACAAAAGAAAATGTACAGGGAACCAATAGTGACAGGGAGGAAACTGGGACTCAAATCAATGGTGTGGACCAGAGGAAGAAAGAAACATCCAACCAGAAAAGAATGAAGAAACAAGAATTCAAAAAAAATGGGGAGAGGCTTAGGAACCTCCAGGACATCTTTAAATGTGTTCCAACATCTGAATTATAGGGGTGTCAGAAGGAGAAGAGGAAGAACAAAAATTGAAAACTTATTTGAACAAATAATGAAGGAGAACTTCCCTAATCTGGCAAAGGAAATAGACTTCCAGAAAGTCCAGGAAGCTCAGAGAGTCCCAAAGAAGCTGGACCCAAGGAGGAACACACCAAGGCACATCATAATTACATTCCCCAAGATGAAACAGAAGGAGGGAATCTTACAAGCAGCAAGAGAAAAGAACACAGTTACTTACAAAGGAGTTCCCATAAGACTGTCAGCTGATTTCTCAAAAGAGATCTTACAGGCAAGAAGGTGCTGGAAAGAAGTATTCAAAGTCATGAAAGACAAGGACCTCTATCCAAGATTACTGTATCCAGCATAGCTATCATTTAGAATGGAAGGGCAGATAAAGTGCTTTCCAGATAAGATCAAGTTAAAGGAGTTCATCATCACCAAGCTCTTATTCTATGAAATGTTAAAGGGACTTATCTAAGAAAAAGGAGATCAATAATATGAACAGTAAAATGACAACAAACTCACAACTATCAACAAAACCTAAAAAAAAACAAAAGCAAACTAAGCAAATAACTAGAACAGGAACAGAATCACAGAAATGGAGATCACACGGAGGGTTATCAATAGGGGAGTGGGAGGGGGAGAGAGGGGAAAAGGTACAGAGAATAAGTAGCATAAATGGTAGGTGGAAAATAGACAGGGGGAGGGTAAGAATAGTGTAGGAAATGTAGAAGCCAAAGAATTTATATGTATGACCCATGAACGTGAACTATAGGGAGGGAATGTGGGAGGGAGGGGGTGTGCAGCATGGAATGGAGTTAATTGGGAGAAATGGGACAACTGAATAGCATAATCAATAAAATTATTTAAAAAAAAAGATCTATTTGATACCACTTTGAGCCCAGTGTGAGGCTGGACAATGGGAGATATACTGGAATAGAATCTATTTATAGAGAATTCTGATAAATCTAGAGCTGCTTCAAACAAGAATGGAAATACATGCTGATAAAAACAATAGATTTTAAAACAAGTATTCTATTATATTAATTTATTATTAAAGTAAAGGAAAAAGAAACCAACTACAGAATTAAAGACGAAAGCACACTGAGACTGGTAGGAAGGATAGAGATGCAGAATGGTTTAGTCCCACAACCATGTGCAGTGGCAAAAAGTCAGGAGAGATTTCTCAGGAGTGAGGGGTCCAGCCCTGCACTAGGCTCCCCAGCCTAGGTTTCCAGTGCCAGGAAGAGAAGTCCCATAACTTCTGGCTGTAAAAACCAGCAGGGATTGAGGCTGTGGAAGACAGAAACTGCTGGGGTCTCAAGGCAGTTCCTTTAAAGCGTCTGTGCACAGACTCACTTGAACTCATTCCCTCAGAGCTCCAGCATGGGGGCAGCAGATTGAAAGGCATCAGAGACATATGGGGAGGAACTGAATTGTCCAGGATCAGAGAGAGAGCTGGGGGGCAGCTTTCTCCCAGACAAAAGTGCTGGCAGAGGCCATTGTTCCTTTTCTGAGCCCTCCTGCCCCCTGCCACAGAGTCACAGAGCCATCAGATGGGTGCCATATATGAGATGCCATCAGCCTGGCTCACATGCTTGCCCCGTGCTGGTGATTCCCTGAAGCCCTGCCCCACCCAACTTTCAGGCCCACCAAAGCTGTTTCCAGTGATCTTTCCATATGAAAGGCTTCTTTTGGCACATGCTTCAGATTTTCCTAAATTCTCTCAAATAAGCAGCATCTGGCCTCAGTGAGCCTGGTATCTCTTGCTAAGTTGCCCCAGGCCTGGCAGTAGCAGCAACTGGACTTAGTTCATAGGTTGACCTCACAAGTGGCAGCCATCAGCAGATCACTTTGTAACTTATGCTGTGTGACCCTGGACAGAGCACAGGTGGTGGCTGACCCTGGGTGTGCTTCTCTACAGGACACTTACTACATTAGACCACTCTACCAAGCCTGGGTGATGGAACAGCTCTAGCTAATACATAGAAACAAACACAGGGAGGCTGCCAAAATGAGGAGACAAAGAAACATGACCCAAGTGAGAGAACAGAACAAAACTCCAGAAAAAGAACTAAAGAAAATGGAGACAAGCAATCTACCAGATTCAGAGTTCAAAACAGTTATAAGGATGCTCAAGGAACCCAGCGAAGATCTCAACAGCATAAAAAATATACAGTCAGAAATGAAGGATACACTAATTGAAACGAAGAGCAATTTACCGGGAATCAACAGTAGAGTCCATGAAGCTAAGAATCAAATTAGCAGTTTGGAATATAAGGAGCAAAAGCCAATCAATCAGAACAGCAAGAAGAAAAAAGAATTTTTTAAAAATGTGGACATTGTAAGGAGCCTCTGGAACAACTTCAAGCATACCAATGTTTGCATCATGGGTGTGCCAGAAGGAGGAGAGAAAGAGCAAGAAACTGGAAACCTATTTGAAAAAATAATGACAGAAATATTCCCTATTCTGGTGAAGGAAATAGGCATACAAGTCCAGGAAGCACAAAGAATCCCAGACAAGATAAACCCAAAGAGGCACACACCTAGACACTTCATAAATAAAATGCAAAGTTTAAAGACAAAGAGAGAATCTGACAAACAGCAAGAGAAAAGCAATTAGTTACTTATAAGGGAGTTCCCATAAGACTGTTGGCTGATATCTCAAAAGAAACTTTCTTTGCAGGCTAGAAGGAATTGGCAAGAAATATTCAAAGTCATGAAAAGCAAAGACCTACATCTAAAATTACTCTACCCAGCGAAGCTATTATTTGAAATTGAAGGACCGATAAAGAGCTTCCCAAAGAAGAAAGAGCTAAAGAAGTCCATCACCACCAAACTAGTATTACAAGAAATGTTAAAGGGTCTGAAAAAGAGGAAAAAGATGAAAAAGAAGGAGGAGGAGGGGGAAGAGGAGGAGAAGGAAAACATATGAACAATAAAATGGCATCAAATACATATCTATCAACAATTGATTCTAAAAACCAAAATAAACAAGTAGAACAGCAACAGAATCATAGCTGCAGAGAACATTTTGATGGTTGCCAGATGGGAGGGTGGTCAGGTGGATGAGCAGAAAAAAGTAAAGGAATTAAGAAATAAAAGTTAGGAGTTCCAGAGTAGTCATGGGGATGTAAAGTACAAATAGGGAATAGACAAAGAACACGTATGCATGACCCATGGACATGGACAATGATGTGGGGATTGCCTGAGGGGGAAGGAGGTGGCTGGGTAAAGGGGGGCAAAGGGGTAAAACCTGGGACAACTGTAATATCATAAACAATAAAATTAATTTAAAAGAGAGTAAAGAAAACAATTAAAATTGTAACCTGAAGGAAGGAGGAAAAATAAATTATAACCCCAATAATCTAATACAGCTATTGTTAGAAGTTGGTTATATTTTCTTTCAGTATTATTTTTTCCTAATTTTTAATGTATTTAAACTTGAATGCATTTAAAATCATGTAGACTATTTTACCTTAACATTCTATCATAAACACTTCCCCATTTTGTTTCAGTCTTAAGAATTACACATTTTAATGCCTATATAATATACAATCTGTAAACTGACTATAATTTTCATGATCATTCTTATTTTTGGATATTGAGTTTGTTATACAATTTGTCTCTATTTTTAAGGTAACTAATATAAGTATTTTGTAATATAGCTCTTTCATAATTTGATTATTTCAGAATAAATTCTTAGAAGTGGTATTATTAGATTGTCATATGTGAATATTTTTATAGTTAAATTGCTTTCCACAAATACTGTACCAACTTGTAAGGCCATTGAAATAAAACCCTGGATTTGCCAACTTAATATTCATTTCATCTTTATTAATAAAGTATTTTCTTTGGTAGGAATGTGACTTGTTATAAAAACCTCACTCCCCAGTCTCCCTTGTGGCTAGGCATGTCCATATGATGGTTCTGGTCTATGAATTTTGCTGGGTTAAGTTTCCAGAAACATTTTTATTTTACTAATTAAAAGGAAGCAGTGACACGCACCCTTTCCCCTTTTCCCTTCCTTTTTCTTCCTGACTGAAAGTAGAGGTGTCCTCTTGCTACTCAGAGATTGAAAGCTATAGCTTGAGATGGTAGAACAGGAAACTAGATGTTTGTGACTTTATTGAACATGTGTGCCAACTCTAGACTCTTCCTTCTGAAATTCTTGTTTTGTGGGTAAATTAGTCCTGATCTAGTTAAGAAACTCAAGGCATATTTCTGTTATATGAACCCAAAGGAAAATCTAATAGCAACATATGTTACATGTGTTGCACATATGTAACATATGTGTAGTTATTCTCCATAATAATGGGAATTGTCACTAACATGGGGGGAGGGAAACTATATTGGTATTCCTGATCACAAATAGCAAAACAAACAAACAAAAAGAAGAAATTTACGGGTTCACATCCCTGGGGAAATCAGGTTTGAAGTATCTTCTGGCTTTACTAAGTGGCATCAATGATATTAGTAGCTCAGTCTCTTTCTCCCTCTCCCATTTTTCCTTTTTCCCCCTTACACTGTCTTTTCTATGTGTTTCTCGACTTCATGGCCTCTTCTCTCCATGCTACCCAAGAATTTGGCCAACAAGCAACTCTAGGACTATGTTGGTTCAATATCAATGGAAGTATAAAAAGAGAGAACTCCCCACTTTTATTCAGAGTCCTAGGGAAGGACTCTGCTCAGGCCTGTGTCATGTGCTCATCCAAGGAGGGAAGGGGACAGGACAGCTGTGAGTGCCAACCCCACCAACATCACTGGAAGGGGGAAGGGGCAGTTTCTCAAAGAAAAAGTTGGGTGTTGACATCATGACATGGCAGAGAGGCTGAAACCACGTGTCATCGCTAATCATCTTTTCCCAATAAAATGTTCTTCATTGTTACTCTAATTTGCCTTGCTTTGAAGTTAAATATTTTGTCTGTTTATTAACTTTACTTTCTTCTTTTAAAATTCCCCCTTTTAAGACATTGTTCATTGACAAACAGAGTAAATTTATACTTGACAAGTTGGACAGTTGAATGTTCTCTCTACTTTGAACATGATGCCAATTTTGTGCTTATAATCTAATACTGTATATCTGGAAATGTCTATGTAGACATATTGTAAGGCCCTAAATATAGTGAGAGCAGTGGCAATGGTGCTAGACATAAATTTAATCAATAGGTGTACTTGAGTCATGTTATATACTAAGTATGGAAAAGTATAAAATATAGTGGACTCCCATCTGGGAGATAATGGAATGGATTTTAATATAACACTTCATGAGAATGCTTCTAGCTATTACACTGGCATTTTGGCATAGGATTTCTCCCCCAAATACTGAATTATTGAAAATGAGATTTAAAACCATAGTCAGGATTTAAGTTCTATATTAAGGCCTAAAAGTAAAGTAAAATTGTTTTCTAGGTAGCCTAGAGGATCTTTTGGTAAACTATATTTTATTATTTTTTAAATTTACAAAATATTTATTCCATTGGTGTTTATGGCAATCATTTCATATATTGTTATGGTCCACGTAAGATCTTATGATTTCGGAGAGCAGAGGCAGTGTCTGCAGATTCTCTAATTCTTTCCTTCCAGGCTTCAGTGTAAGGGTAGCTCTAGGGTATTGCATGAGGCAAAGGGGTAAGACTAAGTCATCGCTATGCACAGCTTTGCCCACACAATCTCACCAGGCTGAATTTAAATGTCCTTCAAAAGAGGAAAGATTGAGACATAAGAGCAAGTGATGTATTGATTGTACCATGTACCAAAAATATTAAATCAGTTTGATTCCCGTCCTCCTTCCAGAAAAAGAGCTGGTGATAGAAATGAAAGCAAGTCTTTTCTCTGTCCCCCAGAGCGGCTGCTGTGTCTGGCTGCTCCAGACCAGCTGCCTTTGCAATCAAGCAGCTTGAGATGTTATTTGTGCTGAAAATAGCTTAAAAAAAAATTCTTGGAGTATAAAAGAAATAGGTAAAAATACCTGAGGCACTGGTCTGTTCATAAATATTAATTACATCTGGATTTACATAATAGAGACTTGTTCAGGAAAGTTTTGCAAACTTGCCATTTAGGCAGCTGCATTTTAAAAGGAGCCCAGAGCAACTGACATTTAGCTTCCAACAGATATCGGGGGTCTTAGTTAGGACTACATGCGGCTAAAGCATCCTAAGAGCCAGGCAATTTCGTGCTTCTATACCTTGTTTATATTTTGTCTTACCTGTCTGGAAGTCTGTGTTTTGTCCTTGGGGAGTTAGCATGAGTTTGTGTTCTTTTGGAAGTGTTTTCTGACCACTCCCATTCTCCTCTATTCTCCCAGGACACCTCATGCAGAAGCATATAATTGAACTCTAATGTAACTGATTTTTCTTACCTGCCTGCTCCACTTTTGGGCAGGCTGCAACTATGTTTAATTCATCTTTGAAACCAATGGCCTAGCCAAATACCTGGCCCATGCTCAGAAAGGATTTGTTGAAAGGATGGAAGCAGTTGAAGTTGATCTTTGAGGTTCCCTCATCTCCCTACTTGTTCTCTTTCTTGTTGTGGTATCCCCCCCTGCCTCACCTGATCGCACCGTTTTCATGTCTTCATACATCCTCCTCCTGACTTGCTGATGCCTCTTATTTCCAGATCCCTTCTGGGTTTGGAAGTAAGTTTACTCATGCCATACATTACAAGCTGTTGGAGAATGGGGAAAGTATTGGTCATCCATTAAAAGTGTTGAATCCCTCAGTAGTTAGCAGAGTGTTTTTCACTTATTAGGTCCTTATTTAGATTTAAACATGTATTGCTTTTATCCATTTATAAAAGTAATACACATTCATTATAGAGTTATTTTAAAAATACAGAGTATCATTAACAACAAATCACTTACAAATAAGTGCTATCAATATTTTGGTATATTGATACTTATAACAATTCCTTTCTATACTTATACATCCTTTTCTTTTGCAAAATTGGGATCATACTGTATAATTTTTTTGTCTTACCTTTGCCATTGAACATTATACCACAAGCATTTTATCATGGCTTTAAGTATTCTTTTACTCACGTTTGAGATTTTATTTATTTATTTTTAGAGATAGGGAAGGGAGGGAGAAAGAGAGGGAGAGAAACATTGATGTGAGAGAGAAACAGATTGGTTGCCTCTCCTGAGCACCCTGACTGGAGACCGAATCCGAAACCCAGGCGTGTGTGCTGACCAGGAATCAAACCGGTGACCCTTCACTTTGAGGGATGACACCCAACCAACTGAGCCACACTGGTCAGGGCTAAGTATTCTTTTTTAAATGTCTCTGTTTAGTAATTTTCTTATTTCCGGACATTAAGATCCAATTTTTCCTTTTATAAACAAGTCTGTGATGAAAAGCCTATGTATAAATCTGTATATTTTCAACTATTTCCTTAAGTTCCTAGAGGAATTGTTTGACCACTCCATGTCAACATTTTAAGGTCTTTTGATACTTATGGCCAAACCAACTTCCAGAAATGTTATATTACTTTATCATTTATTCACTCACTTAACAAATATTTATTAAGCCTTTACTATATGCTTGATGCTATATAGTGGCTAGGATTACAACGGCGAATAATGTACTCAAGGTCCTGGGGAGACAGATAACAAGTAAATGAGAAAGAAAAACATATTGTTGGTAGTGCTCTGAGGAAGCTCTGACTGAGTAGGCCTACTGCGGTCAGAAGGTTTATGGGAAGCTTTTCTGACAGATCTCATTTAATTTGAAGCCTGAAGCATGGAAAAAGCGCCAGTCATGAAAGTGGAGTGAAGTCTGCTGGGAAGAGGACAATGGCAAGAAATGTGGTTGAGGGGGTGGGTAGGGAAGACAAAGGGCCGAACCACAGTTCTCTTAAGTGATAGGAGGCTGTTAAACCAATCATGATGGTGTGTTTAGAGGTATCAGCAGGTCAACGCTTTATCACTTTTACTGAACACATGCTTTTGAACAGAAGTCTCCTAGAGATAGTCTCTTTAACTCAAAAGAATGCCCCCACTGGTGGAATTTTGGCACCATGGTTGGTGGACATTTCCCCACCTCCCAGATTATATCAGAGAGTGCTTTCCCTGGTTGTGCCCTCTTCTGTCAGTGCCCAGGAGTCTGCACAGGGACATTGGTCACATACGGCAGTTGTGAATGGGCTGTGGCTCATCTCTCCTCTTCAATCAAAGTTAATAAAAGCCGCCCGTCATGACTGTTGGATTGATTGTATATCCCTATGGTAGTGGAATTAATTAAGATAAGCTTTAAAATATAGAAAATATTACAAACATTTAATTTAAATGTTTGTAATATTTGCATTCTCTCTAAATAATATATAATTGATTTTTATATAAATATATATTACATATAATTAGTATATTTTTAATAGAGACTATACATACACATACACACATATTTGATAGTAAGAATAATCTTTTGCATAGAGAATTAAGAAGGACTTAATTCCCCCAAAAGTTTTATAGTTATATCTGAGATAGAGATTGAAATTCAACAAGAGCTGTTTTGAATTCTAAATCCTTGGCTTTGATTAGTTTGTGTTTATATTAGGAGTTGGGCTTTGTATTCAGCTTTCAGATTTATTTTTATGTATTGTGCATTGATGTTTACTGAGCACTTTCAGATTTATACATATTTATAAATGAAAGGCTTTATTTATTTATTCTTCTTGGGCCTGGATTTTACTTATTTCTTACTCATCAAAAAGAAAATGATACTCTATTAGAATTCAGACTTTTTAAAGACCACTTCAAAATCAAACAAGATTATAATGAGAAAAGCATTCTTTCAATTCTTTGTCTAAAAAAGCAGGTCTATACAATACTGAGTGTTCATTTTGGTAAGACATATTATTATAAATAATCAAAACAAAACTATATAACATAAAAATCAAATGAAATCAACAAATATTTACTGAGAATCTATAGTATACCAAGACCTGAGCAGTCACTGTGGGCAGTGGAGAAGTACAGTGTGCAATCCCTGCCCTAGAGGAGCTTATTACCTAATAGGGGAGAAGGGGAAACCGAGGACACTCACAGGTATGGGCCACCTATGGTGCAGGAATTGTGCTGGGTGCTTCCACATAAGTTTTCTTCTGTATAGCTGAGCTCATTATCATCCCCCAATTCTTTAGTATTCTCTTTTCCACTCTCTGCCCACTCATACAGCCTTCAGGTCACCCTCAGTTCTCACCACCCTTGCTCACCTTTTACATCTTACCATCATCAAATCCTGTTTCTGGACTCTTCCAGTGGCCTCCTGACTGGTCTCATTGTCCCTGCTCTTTTCCCTTATTAGCCTATTCTCCTTCCACATTGTGGACAGAGTGAATTCTCTGAAATGCAAATATGATTAAGTACAACTCTTTTGGGATGCAAGTAACAGAATACATTTAAGATGAACTACACCAAGCGGGTAGTTTATTATTGTGAATGCAGCAGTGACCCTTGGGCTTCAAGGGCAGGATGCAGCTGGGTCAGATGAACAGAATGGACCGAGACTATCACCCTCCCCCCACCTTTCTCTTTCTCTCTCTCTCTCTCCCTCTCTTCCTTTATTTCTTTCACTTCTTGTCTTTGCTCTGCATATCTATTTTACCCCTAACTGCAGATCAGCTCTTTTTTCCTTCTGGTATACACATGGAAAATGACAGCCAGACCAAGACTGGACTACCTCAGTTTCCATTCTGAATTCCTCAAGGAAGGGACTCATGGGCCAGCTTCAGTTAGGAGTCACCTTGGATCAGTCACCAATGGTGAGCAGGGTTACCTTGTAAGGACAAGGGAACTGTAACCATGTTGTTGGAACAGAGAAGCAGCAGTTCTCAGAAAAAAGGGTTGTGAGGCAGACACACCAGCAGGTGTTTCTTGGAAAGGCTGAGGATTTGAGTTAGCTGGAGCATACAGCTGAGTTGGGGTAGAAAGAAATAAGTTTAAAAAGATGAATGCTTGGGGCTAAATTTTCAAGAATCTTTATGTGAAGCTAAAGAGTTTGAACTTTATCCTACAGACATTGGGGAGTTACTGAATTTTTTTTTAATGGAGTGACTTGAACAGTATTTAGGAGAATTAATCTAGAAGTAGATTAGATAGATCTAAATGGGAGAAACTGGAGCAAAACCCACTTTGGAAGATGTTATTGTTACAGAGCAAGAGGGCGGGGGTGGTTCACGATAAATTATTACAGAAAGGATTCCCCCTTTCTGTCTCTGGACGTTCCTTCCCCCACGCCCACCTGCTAGGTTCGCAATGCCCGCCGCCAGAGGAAAGACGTCTCTCAATGCCAGAGACTGGTGAAAAGGAAAGGAATTGTTTATTTAAAAGTTACACAAACTTAGAATAATGACCTAATGTCTTCAATAAGATACTAAAGTCCTCTAGAATACCCACAGATGCACAGTCCTTCCCTCTCCCTGTGCCCAGTCCGGGGTACCGTGTCTCAGGAAACGAAGTAGAAGTCCGTGATTCAGGCTCCCGGCACCATCAGCTGTGTGGCTGCTGCAATCTCCAGTTAATCCAAAGCCGTGTGGCACCTTCTCATGGCCCACCAGCAAGAGTCCTCTCTCCCCTTTCTCTATGGCTGCAAGGTCTCTCCTGCTGCCTAAGTCGCATGGCAAGAAGAAGCACTCCAAAACCTCGTGGTCCTCTTTACTCTCCTTCAGAACCGCGTGGTCCTTTTCCCCATTTACTTTGGAGCCGCGTGGTCTCCTCCTTCTCCCCCAAAACCTTGTGGCCCTCCTCTACTACTATGGAGCCGCATGGTCTCTTCTTTACTTCAGAGCCGCATGGTCTCTCTTTTACTTCAGAGCCGCATGGTCTCTTCTCTACTTCAGAGCCGCATGGTCTCTCTTCCTATGGCTGCCGGGCCTAGGTTTAAATCCCAGCACCCAGCTTCCTTTGCAGCCCCATTTCCGACTCCTCCTACAGTCAGCTACACCTGCCAGCATCCCTGTATTCTTCCAGCTTTACTGGGCTGCCATAGTAAGTCTGGGCAGGTGTGGCCCCATGGCTTGGAGCCAATCATCTCCAAGCTCTCACGCAGGCCCTGTAACCAGGGGGAGTTGCTTCCCAGTCCCATCTTGGGTGGAAGCCACTCCCATCTCCCTGGCTCAAGGCAGGGCCACAGCTATTTAACATATCCATGAAACCAGTTAAAGGTTATAGATATGTTAAATGACCGTGCCTGGGGTTAGCTGCAAAGCTCTTGCTACCCAAAACAGCCTCTGAATGGCCCTGTTCCATGTGTCCCATCCCCCTTGGCTCAGGCCTGTGGGGGTGAGGACATCCTACATACATTTTTCTAATATTTCCTGGACACCCCGAGTCCTGGACCCCATTACAAATCCCTTCTTGGGGCCCTCCTCTTGGCTGCACCCTGCTTCATTATGAGATGTTATGACATCTCCTGAGTCAGACATGAGATGACAAGGCATTGGAAGAATATGAGTAAAAGTGTTAGGGAAGATGTAGATTACTTGGACCTGGTGATAAGTTTTTGTTTTTTTAATCTCTGTAAATTTTTTGTGATTATTATGTTAATATGGAACACAACAAAAAGCCAGATCATTTGTTTGATAGTTCATAAGGCCAAATCCATGTAGTTCTGACAACTCTATCACATTTCCGACAGTTTTAAAATTTCTTTCCTCTGGAAGATAAAGACCAGGTTCCCCGCCCCAACCCCCCTCACCTCTCATTATTTCCACCCCAGGCCACCACATATTAGGAGAATATTATTAGAAATAGAAATGAAGTTGCAAAACTCTGGGGGGCTAGTTAGGAAGAGAGGCAGGGAGAGTGACAAAACAATGATGAATTGTTTTCCATTCAAGATGGAAATTTCTGTAACAGGGAAAAAGCTAATATCATTAACGAAGAGTATTGGAAAATGAGTGATTTTTAAAGAACCTCTGTCAAGTTCCCACAACATTTTCTGTGTACGATTTACTATAGCATTCATCACATTGCTTTACAGTTATCTGTCCACATGACCCCTCCACATGGGCTGTCAGTTTCCTTAGGGCAGAGACTCTTGCTTATTAATCTTTACATCCATGGTGCTTGGCATAGGGCTTGACTTACCTAGATGCTGAACAAATGTCAACTATCCCCCATTTGATTATAGGCCTTTAAAGGAGGGTCTGGGCTTCTTCATATACTTTAAAGAGCACTTGGAAAGGGCAACTGAACAAAAATTGCTAATATGTGTACTATAAGCCTTTCCTCTGTCCTAGTTCTTTTGGATTTTTATGACAAGAATTAGAACCAAAAGGAGTATGAAAAAAGATCAAGAAGCCTAGGGCTAGGTGAAAAGTTTTCCAGGGGCTTGTACGAAATGAAGTGAGGGACTACCTAGGATGTGTGAGGACAATGGATAGGAGAGAATGCAGAGGATTTTGAGAAGTGTGAATACTTCTCTTGGTATTTGAACAACACGAGTTAAGGACTTGCTTTATTTTTGAACTCCTCTTTGTTCTTGAATTGTGTTCTTTTGATGGTCCCATTCTGGGGTAGAACTACATAGGTCATAGCTATGTAAGTTTTATGTATATTTGGTAAGGATCTGTGAGAGGAAGGGGAAAAAGAGAGCTTGAGTGAGAAGACAGTGAGGGCTAAGGGGAGGAAGGGGCACATTAATGTCAGATTTCACAGTGGAGATCCTTGAATGTAAGCCATTTACTTTGATGTCCATTTTGAAACCCATACAGCTCATCTGAATTATACATTAATTTTCCCTGAAGTTAGTGAGATTTCCATGGAGAAGGAAGGGCCTGAGTGAGTTTCAGTGGGAATCAAAAGCATCAGGAGAAGCTCAGTGGCATTAAGAAATTCAGCCGATCTTTTACCATAAAGGAAATGAACAATGAACAGTAATTCTGATTAAAAAAGGAAATATTTAACATCTTAAAAATACCTCAATTATTAGTTTTAAAAACGAGTTATTTTATACTAGAGACCAAACTTTTTTTCTCCAAAGAAATTTTCTTCCTAAAATCCAGTGTTTTTATATAGGAGTATCATTCTTAGAATCAATAAAAATACATTTTTTCTCAGTGATATATTTATATTGCAATTAATGTAATATTAAACTATACCCTGAGGAACTTTAAAATGGAACATCAAAAATATTCAAAGGGCAATAGAAATAAAATGAATTTCTAGAATAAATTACTTTTTAGGATCATGTATAACTGCTACTATTATGTAATGTAGTCCCAAATGAATTAATTGTAAGTGTTCATGAACAAGCTAGAAGCTTATCTTAAAGGTTTCTTGAGGCTTTTTCACATTTGAAAAAGTCAGGCTATTGATTACAGAATCATAGAATTTTAAAACAGAAAGAGACCTTTGAGATGATCTTGCTCAACCCCTTCGTTTTATAGGTGATGAAAATGTGCTCTTTAGGTAGCAGCAAACTAAAAAGTCTTCAATGATGGTTCTCTACTGGGAAGACAACTAACTACTTTGGTCTAATCATTTCTTTACCAAATCACTGCAACACACAACTGCGAAACATGGAAAGAACAAAGCACCAGCATCAAGCCTCAGGGTTCGCTGGCATTTATAACACCCCTTCCTGCTGAGCTATCAAAACCTGGAACAGCAGGGTAGTTGTCTTTTTAAATTGATCTTGCCTCTGTAAGGGTGGATTTACAAATACTAGGTGACACCATTTGAGTAGTTACAGTGGCCAGAAAAGAATTATTCTTATTCCCATGAAATATGGCCCAAATACTTGGTACCAGGTGATTCTAGAGGGACTGCTTTTAGTGGGATCCTTTTTGTCAAGTCAACCTAATAGCAAGATCAGCAGAAGAACAGGCTGGTGTGCTCCCACGGACCCACATACACACTTAAAATGGTAACTCACATGCTTCTCTAGTAAGGATGGTTTCATGAGCAAAGCAGTCTGTAAATATCTGCTAAGGTATGGTGATATCCTTACGCCCCAACTCCATCACTGCAGGATTAATCAAGCAGCATTGCAATCATTGGTTTACATGTCTTTCTAGATTACTAGAAATGAATTCCTTGAGGGTAGCGGTAGTCTTATTTTTCTTTGTATATCAAACACCCAGTATATAGAAGAATATTATGTAATTTTTTTGAGTTGAATATGTTGCTGTTGTTGTTGGTCATGTAAGGCCTCATCATCTATATCTGGATAGAGATATTTGAAGCAAATCTTGGAACAATAGTGACACCCAGAGAAACACTTAAAAAGTGCCTTTAGTGTTCAATGTTTTGTGATGCCTACAAAGTTGAATATGACATGGGCTCTCCTTTGGAGAGGCTTATAAGCTAGGGAAGTAGATTAGTGTGCTAGGGTTGCAATAACAAAATACCATTGACTGGGTGATTTAAAAAATAGATATTTTATTGTCTTACAGTTCTGTGAGCTAGAAGTCTAAAGGCAAGGTGTAGGCAGGGTGGGTTTCCTCTGAGACCTCTTTCCTTGCCTTACAGATGGCGGCCTTCTCCCTGTGTGCTCACATGGTCTTTCTTCTGTAAGTGCAGACCTGTGGTGCTTTTTGTGTGTCCAAATTTCCTCTTCTTATAAGGGCACCAGCCAGATTGGTTTAGGGCCCAACTTAACAGTCTCATTTTAACTTAATCACCTGTTTAGAGGCCCTATCTCCAAACACAGGCACATTCTGAGGTACTGGAGCTTAGGGCTTCAATATATAGATCTTGGGGTGACAATGCAGCCTACAATAGGAAGAAATACAATAATAGGAAGAAAGCAATAACAAAAAGCTTTAATACCAATCAACTCTGATGAGAGGAATCTGGGAAGGCATCCTGGAAGAAGACTCTGAAAGGATGTCAGCCGGTAGAATGGAAGCCAGAGTACCACTGATAACTAGACAGGACAACCTCCTATTCTTGAATATGGAGTGACTTGGTAAGGGGTGAGAAATCTAGTTAGCTAAATTAACCTTTTCTGACCCACAGTAGATGTTCTAGTAATCTGATTCTGATTCTCCTTTATAGACTCCATCATCTTAACTTGATCACTTGCTAGAGAGAGTTGAAATACACACGGTGACAGATTAGTCAGAGTTTGCATCTGTAAACCCAGTAAGTCAAACTGGTACACATATGTGTACCCATTGACAGAAACAAATCTGGCAAACTGTGTGTTACAAACAAATGCTCAGAACAGCAGGAAAGTTTGCAGCGGAAATCTGAGATGGGAGTTTGACACTTAAGAGGAGTCTGGAATAATCAAAACGTTCATTTTACAAAAATCAATATGAATGTTTGAATATTTTATTTGGAAAGCCATTGTCTAACTGGGTGAGATGGCTTTGCATCCACTATACTCATTTACAGTCTAAGACAAAATATCCTGCATGGACATATAGTGCTGTACTTTTATTTTATTTTGAACCATATTTTTATTTAGTCATTTGTTACAGTTACAACTGAAACTCTGGGAATTCAAAATTAAAATCTTTGCCCCTGAGCTTCTTACAGACACCAGAAAAAGTTTCAACCTTGTGTTGTTCCATATGCGGGACTTTACCCAAATTAACCTTTATGAGCTGCTGCCGTCCAGGTTCATGTGGATGCTGTTGCCCACAATTTCACTTGGAAAACCAGGTCCTCCAGGATTGCATTGTACAAGCTGTCGGAGTGCGGCTCCTGGGGCACTTCACTTATTCTTTGTATGGATTTTTGAGTTGACTTAGGCAGAATTCCCCTCTGAGCCATAAACATAAGGTGCATTCCACTGAACTTTTTCTCCAACTCCTGTACCAGCTGGACTGATTTTCTGGAAAAACTTCACTTGAGGAACAGGAACAAAGATTATAATAGCTTTCTGACCATCAACTTCAATTTCCTTGGCTGCTATGATATTCAGCTCTCATAGCTGGGCCTTGAGGTCCAACTTCAGCTCTAGCTCCAGCAGAGCCTGGGAGATGCTGGACTTGAATGTGTCCACCTTCTCACCATTGGGCTTCACCCAATTGGCACTTCAGCTGAACATGGCCTCCTTGGTGAGTGCTGGTGTGGGAAGGGGCCTAGGTCTTGAGAGCTCCTCAAATACCCTATAGTGCTGTAGTTTATTATCACTAGATTTGGAGGTAGACTGTCCTGTTTTGAGTCCTGGTTCTACCAGGTCCTACCCTCTGTTTCTTAAACTCTGGCAAATGGCTTATTGTGTCTTGGTTTCCTTTACTTTCTGTAAATAGAAGTTCATGCCTTATACATAAATATTTTTTGTTTCCTGGCAAGATACTTAAACATTTGATAACTCACTTATCTGCACAATAGAAATTGTAATAATATCTACTTTACAAAAGTTCCTCTGGGGATGAAATAAACAAGTCATTTATGTAAAGCACTTAAAATACTACCTGGCATATAGTAGGCATTCAGTAGGTGTTAACCATCATTAGTGTAGCACCAGCTTACCTGTGTTTAGTAAACATTTATTAAGTTAATGAATGACACTCATTCTGAGTATTAAGAAATTGGTGGTATTCCAAAACTCAGCAAACATGTAAAATTGTATGGTGAAGGCCCATTGATAGGGAACAGTGGCTTATGCTAATAATGTGCTAGCAAAGACCTGGAAGTAAGTTTCTGATGACTTTATAGAGTGTGTGCAGTGGTACACATTTTAAATTAAGTAATGGTTTTGTCATTTGGGTGTAGGGTGGAATCCCTGGAAAAATCAAAAGCTGCAGGAGGACACGAAACTTGCTTTTTCTTTTTGACTTGGTAGAGAAGGAAAGGCACATAGTTCTTACTGAGCAAAAGATGGTGCAGTGAAGCTTTTTTTCACGTTTATTTTTTTGTCTTTGGCATATAGCAGGGTCTGCTGATGCCTATCCAACTTCTCTTTGTCCTTCTTTCTTGCCTGGTTTTGTTCTGATATCCACTCCTCACCCTCTCTACACAGGTAAATCCTTATCGGTCTAAGTTAGGTAACGTAAAGCTCTACTATTTTCCACCTATGCATCCCTAACATGACACAAAGTTTGATTAAGGACAGAGCATGGGACACAATTCTGGCCAATGAGAATGAAGGAAAATTTTCAATGGGGACTTATAAAAGAATTCCTTACTTTTTTAATTATTTATTTTTTTAAAGATTTGTTTATTTATTTTTAGAGAGAGGAGAAGGGAGGGAGGAAGAGAGGAAGAGAAACATCAATGTGTGGTTTTCCCCTTGCGCACCCTCAACTGTGGACCTGGCCCACCACCCAGGCATGCACCCTGCCTGGGAATCAAACCAGTGACCCTTTGGTTCACAGGCTGGTACTCAATCCATTGAGCTACACCAGCCAGAACTTCTTACTCTTTTTTAAAAATTATAATTTATTGATTTTGCTATTATAGTTGTCCCAAGTTTTCCCCCATTGCCTGCCTCTACCAAGCCCTGCCCCCCCCTCAGGTAATCCCCATACCATTGTCCATGTCCATGGGTCATGCATATATGTTCTTTGGCTACTCTATTCCCTATGCTCTACTTTACATCCCAATGACTATTCTGTAACTACCAATTTGGACTTCTTAATCCCTTCACATTTTTTGCCCATAATCCCGACAGCCTACTATCTGGCAACCACCAAAACATTCTCTGTATCTATGATTCTGTTTCTGTTCTGCTTGTTTGTTTATTTATTTATTTATTTATCTAGATTCAGTTGTTGATATGTATTTATTGGCATTTTATTCATATTTTTGATCTTCTTAAAGAAGACCCTTTAACAGTTCATATAATGGTGGTTTGGTAGTGATGTACTCCTTTAGCTCTTCTTGTCTGGAAAGCTCTTTCTTTCGGTCCTTCAATTTCAAATGATGGCTTTCCTGAGTAGGGTAATCTTGGTTGTAGGCCCTTACTTTCACGACTTTGAATATTTCTTGCTGATCCCTTCTAGCCTGCAAAGTTTCTTTTGAGAAATTAGTTTACAGTCTTACGGGGAGTCCTTGTAGGTAACTAACTGCTTTTCTCTTGCTGCTTTTAAGATTCTCTCTGTCTTTAACCTTTGGCATATTAATTATGATGTATCTAGGTGTGTGCCTCTTTGGATTCATCTTGTTTGGGATTTTTTGTGCTTCCTGGACTTATATGTCTATTTCTTTCACCAAGTTAAGGAAGTTTTCTGTCATTATTTTTTCAAATAGGTTTCCAATTTCTTGTTCTCTCTCCTACTTTTGGCATCCCCATGATGGGAACGTTGGTACACTTGAAGTTCCTTGCACTATCCTCATTTTTTTTTATTCTTTTTTCTTCTTCTTGTTCTGAGTGGTTGTTTTTTGGTTCCTTATATTCCAAATCGCTGATTTGATTTTTGGCTTCATCCACTCTACTGTTGATTCCTTGTAAATTGTTCTTCATTTCATTTAGTGTATACATCATTTCTGACTGTATCTTTTTTATGCTGTTGAGGTCCTCACTGGGTTCCTTGAGTGTCCTTATAACTGTTTGGAACTCTGCATCTGGTAGATTGCTTGTCTCCATTTTGTTTAGTTCTTTTTCTGGAGTTTTGTTCTGTTCTTTCATTTGAGTCATGTTTCTTTGTCTCCTCATCTTGGCAGCTTCCCTGTGTTTGTTTCTATGTATTAGGTAGAACTGTTCCATCACCCAGGCTTGGTAGTGTGGCCTAATGTAGTAAGTGTCCTATAGGTTTCAGTGGCACAGCCTCCCCTATTACCCAAGCTGGGTATTGTGTGGGCTGTGTACACCCTCCTGTTGTAGTTGAGCCTTGATTGATGCTGGCACATTCAGGGTTAGCCACTGCCTGTGTTCTGTTCAGGTTCACACAGCAGAAGCTATAAGTGATCTGCAGATGGCTGCTACTTCTGGTGGGCTTGTAGGTGCCCCAGTGAGGTCAACCTATGAACCAAGGCCATCTGCTGCTAGTGCCTGGCCTGGGGTAACTTAGCAAAGGTCCTGAGCTCACTGAGGTCAGGTGCTGCTTGTTTGAAAGAATTTATGAAAATCTGAAGCATGGACCAAGACAACCCATTCATATGGAAAAGCCACCAGAAACAGCTTTGGTGGGCCTGAAAGTTGGGTGGGGCAGGGCCTTAGGGAATCACCAAGGTGGGGCAAACAGTGTGAGTCAGGTTGATGGAGTCTCAGATATCATGCCCATCTGCCCGTTCTGTGGCTCTGTTGGGGAAGAGCTCAGCAAAGGAACAATGTCCTCTGCTAGCACTTCTGTCTAGGAGAAAGCAGTGCCCCAGCTTCTTCCTGATCCTGGACAATTCAGTTCCTCCCCATATGTCTCTGATGCCCCTGCGCTGGATCTCAGAGAGATTGTATACAAGAAAGTCTGTGCACAGGCCCTTTAAGAGGAACTATCAGGGAACCCAGTAGTTTCTGTCTTTCACAGCCTCAATCACCGCTGGTTTTTACAGCTAGAAGTTATGGCAACTTCTTTTCATGGCACTGGAACCCTGGGCTGGAGGTCCTGGTGTGGGCTGGGATCCTCTGCCCCTGAGATATTCTTTCTGATTTTGACCTGACACATGTGGGTGTGGACCAGCCCAGTCCGTGTCTCCACCCCTCCTACTAGTCTTGATGTAGTTTCTTCTAATTCCATAGTTGTAGGACTTCCATTCACCTCAATTTCTGAATGAGAGTTTTCTATAGTTTAGTTGTAATTTTGATGTGGTGTGCAAGGAGGTTGAGCCACGTGTACCTGTAGGCTGTCAGCATAGGCTGACATATTGACCGGCAGTCCTCTGAGTTTCTTACTCTGAAAAAAAGACACATAGGATGAAGATCATTCTTTCACTGCTACACATTGCTAAGTCAGGATGGAATGTTTGAATTGTGGGAACCATATTATAAACTGGATGTCAAAATGTAAACAAACAAAAAATTTCTCCTTAGAATCAATGAGATTCACTCAATAGCAGAAATTTCAGTCTAGGTGTGAAATGACTTCCTCTATGTTTCATGTGAAGTTTGTGGTTACCTACTTATTACATTCTAGATTTTTAGGCTCATGTTCTAGTGCATTTAAATATATTAAAAATTTTTAGAATTCAAAAATATATAGTGTTGCTTACTTTAAGTCTATTACTTTTGATTCTTGTTTCTAGAAATATCCTCAATCAATCCCTTACTTTTAAAATGGTAAATACCTGTGCTCGCTTCGGCAGCACATATACTAAAATTGGAACGATGCAGAGAAGATTAGCATGGCCCCTGTGGAAGGATGACACGCAAATTCGTGAAGCGTTCCATATTTAAAAAAAAAATAAATAAATAAAATAGTACATACCTTTTGGAGGCAAGCAACTTACCAGATATTATGTTCCTCCTCATGTGTCCCTGGCACCTTTCTAACTACTGCCCCAGGTCTGGAGTTGAGGGCGAGGGAGGCTGTCCGTGAGTAAGTCCATGTGCAGGTTGCTTAAGAAAACGCCAGGGACTTCATCTCACCCAGCTACAATAATCATCACTGGTTTTCACAGCCAGAATTCGTGGGGACTCCTGTTCCCATTATTGGAACCCTAGGGTGGGAAGCCTCATATGGGGCTGGGACCCCCTTGCTCCTTAGGGGGATCTCTGCAGCCAAGATATCCCTCCTGACTTTTAAGCACCCCAAATGTGTGTGGGACCAGCCCATTCTGCATCTCCATCCCCTCCTACCAGTCTTGATATGGGCTTTTCTGAATATCCTTGATTATATGGTTTCTGTTCAGCTATACTTTAGTTTGTTCTCAATGATGGTTTTTCTGCAATTTAGTTGTAATTTTGATGTGGTTGTGGGAGGAGGTGAGCACTGGTAAGCTCTAATAGTTTTTAGCAGATTCATTAGAATTTTCTATATATGAGGTCATACCATCTAAAGCAGAGACTGCTTTACTTTTTATTTTTTGATCTGGATAAATTTTATTTCATTTTCTTGGTTACTTGGCCTGGCTAAAACCAGGACAATGTTAAATAGAAATGACAAGAGTGCACATTGCTGTCTTGCTCCTGATCTTAGGAAAGAAGCATTCTGTCTTTTGTTATTAAAGCATGATATTATCTGTGGGTTTTTCATAGATGCCTTTATCAGGGGTGCCTTGAAAGAAGAGAGACAGTAAGGAAGCAATGGAAAAAGAGATGTTGGTGAGACTGAAAATATTGGTTGTAATAAAGGTCATTTTCTGCCTTTTGGACAAAGCCCCATGGAGAGAGTAAAATCCATGTCAGAGGCATCCAAGAACAGAACCTGACTATGCCATGGTCCACACAGGTAGACTTAGGGTTCAAAATAGAAACTGAGTTTAGTTTTAGGAAAATAAACAAAGTTATATTTCTTGCTCACTGAAATTGTGAAGTGACTCATTGTATTATTATGAACCACAAAATAGCTTTTATGTAGGGTTTTTTCACTCATAACTAGTAATGGACATATATAATAATAATTTCAAGTAATGTACTGTTTTTGGATGCCAGTCATGTTCATATGAATCAATCCAGTGTCTTAGTGAATAAAATTTTAAAATGCTAAAACATTTTTCACATTAGCATTGATTTATTAGAAAGTCTCCTGTGGATATAGCAGGGTATCTTTAACTGATCTGAAGTCAGAGAATAATAATACATTTATAGAAAAGACAAAGTCATTTTACAGAGAAAGCAATGACATTTTACCATGTAAAGGCTGTTGAAATGCTGACTGAAGATTTGATTCTTGAAATAATCATTTCACATACCCAAAAGAATTATTTCTTCATCTGTATAAAATTAAAAATTATACTTCCTTATTTTGTGGGACTGTTGTGTAATCAGAAGCAAGATTTCATGCAAAATATGGACATACATTATGATTTTCCTAGCAATATAGTTTCTACAATGCATTTACAGGGAAAAATCTGTCTATATTCTTGAATTTAGCACTAGAATTCAAAACAAAAATACTTGAAATAGTCTTTTTTCTATTTTTTCAAATATTTACTCATTTCAAGAAGCCTAAATGATCATATCTGCTTCCTTCATGTCTCCTTCTTGAGAACTTAGTATAACATTTTATTGTATTTTGCTTTAAACCAGTGGATTTTAATCATGGATACATATTGGAATAAAGTGGGTTGTTTTTAAAAAATAGTAACACCTGGACCGCAGGCACCTCTGAGAGTGGGGGTCTGTCACTGCTATTCTTAAAAGCAACCCAGGGATTTTCCGAGGCTTCTGGCCAAGATGGAGGCGTAGGTAGACACACTGCACCTCCTCGCACCACCAAAAGAAGGACAACAACAATTTAAAAACAAAAAACAACCAGAACTGACAGAAAATCGAACTGTATGGAAGTCCGACAACCAAGGAGATAAAGAAGAAACATTCATCCAGACCAGTAGGAGGGGTGGAGACGGGCAGCTGGGGTGGAGAGGGCTCATGGCAAGGTGGCCGCTGGCAGACCCAGTGAGGTGGTGGATTGTGGAGCAGGGTGGGCAAAGCTGCAGCTAGCAGACCCCGTGACCCCACATTCGCACATAGATAAACTGGGAGGAACGGCAGGGAAGCGAAGCAGACCTCGCAACCCAGGGATCCAGCACAGGGAAATAAAGCCTCAAACCTTTGATTGAAAACACCCGTGGTGGTGGAGCTGGCAGCAGGAGAAACTCCCAGCCTCACAGGAAAGTTCATTGGACAGACCCACAGGGGCCTAGAGCATGCGCAAGCCCACCCACTCAGGAATCAGCACCAGAAGGGCCCAATTTGATTGTGGGTAGCAGAGGGAGTGACTGAAAGCAGGCAGAGAGTGGAGCAAGAGCCATTGCTCCCTCTTGGCCCCTCCCCCACGTACAGTGCATTGACTTGGGTTGTCCTGCCCCAGTGAACACCTAAGGCTCCGCCCCTTTAAGTAACAGACGCGCCAAGAAAAAAAAAAATAAAAAATGGCTGAAAGAACAGATCAAAGCTCCAGAAAAAATACAACTAAGCAACAAAGAGATAACCAACCTATCAGATGCACAGTTCAAAACACTGGTAATCAGGAAGCTCACAGAATTGGTTGAGTATGGGCACAAATTAGATGAAAAAATGAAGGCTATGCTAAAAGAAACAAAGGAAAATGTTCAGGGAACCAATAGTGACAGGAAGGAAACTGGGACTCAAATCAACGGTGTGGACCAGAAGGAAGAAAGAAACATCCAACCAGAAAAGAATGAAGAAACAAGAATTCAAAAAAATGAGGACAGGCTTAGGAACCTCCAGGACATCTTGAAACATTCCAACATCCAAATTATGGGGGTACCAGAGGAGAAGAGGAAGAACAAAAATTCAAAACTTATTTGAACAAATAATGAAGGAGAACTTCCCAAATCTGGCAAAGGAAATAGACGTCCAGGAAGCTCAGAGAGTCCCAAAGAAGCTGGACCCAAGGAGGAACACACCAAGGCACATCATAATTCCATTAGCCAAGATGAAACAGAAGGAGAGAATCTTAGAAGCAGCAAGAGAAAAGAACACAGTTACCTACAAAGGAGTTCCCATAAGACTGTCAGCTGATTTCTCAAAAGAGATCTTACAGGCAAGAAGGTGCTGGAAAGAAGTATTCAAAGTCATGGAAGGCAAGGCCCCACATCCAAGATTGCTCTATCCAGCAAAGCTATCATTTAGAATGGAAGGGAAGATAAAGTGCTTCTCAGATAAGGTCAAGTTAAAGGAATTCATCATCACCAAGCCTTTCTTATATGAAATGTTAAAGGGATTTATCTAAGAAAAGAATATAAAAAATATGAACAGTAAAATGACAGCAAACTCACAGTTATTAACAACCACATCTAAAACAAAAACAAAAGCAAACTAAGCAAACAACTAGAACAGGAACAGAACCACAGAAATGGAGATCACATGGAGGGTTATCAACAGGGGAATGGGAGGGGGAGAGAGGTGGGAAAGGTACAGAGAATAAGTAGCATAAATGGTGGGTAGAAATAGACAGGGGAAGGGTAAGAATAGTATAGGAAATGTAGAAGCCAAAGAACTTATAAGTATGACCCAGGGACATGAACTATAGGGGGGGATTGTGGGAGGGAGGGGGTGTGCAGGATGGAGTGGAGTGAAGGGGGGGAAGTGGGATACGTGTAATAGCATAATCAATAAATATATTAAAAAATAAAATGCAAAAAAAAAAGGCATTTCCTCCCCCACACACACAAAAAAAAGCCACCCAGGGATTTTAATGTGTAGCCTGGGTTGAGACTTGCTTTAATTGATCACTAGCACTGGTGAATTTTATGCTATGTAAATTATACCACAATAAAATTGTTTAAAATGATTATCATGTACGCAAAACTTTACCAAAGTAAAGTGCCATACTTATATGAATATCAGGTGCCACCAGTACCAGTTTACTCAGGACTGAGGGGCTTTTCTACCTGTGGGACTTTGCTGTTAAATACGGGAAAATCCTGAGCACACTGGGATTGTTGATCACCTTATACAGTAGAGGAAATGGTCTCTCTGGAGGGCAGGGTCCTTCCTCCTCCTTAGTCAAGGTTATTTGCGGAGAAATGGAGATGCTTCCAGTTTCTTGCCTGTCTGGGAGACACTCATTTTTGCTACTTCTCTACTGTACACTCGCTCAATTTTCATCTTGTCATTTGGTTTCAAACTTCACCACCTCATTGAAATTACCGTCTTAGGACCAATGACTTCTTACCTTCAATCTAATGTCTCTTCAGTGTCTACCGCTGCGCCTGCCCTCCATTATTTTTTGCTTTCTGTAGTGTAATATCAGACTGCTTTTCTTTTTCTTTTTGTTTGTTTTTTTTTTATTGTTGTTCTTTTACAGTTGTCCCCATTTTCCCATTACTCTCCCCTGCCCTACCCACCCCCCACTTCCCACTTTCAATCCTTCCCCCCACATTGTCTTCAGAGTGCTTTTCTTATTTCTCCTCAGACTACTTCTATTTCCTTTGCTGGTTCCATTTCTTATTTGTCTCCTAGGTGCACACATTTTTCATGGTTCTGTTCTTGGCTCTCTTTTCTTGCCTATACATGCTCATGATTTCACCGGATTCATTTCTGCATATATGCCCTGTTGCCAGTAGCTGTTATTATGACCAGGATATCCATTCCCCCTCAGTATCCATGTTCTCATTGGAGTAACAGGGGAATAGACCTGGCTTGCAGAACCTTAGAAAACTTCATTGTCTTCATGATGAGTCCTGAAATTATAGGGGCCAGGGGTGTGATGTGAAATCTAAGACAGTCACAGAAATTAACTTTGACAAAGATTTATATTTCCTGCCTCAGTAAACTGCAAATCCCATGAGAGACCCTCTATTGTATTCCTAGCATTAAGCAAAGTGCTTGGCACATAGCAGATGCTAAAACATGATGAGTAACTAATCCTCAACATCAATACATTTTCAGTCACAACTTTTTGCTTTGTATTTCTTTTTGGGACCTCTAGCCTTCATAACACTTTACTTGTTTTATCCACTGTTTGACTTCCTCCATCAGAATATAAACTCCATAGGGGCAGGAACTTCAAATGTTTTGTTTCACTGCTGTATCCTCATTGGCTACAATAGTGCCTGCTGTGTATCGGTATTCAATTTGTTTGTTAAAGGACATCTTTTCATTGCTTTTACAGAGAGAGAGAGGAAGGGAGAGAGGAAAGGACAGAGAGAAACATTGATGTGAGAGAGAAGCATTGACTGGTTACCCCCATATGCACCGGGACCAGGAATCAAACCCGCAACCTTTCAGTTATGGGATGGCACTTCAACCAACTGAGCCACACTGGCCAGGGATGTTAGATGAATCTTTATCCAAAATTTGCTCCTGTCCTGGATTAATGCCCTTACTGGTGTTCATAGCACTATGATTTTCCAGTTTATTCAGACTCAAATCCTTGCTGGCATTTTTGACTCTTCCCTATCCTCCTCCTATATCCACTTAGTAAACAAATCCTTTCCGTGGTTTTTCAAATGTCTTTTAGGTTAATATCATCCTCTTTATTCTCATTGCCACCATTATAAATTAGACACTTGAAAACTCTAACAGGGACTATGAATAAAATCTACTAAGTCTCAACGTTGTCTAGGTGTTTGTTACTTTAATTAATTCTACACATCACCGCCAGGTCAATCCTACTTGGAGCTCAGCTCTCATTAAGTCACCCCCTTACCTGAGGCTCAACCCTCTTTAAATACAGAATCCTCAGCCTGGCATTTATAACAGCCACAATATGCCCCGAATCTGTCACTTCAGTTTTATCTCCCACTTTTCCTGTATAGATTCCTTATGGTACAGACAAACTGGGCTACTTGTTCTTTGAATACTCCTTGAACTTTCCTACCTCTGTACTTTTCTCATACAGTTGCCTTCTTATCAGCTGTTTCTGTGCTGTTTGCTTTTGTATAGCTAAGTAATATCCATATATTATAATTTTTTGATTCATCGGTTTTAAAAGCTGACTTACTGTGGTAGATGAGGATTTAGCTCTTTTACACTATCATACTTCATCTCTGTGCCAGGTACTATCTCCCGCTTGTCCTCCTAGTTCTACCATCCACCTGCTCTCTGTCCCAGGAGTCTCACCTGTATGGACCACATGTAGGGCTTCCATACTCACTAGCTTCTTGTTGGGTTTGGTCAGGGGAGAGCAGATAGGAGGTCTGAGGGAGGGAAGTGAGAGAGATTAGGTTATTTATTACTACAGCTACCAGTGTCCCTCAAACAGAGGTCATCGTTTCTTTCAAAGAGGCCTCCTCACAATTTGGGGGGGGTTGGTAACTGCTCCCTTCCTTTCTCCTTTAATTGGGGCTTCATAACATAGGTATGACTGATTGAATCATTGACCACATGATTGAACTCATTCTCTAGTACACCTTTCTTCCATGGAGGAGGTCAGGCTGGGCTGATGTCATCTGACTCAAAGCCCCAAACCTTTAACCACATGGTTGGTTTCTCCTGCACGGCCACCTCCACCATAAGTCACCAAATTAGCATAAACTCAGGTGTGGTCCAAAGGGCTTCTGAATAACAAAGACACTCACATTATTCGGGAAACTCCAAGCATTTAGAGTCTCCTTCCCAGGAACCAGGGATGAGGGCCAGCCAAATTCTTTATTATACAAAAGATACATACTATCAACATACATTACTTTTGATGTTGACCTCGATCCCTTGCCTGGGTAGTGTTTGTCATGTCTCTCAGGTAAAGTTTGTCTCCCTCCACATTTTTCACACGTACTCTTTGGAAGGAAGCCACTGTTTACACGTAAGGTATGGGAAGTTCTGTTCAACTTCCTTGAGGGGAAAGTATCTACATTAAATTATTTGGAATTCTTTAGCAAGGGAAACATCTTTCTTCCTCATTTATTTGCTTATTCATCTTTTATCTATATCAGCACAAACTTATGCATATTTTATACTTTGGGTTATAATCTAATAGTACTTTATTTGGGTGGGATTACCAAGATTTAGAGGGTCTAAATCAGAGGCTTCCTATTCTCTTGCACAGGAGATAAAAACAGAGCTTCAAGTAAAAATTGAAGTTGTAAGGACCTGAGTGTTTCCTTTTTGATAACACACAGAATCCCTGAAGGCATGGAATTATGTAATAGGAGATAGAGAAGTGCAGCTCATGAACCCGTAGGATGAAGCTATAGAAAAGATCAAGAGAAAATATGTTTTTGACTTCATGCTTTTTGTCTCAGTTTTTACTTTGGAGTCTTAACACTAGAATTCTGGGATATCACTATCACTTAACACTAGGCCTGGGATATCTTTTTTTTTTTTTTCCCCGTCAACATTTTACTATGAAAAATTCAAACATATAGCAAAGTTGAAAGAATTTTAGAGTGAAATAATTTTACAGGGAAAGCTATTCATAGCACCTAGAATTTTCCAGTAACTTTTTGCTCTACTTGTCCTGGCATTCATCTATTCATCCCTCCATCTATCTATTAATCCATCTTGTTTTTATGCATTATAAAGTAAATTGCAGACATCAGTATACTTCTCCCTAAGTACTTCAGCATGCATATCAATAAGTAGAGTTCAACACAGTTTTAAAGTGTAAAATTTACATAAAATAAAATGTGAAAATCTTAAGTGTCTATTTGCTGAGTTTTGACACATATGCAGGAGAAACCCAAACCACTGTGACAATGTGGAACATTACCCTCACTCCAGAAAGTTTCCTCATGCCCCTTCCCAAACAATTCCTGTCCTGACCTCCTCCAGAGGTAATCACTACTCTAACTTTTTCTCCATTATGAATTAGTTTTGCATGTTCTAGAATTTCATGTAAATGAAATTGTACAGAATGTACTCTCATGTGTTAGGTTTCTTTCACTAGCATAATTTTTTTTGAGATTTATATATGCCATTGTATATTTGTTTCTCTCCTTTGCTTTTTATTTATAAGTACACACAATTTAAAAATCTGTTCTTTAATTGATGTACATCTGGGCTGTTTCCAATTTGGGGCTATAATGAATAAAGCTGTTATGAACACTTATATTCAAGTCTTTGTGGGACATATGTTTTCATTTCTCTTAGGTAAATAAATGCTTAGCAGGAGGATTTTGGTGTGATATGGTAGGTATATGTTTAAGCCTTATAATGCCAGACTATTTTCCAATGTGGTTATACTATTTTAAACTTACACCACTAATATAAGGAAGTTCCAGTCACCCTACAACCTTGTCAATGTTTGATTTTGTCATTCCTTTAAGTTTTAGCCATTCTACTGAGTATGTAGTGACTGATATTACCATTCTAATTTTAATTTGCATTTTCCTGTTGACTGATGTTGAGCACTTTTTCATGTATTTATTGTGTACTCACGAATCTTGACTTTTAAGAAACATCTTTTCAAACCTTTTGTCTATTTTTCAATTGGATTGTATTTTTATTGTATTTCTTTACCTTCTATACCAGTGCTATTCAACAGAAGTTTCTTCATAGTCCAGTATGTTTAGTGTGAAATGTAGCTAGTGCAAATAAGGAAGTATATTTTTAATTGATTTAACTTTAATGAATTTAAATTGAAATAGCTATATGGGCTAATGGTTACCATATTGGACAGTGCAGTTCTAGATACCAGTCCTAATCAGATACGTAATTTGTCAATATTTTCTCCAATTCACTTTTTAAAAAACATTATTTATTTTTAGAGAGAGGGGAAGGGAGGGAGAGAGGGAACAAAACATCAGTCGGTTGCCTCTTGCACATCCCCACCTGGAGACCTGGCCTACAACCCAGGCATGTGCCCTGGCCGGGAATTGAACCAGCGACCTTTCAGTGCTAAGGCCAGTGCTCAGTCCACTGAGCCACACCAATCAGGGCCCATTCACTTTCTTAATGGTATCTTTTGATGAACATGAGTTTAAAATTTTCATCAAGTCTGATTTTTCATTTCTTCTCTAATGGCTATTGTGTTCTATGACCCATCTAAGAAACTTCTGACTAATCCTAAGTCACAATATTTGTTTGGATTTATGGATCGCCTTGATGGTGTGGGGTGTGACTCAGAATTACTTGGGTACCATTGTTGAAAAGACATTTGCACCTTTTTGAAAAACAAAAAACTATAAGTGTGGATCTATTTCTGTCCTCTCTATTTTCTTCCATCAATCTATTTTTCAAGCCTCATGCCATTACTAAAATGCTTTGATTGCTGTGGTTTGATTTTAAGTCTTTAAGGAACACGAGTCCTCCTATTTTGCTTTTTTTCTAGATGGTTTGGGTATGTTAGAGTCTTTGAATTTCCATTTAAGTTTTAGAGTCAGCTTGTTAATGGTTGGAATTATGACTGGGATTTCTTAAATCTATAGATCTTGGATATGGTAAAAGAAATGTTTGATATTTTTAATTTGAGATTTTTTGGGATGGATGTCTACAATGGTTGATACGTTTTAATACTTTGTCAGGAGGAACAATAGGGTCTGATGAGTCTTCTGTGGTCGAGGCTGGAGGGGGACCTATAATCATCTGTGTTTCTTCCATTTTGTGCTGTTTACTTAGAAAAGGTTTTGCACAGTAATTTTTTTGGCAGAACCTGAGGTTAGAGTTGTAGACTCTCTGGAGCATGAAACATTGAGAAACTAGGTTCCAAAGACAGAATAAAAACCATTTTCAGGAAGAACGAATGATGCTAAATATGAGAAATCCATGTATAATTCTTTATGTCCTATTTAAGGAAAGCAACAAATGTGCTCTTACTGTTGTGCAGCATCTCTAAGCTGTTTTGCCTTTGTGTTTCTCAAAGTTATTTTAGGAAAAGTAAAGCTATACAATTTTGTTCTTGTTAGTTCTTATTTTAATTCAACATGAGCATGGAAGATAAATCTGCAGATGATTTAGTTTAATCTCTTCATGTTGTATATGAAGAAATAGAGTGTCAACTAATTTGTCCTGAGTCCTATAGCTAGTTAGTAGCAGATTTCTGACAACATCCCAGGCTTTTCAACCTCTCTATCCCACTGATGTTTCCACCCTGCCTTCTGCCTAACAGCTAACCAGTGAGTCACTCCTGGGCCTCTACAATGTGCCTGGCACTGGGCTTTATATAGATGACGTACATTATCATTATTATATAGTTCTGGTCCACAAATACCACAGAGTCCTATGTAAGAAAAGACACAATTAGAAAACAGTAAAAGGCAATATGTAATAAGGTTCCATGTTCGATAGAATTTAGGGTAAAGTGCTATGAATGCATATAGAAGTAACATTGTGCCTTCTTTTAAATAAACCTGGCTGTGTTATGGCAATATTAAACTGTAATTGAAAGCATGCTGTATAAGAGACACCTGAAATAAGCTAACTTTGCTAATTTAAATGTATAAAATGAAAGCAATCAAATTGTATCTTAAACTAATGCTCTGTTAAATAAAATGTTAACAATTGTTTAAGAAGGTGAAGATTCATACTCAGTGAAATTATCGGAGAAGACTTTATGAAAAAATTAGGATTTGAGGCACAATTTCAAGGAATGATGGAATTACGAAAAGCAAAGGGATTATCAACTATTATAATTGGGACATGAACAATATTTTAATGAAAATTTAGATACCTTATAAATTAAAATTTGATTTCAATGCAGTTCAGGAGAAGGCTGTTAAATATGATTGCAGGTCAGTGAAATAAATTACTTTAAACTAAAGATAATGAAGCTTAAATTTATATGAGAAGATTAGAGGTGGAAATGCCCACTGAATTAAGTGTTGACTTGGAATCTAGATCTGTCCCTGCAGAGATGCTGCTGTTTTGGTCAGGGGCTTCTCCTGACAGCTGGCCCAAATGGAATATTCTTTTTCAACAATATTCTTGTAATGGTATGAGACCTGTATTTTCATTTTTGCTTCTAGCAATTTGCCCTTAAACAAAACAAAACATAACAAAAGCTAACATTTCTGACTCCTCATTTCCCTATCTAGAAATAGTATTAATAATAATTTCTCTTCCAAACTCATGGCAGCTGTGACTCCTGAACAGGACAGTGTTTGTGAGAATGCTTTGCAAACTTTCAGATATAAGATTTGATAAATAATAAAACTGTATAGATTATGGTATAAGGAAGAGTCATTAAAGGTATTTTTTAGGAATAAATCCTATAGAGTTCTCTGCAGCATTAACTTGGGTTGTTCTTATAGATTCTAATAGGCATTATTATATATTTTCCTCAGGTATAGATAATCATTTATATGTATGCATGATTAATTAAATGTATCAATTGGATTGATTTACAACTATATAGTTAGCTGTCATTTGGAAGGTCATTGGGAAATTCTTGTTTGTATTACTTATTGTATTTATACATGAAGTACGAAAATTGGTTTCTTCATACTTGTATCCAGTTTAATTACATTACTGAAGAATGATGATGAACTGCTAATTCAGACAGAGAATGGAGCTACAAATCTAGTTTCTTACATACCTGAAGAGTAGATTACTTGATTATTGAGAGAATAGAATAGTAGAACTGTAATACTATCCAACTTTTCTTCCACTAAGAAATGAGTTCAGTTGTTTTTAAGAAAAATACAACTTGGTTTGTGAAGCAGAGTGTCTTTAATCTACTGCCTACATGTCTCTATTCTAGTATGTAATATTATAATAATTTGGGGGCTTAATAATTAATATTATAAAAATTAATGTGGTTATTAGTAATCAAATAATAACATTTAATAACTCTCAGTAAAGGCTCAAAATACACAAAGGATTTAATTTCTTAACAAAATATGCATTTTTTTCACATGTCAAAAAATTGTTGTTGGTTACAGCCCTGCCTAGTTTCAGAAGCTATAATCCCCCGTGGTTAAGGCTGAGTAAAAAGACCTTGGGACCATAAGCCATTTAGGAGACAAAGCTTATCTTCCTGGTAGGAGCACCACCTCTGCCCACTTTACTTCATCCTGCCTGACCCCCAGTGCATGACAGGTTAGCTAATGATGAGTAAGATTCCTCAAGGGAGGGACAACCTAAGACAGGCACGGTCATGAGGGGGCCCTCAGGGAAGAACTTGGGGGGCTACGGAGAAAGGGGATGATGGAGCCTCACCCCTTGGCTTTGACATAGCCTGAGTCCTCATTCTGTCTTCAAGATGTCTCCTAATCTCTTGGCTGCCCTACTTCCCCTCTCTGACTTAAGCCTGAAACAATGTCTTAAGCCTAAAACAATGCTGGAGGTGGGTGTGGCCCTGTTCTGGGAAGGGTGGGTTCCTTGGGGTGATCAGGCCTGAGAAAGAATGCATAAAACCCCATGAAACCTGCTTTGCTAAGAATACCCTCAATTTAAATGATAAGGGTCCAAGCATGAAATGAGTTTGTTTCCCCAAAGTTTTATGGTCCTTTAGCTATCTGACCCCGACTCAAAATAAGCCCTCAGTATTCTTTGAATGTTATCTATTTGATTATTACTGCCTGACAATGATTGATGAGCTTTCTATATATGCCCTGTATTCCTATGCAAATTAAGCCAATAAAAGCCTGTCAAGGCAAGGGTCGATGTGCTCTCCTCTTGAGTGGCCGAGGCACTTTGAGGCACTCTCCCCTTCAGAGAGTGGCTGTGCCATCCCTTTTCCTCCACAGGACCCTGCAGTCCATGTGAATTTGTCTCGTCTCAGCCACAACGCCGCGGACACTGATTGCTGGTGTCCATGTCAGTTGTTATATGACAATTACATTTCAATTAAAAATTTGCCTACAAGAAAATATATCTTTACTATATTTTTATTAAAATCTGCGTTACTGAGTATTAGTTACCCAATGCTGTTAAATCAACTACCACAAACTTGATGGGTTAAACAAAGCATTAACTATCTCACTGTTTCAGGGGGTCAGGAATATGGGCTCAACTTCATGATCTCTCACAAGGCTATGATGAAGGGGTCAGCCATGGTTAGTGTCTCATTTGAAAGCTCAACTGGGAAGGATCCAATTCCAATCTCATGTGATTGTTAGTAGAATTTAGTTCCTTGCAGGCTGTTGAACAGAGGGCCTCAGTCCTTTGCTTGCCACATGACCTTTTCCAGAGGCAGTTCATAACATTGCAGCTTGCTTCGTCAAAGCCAACCAAGAGGTCCCCTAGAAAGCCAAAAGTTACAAGCGTATGTAATGTAGTCACAGAAGTGACATCCTATCACATTTCTTGTATTCTATTGGTTAGAAGCATGTTGTAGGTCCTGCTCACACTCAATGGAAATGATTACAAAGGGTGTGAATACCAAGACACAAAGATCATTTGGGGCTTTCTTAGAGTCTTAGAGTGTGTTGTAAAAGAAATGATTAATTTGACATGTGACATAAGCTACAAAGAGAGAGATGCCCACTTAGATGCTCACTAAGAAATCATATTCGATTAATTCTGTAATCCAGAAGGTAGAAATGGCTTAACAGAATTTCCGGTTAGCTATGCAGCATTACAAACCAATAAGTTTGAACTACTAAAATAAGCACATTATTTTCTTCTCCCACTATTTTGTTCTTTCTCCAGTGCTGTCAGCTATGAAATGAGACCATGGAAAAGTGATAAAGAATTGCACTTTTAAAAAGCAATAGAGAAAAAGGCTATCTCACAAATATTGTATATACATTTTATCAACAAATGGTATATTTCATAAGCAAATGGTATTGACTTTGTTATACTGGTCATTGATATCTATATTTTTAAAATTACAGTTGAGTCGGAATTCCCTATGGGGCTCCTGCGTGTCTCAGAGCTGTTAAAATGGCCTTCTTAATACATTGCCAGCATATATCCTCACAAAGATAACCTTGGTTAAATAAAATAGTGTTTTTGCACATAGTTAGAAATTCACAAAAGAGATTCAAAATGTAATAAGGTCATTGACTTTGAATAATTGACAAAACTTCATCAGGTAATTGAAAGAGCTCTTTGTATTTCTAACCAACTCAAAACACCAGCTTTTAAATTACTTAGAACAATTATGCCCCAAATGAACTTCTATGCAAAAACATTTTTTCTGTTTTGAAGACTAGCAAAGATTGGAAAGCTTAAGTTGGGAGACTAGCAATTATTACTCCAATAGTGTTTGGATTGTTGTGCAGTAGTTAGTGGATGATAGTAATTTCATTAGCTTGAATCATGGGTGGTCAGGAAAATCCTATTTTATTTTTATTTTTTAAGCCGCAGAAGAAGATATCATGGAAAATTACCCAAACACAGCCTGGAAGGTTCATTGCTATGAATTAGAGCACTTTGAACAGCTTAAGGGCTATGCGGAAGGCCGAACGCAAAGATAAACTTTATACTTTGAAGTTTGCCAGTTTATCCTAGAGCAAATTTCTGCTCTTTTGTTCTAAATCAGAATACAGATGCATTTTTGAGAGATTGTTTTGATTTGGTAGTTCTTTACTTATATAAATGGACCGAACACATTTTGGCCCTGCAATATTTATGTTGTACCATATATAATATCTACATGTCTAGGTAATACATCCTAAATAGAAAGATTAATAAAAAAATTAACAAGACTTGGTACTAGAACACCAAAAAGATTATGATATTATGTATGCCACATGATTATAGGGGATATCTTCACATTTTGGTAGCAGCATAAAATAGCCAAAAATCTGCATTATGTTTTTTTCCTTGAAGAAAGTGGAATTTCACATCAGCTGAAGTGAAGGTTTGATGCCTTGATGCGGCTCTGCTTTGTCATCGACCTTGGTGTTTTCTCTAAAGTGCACAGGAAAATTCTCTTCCCAATACAGAATGAAGTAGGTTTTAGCAAAGCCTGGTAAAAACTTATGTCTTCTAATCTCCAGGGTAGATTGAAGAGTTGGAAGGACTTGGCTAAAAGAGTACTTAGAGGAAATGAAACAAAAAAGCAAAATCATGGGACTAATGAGGCCCTGTGTATAGCAAATATTTGCTTTGGGTGACAAATAGTTTTTTCTAAATTCTGAATATTTGTCTTCTATTTTAGGACAGGATCTTCTTTGAAGCTTTAAACATCAAATAGAAAGTGTTGTATATTCAGCTATAATGTGAGCACTGTGATCTTTGTCCAAGGATTCAATTCAATGTTATAAATCAGAAATTCAAATGTCAACTCACCCATCATTTAACCACCTTTGAAAACTGGCATTTAGAAACCTATCCTGTCTCATTCTAGAGATGGATTTTTAGTCATTTGGAGGCATATTCTCAGAAGCCTATCCAGTCTAAGAATATACATAGTTTGCTTTAGTTTTTAAAAATCAGAATTGGCACTTCTTCAACAGGACTAGTTTATGTGAGCTTAAGTACTGAAAGGCCAAAAAAGTCTTTGATATGGGAAAATCCACAAAGTTACTACATCCAGTTTCCTACAGAGACTGGCAGGATGGGAAGCTATTCACTAAAGCAGAATTACGTTACACTTTAATGTGAAAATTTGTATTAGGTGTAGGAAGCAGACAATTTCGTGCCTAGTCATGAGCAGAGAAACTTGGAAACAAATCACACTGTCTGAAAAAGTAGGGTCAGTTAGTGGGGTTGTCATTAGACAAGTCCACAGGTGAGGTGAGGTTTTCATGTCAGTGAGCCCTTTGCACAGGGTGAGCAGTTCAACTGGAGACAATAACCTTAAACTTAAGGCACTGGCCCTAGTGTCTGAGCTTCATTTAGTATATTCAACAGAGACAGGAAACTGTCCATAACACCCCGTTTTCCCCTAGTGATTTGAGCAAATGAGTGAAGCATGTTCTCAACTGACACTGCGACTTAAGGACAGAGTGAAGTAGGCCCCCACTGTGTGTGGGAATTTGAACGTTCAGTGAGTCCTTGGTCAGGGAGGATAGTTTTGTTTTTGTTTTTGTTTTTTTGAGAGGGTAAGTAATCAAACACAAATACTTCCTTTCTGGAAAGCAGTACAAGATATTACCATACATACAGTAAGAGACATTCAAAAGAATCCTCTCTGTTTTGATTAGTATTTATTTATAGATTTCTGTTGTGGGTGGGTAGAAACTTAATCCTGTTAAATACAGATTTCAACAGGGTTGGACCTGCGAAGTGTCCAGATGTCCGTGTGAATTTAATCTTCAGGGTCTTTATCTATCCAAACCAGCATCCATTCGGATGCCACATACCTACAAATACTTTCAGACTGTTGCCAAATCTTCCCTTATTCTTGACAATAAGATTTCTTAAGGATCAGCTTTTTCTCAGCCACTCCTGTGGCTCCTTGAAGGGGCCACCCCTATGAGGCTGTCTCAGATTGCCTGATGAAACAAAACACTCTACCATTTTTACTCACTACACTGAGTTCTTTCTGGGAATGGGGTCTTGATTCTGTTGTTCTCACATCCCTCAAACTGATTTGGGGCTCCATGGTTCCCTTCCTCCACACCTGGACTCAATTTTGAGTGAACTGGAGAGAGGTAGTCACAGTGTGTGGGGTTCCTTCTTAAGAGCTTTAATAAGCATAGCCTACTTGCACTTCAAATAACAAAAATCCTAAGTAACAGTTGTTAAAGCAGCTACCTAACACAAGATGTCTGGAGATGCAGGAAGACTGGCATAGCAGCTTAACTATATAACCAAGAATTTGTCTTTTTGTCATCCTAACACTTTGTTACCCTTAGCCTTTGGCTTTTGTCACTGTGTTTGTCACCATTGTGCTTGTCATGTTCATAAGATGACTGCACGTGGTCGAGGAACCAAGATGGCGGCGTAGGTAGACACACTGTGCCTCCTCGCACAACCAGAACTGACAGAGAATTGAACAGCAAGGGGGACCGACACCAAGGAAATAGAAAATAAACATTCATCCAGACTGGTAGGAGGGGCAGAGACGGGCACCGGGGTGGAGAGGACTCGCGTGGCTGTGGCGGGACTGAGACTGGCGGAGTGTGGGACAAATGGCGCAGGCAGTCCGAGCACTAGCAGACCCTTCGGCCCCACATTCGCGTACAGATAAACCCAGAGGGCCGGACTCAGAGTGGCGGAGAGCGGGGCAGGCAGAGTGGCGGGTAGCACCCTGTGGCACCACATTCACCCACAGATAAACCGGACAAACGGCGGGCAGCGAAGCAGACTGCGCAACCCAGGGCTCCAGCTCCGGGAAATAAAGCCTCAAACCTCTGATTGAAAGCGCCCCTGGGGGTTGGGGCGGCAGCAGGAGAGACTCCCAGCCTCACAGGAGAGGTTGTTGGAGAGACCCACAGGGGCCTAGAGTGTGCACAAGCCCACCCACTCAGGAGCCAGCACCAGAGGGGCCCAGTTTGATTGTGGGTATTGGAGTGAAAGATTGAAATCCGGAGGAGAGTGAGGCGGGCGCCATTGCTCCCACTCGGCCCCTCCCCCAAGTACAGCGTCACAGCGCAGTGACCAGCATTACCCTGCCCCGGTGAACACCTAAGGCTCCGCCCCTTAAAGTAACAGATGCGCCAAGACAAACAAACAAACAAACAAATGGCCCAAATGACAGAACACTTCAAGGCTCCAGAAAAAATACAACTAAGCGACGAAGAGATAGCCAACCTATTGGATGCACAGTTCAAAGCACTGGTTATCAATGTGCTCACAGACTTGGTTGAATCTGTTCGCAAAACAGATGAAAAAATGAAGCCTATGCTAAGAGACACAAAGGAAAATGTACAGGGAACCAATAGTGATGAGAAGGAAACTGGGACTCAAATCAATGGTATGGACCAGAAGGAAGAAACAAACATCCAACCACAAAAGAATGAAGAAACAAGAATTCAAAAAAATGAGGACAGGTTTAGGAACCTCCAGGACACCTTGAAACGTTCCAACATCCGAATTATAGGGGTGCCAGAAGGAGAAGAGGAAGAACAAAAAATTGAAAACTTATTTGAACAAATAATGGAGAACTTCCCCGATCTGGCAAAGGAACTAGACTTCCGGGAAGTCCAGGAAGCTCAGAGAGTCCCAAAGAAGCTGGACCCAAGGAGGAACACACCAAGGCACATCATAATTACATTACCCAAGATTAAACAAACGCAAGGACCTACATCCAAGATTACTGTATCCAGCCAAGCTATCATTTAGAATGGAAGGGAAGATAAAGTGCTTCTTAGATAAGGTCAAGTTAAAGAAGCTCATCACCACCAAGCCCTTATTATATGAAATGTTAAAGGGAGTTACCTAAGAAAAAGAAGATCAAAAATAGGAACAGTAAAAATGACAGCAAACTCACAGTTATTAACGACCACACCTAAATCAAAAACAAGAGCAAACTAGGCAAACAACTAGAACATGAGGGTTGTCAATAAGGGAGTGGGAGGGGGAGAGGGGGGTAAAGGTACAGAGAATAAGTAGCATAGATGATAGGTGGAAAATAGACAGGGGGAAGGTAAAAATAGTGTAGGAAATGTAGAAGCCAAAGAACTTATAAGTATGACCCATGGACATGAACTATGGGGGGGGAATGTGGGAGGGAGGGGGGTGGGCAGGATGGAGTGGAGTGGGGGGGGAATGGGACAACTGTAATAGCATAATCAATAAATATATTTAAAAAAAAAAAAGATGACTGCACGTGCCCAGGTGTTACATCCATGGTCGAGGCAGGAAAAAGAGTAGAAGTGACTATGTTCCACTCTACCAGAAAAGCAAAAGTTTCCTCAGAAGCCCCCCAATTTTTCTTACACCACATTGTTCAGAACTATGTCATATATGCCCAGAAGTATAAGTGAGACTAGGAAAGACATGAATTTCTAGCCTCTATAGTTGAAGGTGGCAAGGAAACAGGTGGTTTAGAATGTTACTGGGTTCTCCGACGACAGATATCTGGCATAAGAACCCATGCATATCTAAATTCCCCACGATCTACATCCTCCATGATCCTAAAAAATTTAAAATAGCCTCTCTAAAAAAATATTTAGTTGACTTACTCAATATCCATTTCTGATCACCTTTTCCATTGCTTTCCTCTACTCCAGGTTAGAGATATCTAAATGCTTGATTTCTTAGCTTCTCTTGCTTCTAAGGGTAGACATGTAACCTGGTTCTAGTCAATCTGATGTGTATGTGGCTTCCCCTCCCAAATTAAAAAAAGTGCAAAGACTCACTAGAGCAAGGTTTTTTTTTTAAAAAAAAAAATTGTTCTCATTTCTATCTTCTGGCATGGAAATGCAACATAGTCTAGATGCTTAAAGGTGCAGCCACTATCCTGTGACTGGAGGGACAAAAATAAAGATACTGAGATGATAAGAGAAAAAGAATGAATTTGGGACATAATAACACAGTGGATCCATTGAATCAGACATGTAGAGTCTACTCGTGAACTTTTCGTACAAGACTAATATATCCCTACTTGTTTAAGACAGTGGTAGAGTTTTCTACTACCTGTAACCAAATGTAATTCTAACTTATATAGGCAAGAAACAATACTTTTATATCATCATGTAGTTCTTCCAAGTCTACTGTCTCTGCCAGATGTGTCTCCATTCTCTTAAAAGCTCCAAACTTTGAACATTCAAAAGCAAAGAAAGATTCTCTTTTATCTAACATTTTGCTGTGTCATAAAATGATACCACATAGTGTTTCCAAATGGGGAAAGGCTATATGTGATACAAGGAATTATAGAGGAAAATACCCCTGATAAGTATTATAAAATTTATCTCATCACAGTTACAAGTACACAGAAACCCATCCAAATTAAGCCAAGGCAGAAAGAGACTTTCTTGCATGGATGTTAGTATATCTCATGGGCCAGAGGATAGGAAATAGAGTTGAACCTCACTATGGACTAGAAACAGGAACAGTAGAGCTATTATGAGCCAGCGCAGTTGTTCTCCCTTCCCTCTCTGGGCACATGGTCTCTCGTGGCCGGCCTTCCCCTCTCTTGGCATTGGCTTTTTTTGCTTCTGTGTGCACGGCCTTATCTGCACAAATGCAAACTGAGATTAATATCTTTTATTTTTTAAAGATCTCTGGAGAAAGAATCTGTTTGGTCTAATTTTGGTTGTATGTCAATCTTTAATTCAATTAGGGACTATGGGGATGGGGTCAAATGACTTATGAATTCTTAGGAACTAAGTGACAATACTCTTTTGAGAAAAGGCCTTGTGCGTGTGTATGTGCGGCAGTGGTTGTTGGATAAGAAACAATAGACATATCTACTACTCTCCTCATATCCTAATCTGCTAAAAGGTAAATCAAATTAATGATTCTACATTGGTCTCACTTGTTCCTCTCCTATGTTCTCTCCTAGAGAAGGTCATTACCATCCATCTAGTTGCCTACATCATAAATCTCTGCACGACCACAGATCATTGCAACAGCTAACAGTTGATGAATATGTATGCTATTTGGTAAGCATTCTACATGCATTATTTTAAATCCAACTTCACAAAAATCTTATAAGTAGGTATTTGCTTATCTTTGTAGATAAGCAAAGTAAAATTTATAGATGTGAAGTCATATTTTCAAGATGTCTGTTGGATTATTTCAATAATCTCCTGTTTCCCTTCCTCTGACCTTGCCTCCTTCATCCATTTATTTCACCCAGTAATCATAGAGGTATTTATAAAACAAAAAAATCTTATCATGTTACTTTTTTGCTTAAAATTCTTCTATGGTTTCCTCAGGATAAAATCCAAATTTGTTTACATGGTGTACAAACCTTTCACGACTGGGCAACACTCATCTTTACCAACAACCATCCTTATCTCTTTCAATCCTGCATCTCACACTCTATGCTCAAGCCATATAGGTTATTTGCAGTGATTAACAGTTGGTTTCTGACCTGTGCACAACAACCCTGTAGCTGTTGTCCCAGCTGACTTTCACCCATTACGCATGCTTAGGACTCACCTTAGATGTTACCCTAGCCAGAAGCATTCCCTGATTGAATCGGGTGCCCCTTGTTTGTACTTCTGTATCACTCAGTGCCTTCTCCTATACTTATCACATCATACTGTAATTGTTTGGTAACTTACTCTGTCTCTCTTGCTATATTGTAAAGTCCTTGAGTGCAGGGATTATGTCTGGTTCAATGCTGAGAACTCTAAGATTAGTGTAGTTCTTGGCACATAGTACTTGTTCGATAAATATTTTTAAATGAATGAATCTTCAGTAGAAGTCTGGGAGAACTTGCAAAGCTACCTGGACAGAAGCAGATCTTCAGTATTTCCTGTTTTGTGAGTGGAATGTTCTGACAGCTATTCCCTTTCTCCTTCTTTTGTGGCTTACAATTATAAAAATTGAGCAGATAAACATTTAAAAATTGATAAAAGTCAGTTAAGGAAACATATCACAAAATAATAAGAAAGTGATATAAAACAATAAGCTAAATGTGTCAACCCTAGTGAAAGATGAAGAAGGATAAATGAAGCAATAAGGTTTTGATTGGGGGAGAAAAAGCAAGGAACTGAATTTTTTCCAGAGTTTACTAAATTGAATGTATTTTGCTGGCAATGTCTCATTTAATCCTAACAATAATTCTTTGAGGTTGGTATGTTATGCCTGTATTAAAAATAAGGAAATTAAGGAACAAATTAGAACAAAATAAATTGAATGATTATATACTAAACTCTCTACAGATAGAAATTATAATTAACCTTAGAAAATATTATGGAGATATGCGAGGGTAAACCACCCTCCACCCTGAAAGATCCGTTTTTCTAGGTCTGGGTTCCTGTACCAGCTTTCCGATTTTCTCTCCTAAAGCTATTTCCTTCATTCTCTCATCCACTTTGGACGTAGAGATACTTCCTTCCACAAGACAAATTCCACCTCCTTCCTAGCTTTGACAAACATGAGTTCTTTCTTAAGCAAAACTTGCTTTCTGATTTAGCTAAACTTTTCCGAGCCCAGCGAAGGAACCCAACTTCTCTCTCAGGTAGTGGTCAGCAACACAGTAGTAAATATCAACACGAAGCAGAATATTGTGATCACGCAAGAAAAAAAAGGTAAAATATTTAACGGCAGCAGTGTTTAAGTGACTATATTCTGCGTATTAATAAAAACCTGAAGTAATTTTCAAGTTCCACCATTTTTTTTTTACTTGAGACGGTCAAGTCTCTAATCAGCTTTCTAAGTCTCCGATTTCTTACTAATGAAAGAAAATAGGATTCTGCTGAGTCCCCTATCTACCTCCTCCAGGACTTCTGTGAGGATCAAAGGAGATGAGGTACGTGAAAACGCTTCACAAGCATTTGGTTAACCACTGTAAAGTATTTGTATCCGGCTACGAGGGAGACTGCAAGAAGTTGAGCCCCAGGGCTAAATAAACTCCGAGAGGGCTTGTCGCTAGGGAGGGGAAGCCGAGCGTTGCTACCTGACGTCATTACTCCGCGCCAACCGCGTCAGTTTCCGGGCTGGGCTGAGAGCGGTGTTCTGCCATGGGGTCTTGGCGGCGCGTGCTGCTTTTTGGTGGGGTGTCTCTTCGGGGTGGTGGCAGGGCCTGCACCCTACTTGGGGGAAGCCGAGTGTTGGTTTGTCGGCGCCAGGTCCGTGGTGCACAGGGCAGGGGGAGAAGGGCGGGATGAAGATGCCGGGGAGGCAGGGCCCCAAGTGCCTCTTGCCAAAGGCTCGCCGAAGACTCTCGTGGGCCCCCGCCCACTTGGCGTTTCAGTGAGGCCCCAGTGGACTGGACGTCCCCACTTACCAGCCAGTAGGCCCCCAGTATGATCAGGCCGAGGTGTGGAGGGACGTGAAACGAATGTTTAGAACAGGGATGTGTGACTTGCACATTGCTTTCTTAATGTTGACTTATCTAGAAAATAGTTTAAGAGAAAAACACATGGAGGATTTAAAGGCATTACTTTCCATTTTTAGTGTTAGGGTGTCTTGACATAAATTTCAGCCTAAACAACGTGTTTCTATAGTTATAATCAGTAGCAGTAGGTGAATAGCACTAAAGGCCTAAATAGCAGAAATGAACGGAATTGGACTGGAAATGAAAGCTCTCTTAATCACAAACTCCGAATTGTTTTTACTTTACAGTATGGTAATGGAGATGGCTTATTTTAAAACTTTTTTTTTTTTAAGTTATCTGACGCTGAGAATGAGACCCTAAAACAAAGAAGAACAGAAATCATGTCCCGAGGACTTCCAAAGCAGAAACCTATTGAAGGTGTTAAACAAGTTATAGTTGTGGCTTCTGGAAAGGGTGGAGTTGGAAAGTCTACTACAGCAGGTATTATATAGCACATTAATTCTGATCTTGCTTAGGAACATGCCAACTGGTGAGTGAACAGTACTAAAATTATAGATTTATTTTTTTAAAACTTAGTAATTGTGGAGTTCCTAATAGCTGGAGATTTAGTATCAGGAGGTGGTAGCGATTAAGAGCTTAGAATGTCGACTTAGACAAAACTAGGTACGTGGCCAGTTCTTTGACTTCTTCACTGAGGAAAGGGTGGTCAGGTTGCCCATCAGAACTTCAGTTTACTGAACTGTAAGATGACAATGGTGATAACCTTTTTCACAGGATAGTTATGTAAATTAAACTAAGCCCAGTGTCTCCTATTCAGTGTGTGCTCAGTATTTGGTTACTGTAATTATTTTTAAAATACCTAGTGACTGATACTAAGTTATTTTTATTCTTTTATGCTCTTTTCCAGGCTTTTTCCATGTACATACAGTTGTACATGTAGTTGCAATGAGATTGTTTACATTCATTGTGACCTTTTTAATTTAACCATAATATAAATTTCAGCATTTATAAAGTCAATATAGATCTTATATTTGGAAATGCTTGAAAAGATTTAATGTAATTATTTATCATCTAATCTGTATATCTTTTATCTTAATATATTGGATATTAAGATAATTATATGATTATCATCTAATCTATATATCTTTTATATTAATATATTGGAGCAGAGAATTTTCTTTTGTGGTGGCTCTTTTTAATTGATTACAGATTACATTGTGACAGAAATGCTGCTTTTAGTACCCATAAAAGAGTGCAACCAGAAATAGAAGAGTTACTATCCAAGACTGATTTTTCAAAAGAAACCTTTCATTTGTAAAAGAAAATTATTCCAGTATAATAATTTAAAAGGGTAACTTCCCTTCTCCCAATCCTACTCAATAGAGTATTATTAATTTGGAGTCATAAAGTTCTCATGTCTTATTGGCTACGTTTAATTTTCAGTCATTTCAGTAAGAATGGCTGCTAATTCAGGTCTTATCCAGCCTATCGTTTTTGCAGTTGATTTTTTAAAAAAATGATTATTATATTTCCTTTTGTTAATTTTGGCTTGGTTCTATACTGACAAGATTAAATTTTATTTTTTTTTTCAGATTATTAACCTAAAGTTGGGACGCATATATATATCTTAAAATTCTTTGTTTCCATTGAAATCAATGACATTGTGAAATAGGAAGGGCCAGGTAGAGTTCTGTGACTGTCACTAGAGGTCTTGTATCTTGATTTACATCCATCTTTAGTAATTCCTTGGTCTAGTGGTTTTATAGTTGTACAGCAAGCTACAAATCCAACTATATAGTGTTATTAGCTCAATTTTTTCCCATTTTTACCTGAAGGTAATTGTAGAAGAGTTTTTCAGATGTTTGAAGAAATTAAGATTTACCAAATGTTATAGTGATGATAGGCCCTTAATTTACTATTTAATAGAAAATATATTATCGTTAAAATGATTAGTTAGTGAACGTTCTTAAAGAGTTCATGCTGTATCCTACACATTTTGTTTTCCGAAGGGCCTACAATGCATCTATTTGATATTTTGTTTTTAAAATTTAGAAACTTAGTCTTTGGTTCTAGAAACCACCTCTCTCTCTCTCTCTTTTTTTTTTTTTTTTTTTGAGAATTCAGAGTACATTTACCTGTTTTTGGTGGTGTGAATCCTTTTGCATGCTCTGTGATTACCTGGGCTGGTTAAAGATGGAAGTTATTCTCATGTTGATAGCCATGGTTTTGTGCAGTGTAATTTGATGGGTCTCTAGGCTAGCACTTCTTTAAAACTGATTGTTTATTGTTTTTGGTTAGAATATTATCTGTTGCCATGGAATGTGACAGCATATAAACAAGTAAATATATCAGAAAATGAAGACAGTCACATAGTAGGTGCTTCAGTAAATGTCCCTTCCTATTTTGAAAATAATTAAACCATATATACCATTAAAAAAAACCTAAATGAATTATTTAAACAAAATTGTAACAGATTATAAATGGATTATTTGAAATGTTAATAAGCATCTACTACTTATGTTGGAATATTAATTTCTTTTTTCTCGTTTTTACTTCCTGAGTTCTCTCCATGCCCTTGTTTCTTGCCAGTAAGGGAGATATGTTAAAAATGTCTGTGCTTTGGTTATTACATTAAAAATATTAAAAGGCAAAATGAATTTTAGTAGAAGGAACTAAATTTAATTACTTTTTGTTTCTTACAGTGAACCTTGCACTTGCACTAGCAGCAAATGATTCGGTAGGTGTATATTAATAGAAATACTAATTTATTAAAATGTTTTTTTAAGACAATGATAAAAAGCATATTGATATTTTTCATTTACTTTGCCAGAAGCTATATAGTGTAGCTCTAGTCATTTCTATGTCTTCAAGGAACTCAAAAATCTGCTAGAAGTACTGGTTACATTTAATAGTACTAATGAAAATGAAAGGGAACCAGTGGTCACAGAATTTAGGCAGCCTCCAGAAGCTAGAAAAGGCATGTAATTCTGCCAGCATCCTAATATTAGCTCATTGATAACCATTTTGAACTTCTGTGATAATTTCTTACGATAGAAGTAGGAAACAAATATAGACAGGAAATCAATTTTCTTAATTTTTTAAAATATATTTTATTGATTATGCTATTACAATTGTCCCATTTTCTCCACTTCACTCCCCTCCACCCTGTACTCCCCCTCCCACCCACATTCCCCTCCCATTGTTCATGTCCATGGGTCCTACATATGACTTCTTTGGCTTCTACATTGCCTATATTATTCTTACCCTCCCCCTGTCTATTTTCTACCTACCATTTATGCTACTTATTCTCTGTACCTTTTCCCCCTTTCTCCCCCTCCCACTCTCTTGTTGATAACCCTCCATGTGATCTCCATTTCTGTGATTCTGTTCCTGTTCTAGTTGTTTGCTTAGTTTGTTTTTGTTTTTGTTTTAGGTGTGGTTGTTAATAACTGTGAGTTTGCTGTCATTTTTACTGTTCATATTTTTTTATCTTCTTTTTCTTAGGTAACTCCCTTTAACATTTCATATAATGAGGGCTTGGTGATGATGAACTCCTTTAACTTGACCTTATCTGAGAAGCACTTTATCTTCCCTTCCATTCTAAATGATAGCTTTGCTGGATAGAGCAATCTTGGATGTAGGTCCTTGCCTTTCATGACTTGGAATACTTCTTGCCAGTCCCTTCTTGCCTATAAGGTCTTTTTTGAGAAATCAGTTGACAGTCTTATGGGAACTCCTTTGTAGGTAACGGTTTCCTTTTCTCTTGCTGCTTCTAAGATTCTCTCCTTCTGTTTCATCTTGGGTAATGTAATGATGATGTGCCTTGGTGTGTTCCTCCTTGGGTCCAGCTTCTTTGGGACTCTCTCAGCTTCCTGGACTTCCTGGAAGTCTATTTTCTTTGCTAGATTGGGGAAGTTCTCCTTCATTATTTGTTCAAATAAGTTTTCAATTTTTTGTTCTTCCTCTTCTCCTTCTGGTGCCCCTATAATTTGGATGTTGGGACGTTTAAAGATGCCCAGGAGGTTCCTAAGCCTGTCCTCATTTTTTTGAATTCTTGTTTCTTCATTCTTTTGTGGTTGGATGTTTCTTTCTTCCTTCTGGTCCACACCATTGATTTGAGTTCCAGTTTCCTTCCCATCACTATTGGTTCCCTGTACATTTTCTTTTGTTTTTCTTAGCATAGCCTTCATTTTTTCATCTAATTTGTGACCAAATTCAACCAATTCTGTGAGCATCCTGATTACCAGTGTTTTGAACTGTGCATCTGATAGGTCGACTATCTCTTCATCTCTTAGTTGTATTTTTTCTGGAGCTTTGTTCTTTCATTTGGGCCATTTTTATCTTCTCGGTGTGCCTGGTATGTAATAAGGGGCAGAACCTTAGGTAGTCCCCAGGGCAGGACAACCCAGGTTGCTGCACTGTGATGCTGTATTTGGGGGAGGGATCCGACAGAGAGCAATGGCTCTTGCTCCACTCTCTGCCTGCTTTCAGTCACTCCCTCTGCTACCCACAATCAAATTGGGCCCTTCTGGTGCTGATTCCTGTGTGGGTGGGTTTGTGTACATTCTGGGACTCTGTGGGTGTGTCCAATGAACTCTCCTGTGAGGCTGGGAGTTTCTCCCACTGCTGCCTCAATCCTCACAGGTGTTTTTAATCAGAGGTTTTAGGCTTTATTTCCCCACTCTGGAGCCCTGGGTTGCGCGGTCTGCTTCGCTTCCACTTTGTTCCTCCCGGTTTATCTGTGCACAAATGTGGGACCGCCGGTCCGCCAGCTGCAGCCTGGCCTGCCCCTTTCCACAATCTGCCACCTCACAGGGTCCACCAGCCTCCACCTTGCCGCGAGTCCTCTCCACCCGGCTGCCCATCTCCACCCCTCCCACTGGTCTGGATGAATGTTTCTTCTTTATCTCCTTGGTTGTTGGACTTCATACAGTTCGATTTTCTGTCAGTTCTGGTTGTTTTTTGTTTTTAAATTTGTTGTTGTCCTTGTTTTGATTGTGCAAGGAGGCACAGTGTGTTTACCTACGCCTCCATCTTGGCTGGAAGTCCCAATTTTCTTAATTCTTGAATATTCATAATGTCTTTATTTTGCCTTCATCTTTGATTGTTTGACTAGATGTAGAATTTCAGGTTTAAAGTAATTTCCTCTCTGAAGCTTGAAAACAAAATTCCATTTTTCTAAGATTTTAATGAGATGTCTGATGCTAGTCTGATTTATATTGCTTTGTAATACCCTATGTTTTCCCTTCAAAGTTTTTAGAGTTTTCTTTGTGTTTTTTAAGGTTAGAAATGTCACAAATATGCATCTGGTTTTTGGCTTTACATTTTTTTTACATGCTTGGAAATTGGCCCAATAATATCAAGGCTGTAGTCTTCTTCAGCTTAGGGGATATTTCTTCATTTTTTACTTTCTGTGATGTGTTCTCACTTTAGAAACTTACTACACAGATATTGACACTGTATGCTAGTTAATTTTTCTCTCATATTCTCCATGAACTTTGTCTTTTGTGTTGGGTTTTGGAAGATATCTTAGACTATGTTCCACACTGCTACATTAAGTTTTAGTTGTTATTTAGTCCTTTTGATTTTTTAAATTCAGAAATCATATTTTTTCAAATTTTCCGGAACTATTTTTTATTTACCAATTGCTGTCCCTTCCCACTTAGAAAATGGTTGTATCATTTGTTTGAATATCTCTGAGAATGATAATTAGAATTAATTAAAATGTTACTTTTAATAATCTTTATTTACTTAGCATGGTGGATCTCATGATGTGGTCCTCAGACCAGCAGAGTCAGCATCACCTGGGAACTTGTTAGACATACAAGATCTTGCACCCCACCCCGCATGTACTGAATCAGGAACCCTGGGGTGGAATCCTGCAATCTGTGTTTTAATCAGACCTCTAGGTGATTTTGGTGCATGCTAAAGTTTGAGAAGCATGGATCTAGAGGTTTTTAAAACTAATCTGCAAATGGCACCCTTTTGTGTTTTCTAATGTGTTTATGTTTTTTATTTAGTTGTAAACTATTTTTTCTCTTGTTTCAATGGGTATTTGAAGAGAATAGAGAAAATGTATGTTTCGGCAACCTTATTGAAGTAAGAGATAGTAATACATTTACAAAAATAATTTTTATTAGGGCACTGAGTTACCCTGGGGAAGGGACCCTGTTTTCTTTAGAGGAAAAAAACAGGGAAAATTCAGTGGGTGGGAAGGTAGATTAATTTGTAGGAATCTTTATTTTGGTTATTTCAGTCAAAGCTTTGAGCCTTAGGACAATGTGAAGCAACTGTGTAATAAGGAATCAAAGGATGAAGAGAAAAAGGGTTGATTGTTAAATGCTTCATGTTAAATGCTGCTAGTCTTGATGAGATGGTAGCTCAGAATTTTTTTTCCCCTCTTTCTGTTTTTGTTTTTTTTTTTCTTCTTTCAGAGATCAGGGATAAGGGCAGCCTCATTTTTAATGCTTTATAAGAAATCGGCAACAAGAAAGGAAAAGCAGTAAGACTTTCCTTGGGCAACATCTTCAGAAAGCACTTAATGTCCTTAGGTGTTCTTAAATGTGTTTATAAAATCTTCCTTAGTAAGCTCTTCAGTATTCTGTGATCCTGGGGAAGGCATTTTTTTGTTTTTTATTTCTCTATATTTTGTAGCAAAGTTAGTGTAGAAATTAAGAAGAAATCAAGGTAATTTGAATAGCACAAAGATAACTAACTCAAAGATAATCTGACATAATATAGTACTTTATGATTGACTACTATCCTGTTATCTTTGATTAATTTATATACACTTAAGATCAATTTTGTATAGTTTGCATATATGATTAATAGTGCTTTTGATTAGGGATTAACATGTTTGGCTGAAACTGTGATCTTCCAGTAGACTATTTGCAATAGAAAAGAAGGGCTGTTCTACATGATTTATATGTGTCTGACATAGTCTTGTGCTCTCTATTTCCCAACTTAAGGTTTTATTAATATACTCATTTAGAGGACGAGCTTGGTTTAGGGGAAACTCAAATTTCCTCTCAGACCTTCTATTTGCCTGAACTGATACAGATGGCTTAGGTCCAAGGACATTTATTGGGGTATGGTACTAGGATATGTTACTTTATGGGGTTAAAAATTCCAGTTAAGATGGTGTCTTTGTAGCCTTTCTAATGATTTATTGCCATGGAGTCTTAATTCCATGGGGTTGTATTGTCCTTAGTCCAACTTTGCTTAAGACCTTAACTCCTTTCTCCTATCTTTTCCATGGGTTGATGCTTACCCTTCTTTAGTATGGAGTGGGAAGACCTAATAAGATGGGTTGTAGGCCTAGGGAAAGCAGGTCCAGGAGGTTATTTATTTTACTTTTAATGTTGGCCTCACTAATCTCTAAACTGGATTGTGTAAAACCAAGGGTGGGGTGGAGGTAATGTAAAATAGTCCATTGGGATGTGGGAGGAAAATTTTTCTTTTCTATTTGTATTAATTTTTATATTTTATGTATGCTTTATAATTTGTACTATATTAATGTAGTAGTGTTAATAGAATTTATAAGTAAATATATTAACATATCTTGAGCATACATGCTTAAACATTTTTACTAATAGGGCTGAATGATCAGAAAGATTTGGATGTCATGTGATTAGGAAAAAGGAATTTCTGGGCTGGGTGATATGCCCAGTTCAAAAGAAAACTACTTTGTAGATTGAGGCAAAGGCCTTATAGGAATAGGGTATGGATTTTCCCTACCTTTTCCTTGCTTTTTATACTTTCCTTTGGGGACATAGAACATAGTATTGCAGAGCAGAATTTATGCTTATGTATGTCATGCATCTAAAAATTGCATCCAGTGGTGGGGTTGGAGCTGGCTCATGCTTGTTCTGTGTGAGCTGATTGTTAAATTTGCATGGATTTTGCAAACCAGTTGATATCATGTTGTTAGCTTGAAATAGGCCATAGTGGGAGTGGCCTATAGAAACCATAGAAATTGGCAAATACTGAAAAGCAGACTCCCTACTCCATCTGGACCAGCTGTTAAAAATTACTGGCACACCATAGTCATGCATATTTATAATCATATTTCTTGATTTTTCTTTTTCAATCTCCCTAACTGCCCTTACCATGGGTCTCCTTCTCCAGTATAAATTTAGTACGTGATGACGAGAGCATAGACCGTGAGAGGGAAACATAGAGGTCACCATTGATAAGCTCTCTGAGGTTCCTAAGTCCATTCATTTTAGTTCAACTGGCTTTTATTGAGCATGTATAACACTAATTGGTAGACATCCTGGGAATAAAAAGAAAAATGTGGATATGTGTATGTAAATGTGTATATATCTGTGTGTCTGCATTTGTGTGTATTTTGATGTATAGCTGAACTAGGTTCAATAATAATTTCTTCTGTGAGTGGGATAATGTTAATTAAAGCAACACTTGATAAGATTTTATTGTGCTTTATAACAGTAGACAAATTATGTACTCTTAAAGGTTTTATAATCCAGTATAGACAGAAGAATGATGAATGTCTTAAATAATGAGATATATTCAAGGTCAAATATAGTAATATATCTGTCTTAGATATGCTAGCTTTTATTCCAGAGAAAAGCAGTCTTTTTTTTTCATGAAGCATTTTCATGAACATAATTATATTTGATTCTCACAGAAACCTGTAATGCAGTGCATGTAACATTTATCAGTTTTACAGTCTTTATTGATTCTGCCCTATCCTTGCCCCATTTCTTCAGCCAGCAAATGTTCTTGTTTCTGTCTCTGAACTATTTTTCCAATGCGTATCTTTCTATTTCCACTGTTGCCACTCTGATTAAGGTTCATGACTTCTTTTTGGCTCGTTCATTTATTTATATTTCAAGTAGTTGTTGAGTGCCTACTTCATCCCTGGCACTTTGTTAGTTAGAGGATGCAGAAATGAATGAGACACATGGCCCCTGCCTTTGAGGAGCTCACAGATTGACAGACCGCTTCAGTGACCTCTTCCCTGCTCATGCTCAGAACTGTTCAGTACATAACGTCAGATTACTTTTCCTAAAGCATTGTCGGAATTATATTGCTCACCTGTTCAGACTCACTGCTGAATGCCTCGATGGTATTTAAGGTCTTCTACGATCTGGCTCCCATCTGCCTTTCTGGGTTTATCTTCAGCTCTTCTAAATGCTCACTGTGTTCAGCCAATATGGGTTACTTGCCTTTGTGTTTGCCCGTGATAGTTTGCAGCCTTTCTTCTACATTTCTATTGGAGTGTTCTCTTCAGCTTTCTTCAGCTTTCTATGTCCCGTCTTCCAGGCTCCCGCATAAGGCTGCCCTGGTTATATCCTGCATAAGGGTGCTTCTTGAAGGGGTTGGGTGATGACGGAAATCCAGGCTACTCTCTTGTTCACGTGCGCCTGCCGGCTGCATTCTAATTCACACAGAGACACTGTGTGAGCTAGCCTTGTCCTGAAGGGAAGCTTAGTGAAGTGCTTGATGAATTCCCCCCAAGTGAAGGTCATTTTCCCATCTTGTGAAATCCAGTAGCACTGTTTACTTGTATTATTATCGAACCCCTGCAGCCATTCTGATAATTTTCATAATGACAAATAATGTAACATTTATTGAACATTTATTATATGTCAAGCTATGTTCCTCATGACATGGTTCTTAACTCATTTACACTTCATAGCAATCATATGGGAATATGTACTATTGTGATCCTTGTTGCAGATAAGAAAGTATAAGCACCTGGAGACTAAGTAGTTTCCCCACCGAGAAGTAAATGGTGGAGCCAGGATTTGAATGCCAACCTAGATCCTGTGCTCTTAACTTATTCACTATACTAATACTGTTTTATGATTAAGAAATGTGTTCTTTTCATCCCTGGCTCCTCTTAGCAGCTGGTACAATGTTTTATGACTTAGGAAATATACAGTACGTGTTTGCTAATGGATGAATTGGGTGCACTGACAGGTTTCACAGGATGTTGGTGCAAAGTTTTGATTTGCTTTGTCTTTTGAGAAGTATGGGGTGAGAGGGCTTGTTGTGGTTTAGTGGCTTATACACGTTTGGCGCTTTTTAAGAAATGGTGTACTCCAGGATTCTCTTTGGCCCTCTATTCATTGTATACTCTTTATCCAGCAATTTCATCTTGTCCCACTGCCCAGCTACTACCTCTGTGCCCTTGTTCCAAATGCATCACCAGCCTGGCTATCTCTCTTGGATACAAGATGACCTTTCTGTCCAATTGTCTATTGTATACGTCCACTTGAATGCTTCATGAGCATTCAAACTTGACATGTGTAAAACTAAACTGGTCTTCTTTTCAACAGCCATCTTTTTCTAGAATATGTGCTCTCATTTCATTCCTTATTGCTCCCATCTTACTCAAACTGTCATTATGGATCTTCTGTGAGGTGATCCCTGCTCTCTATTTTCTTTGCTTTGGGGAAAGGATTAACATTTCCCATATTATTTTAAAAAGGTTTGTTAATCTTGTATGCTAGTCTGTACACTTTGGGGGCAGTGATTTTGGTTTTATTCCTTTTTTAAATCCTCAGTGCCTAGTCCAGTGATGGTACATAATAAGCTCTTAGAAAATGTTGGTAATGACAGTGGAACATGTTAAGTGAAGAGTGGTTGTGAATATATGTATATTTCACATATATGGCAAATTCTAAATGTTTGATAACTTGTCCATAGTTTGTTCATTGCTGAACTCTGCTTTTTACCGTGAGAAATAAAACAATTAAAATCTAAATGTGGGTAGTATATGTGAAGTGCTTAGCACAATGGCTGATACATAGTAAGTTCTATATCATTTTTTAGTATTGGTAGATAAATAAAAGCTATTTGTAAATAATATTTCAAAATAAATGTTCATATGTATTTTATTTACTTGACTATTATAGCAAAACTTATTTTAAGTTTTTACTTATTTTCATTGCTAACATGAATTATTAACTAGTATTTTAATTGGACTTAAAGATGGAAAAGGAAGAAATATTATCTTCAAAGGGTTTGTGTTTCTTTGTGATTTTTTTTTCCTCATTGATGTTTCTGAAAATACTATTGTTTCCCATGATTACATAATGTCTTTACACTTATTCTTTCCAGACATGCTGCTTTTTTCCACAAATTATTATGGGTGGTTTTTAAACATAATTAAGATTGTCTTAACCTTTGAAGTTAGGAAAAATTAGGAAGTTTTAGTTCAAGATTTAGGTTTTGGTTTTTGAAAAGTTCAACTATCTTGGAACAGAACCTACTAAGTACTGCCACTTAAAACACTGTGATTTTCCTCACTGATACTTAAGTATACAGCAGTTGATAGACTAGCTTTTTGATGTCAGGGAAATCTGGGCTTGATTCTGGCCTTTCGCAAACCGTGTGACTTTTGCCTGTACCTACCTCTTAAGGAAGTGAGTGTTAAAGGAGATAAGGCGTATGAAACACTTAGCACAGTGTCTGGCACGTAATATTGTACATGCTAATAAGAAACATATGACTTTTTAAATGTTTTTTTTTTTAAATTTTATTTTTAGTTATTTATGTCCAACATTATTTTGCATTCGTTTCAGGTGTGCAGCATAGTGGTTAGGCAATCATGTGTTTCACAAAGTGGTTCCCCTGATATTTCAAGTACCCACCTGGCTGTATCCATAGTTATTACAGTATTATTGACTATACTTCACATCCCCATGACTATTTTGTAGTTGCCAACTTGTAGTTCTTAATCTCTTTATCTTTTTAATCCAGTTCCCCAACACCCCTACCCTCTGGCAACCATCAGTCTGTTCTCTGTATCTATGAATCTGTTTCCATTTGTTCATTCATTTATTTTGCTAATAAGAGCTAGTTTTTTTTTAATGTTATTTTTATTTTATTTTTATTTGGAGAGAGGGGAAAGAAGGGAGAAAGAGAGGGCGACAAACATCGATGTGAGAAAGAAACATCGATTGGTTGCTTTCCATATTTGCCCCAACCAGGGACTGAACCCGCAACTTAGGCATGTGTCCTAACCAGGAACTGAACTGGTGACCTTTCAGTTTGTGGGACAACGCCCAACCAACAGAACCATACCAGCCAGGCATAAGAGCCATTCTTATTAGCTATTACAACTATTCACATGCCACCTTGAACTTATTATTATTTGGAATATTAGTTAAGATGTGAATTTGGATTAAATATGGATGAAACTGTGTTTTTATAACACATATAGGGAATCCTAATGTATACTATGTAGTTCAAGTGTGTAAAGTTGGCACTCATCTTTTCTTTAGTGCTAGTGTTGTAAAGGGATTACACTATATTAAATTAACCTGTTTTTTATTATAGCTTGGTAATATCTACAACAGATACATTTCTAATGAAAATGTAGTTTGTTTCAATATTATGGTTAGCCATTTTTGAGGAAGGGTACACTATTAGTGTTTGAAGTATAGTTATTTTAAAGCTACAGGGGAAACTGGAGCAAGAGATCCAGAAGGAACAGTTGCAAAATCATTATTTTTTTGCTTCATTTTGTTCTTCAATTCAAAGGTAATTCTTGGTAAGAAGTGTGTTTTATAAGTGCATTTAAATTCACAAATTTTGACATTTACTGAGGAGAGACCTAGATAATATATTTGTGATTAGAGCAAAAGTCTTTACTAAAACTAAGAATTTCTTTTAGGATAAAAAATAAAAATATTAATAATAGCTGATGTTTTTTTTGCAAATATTTGATAATTGTGATGAATTAATCTGATTCTGATGAATTCGTGCCCTTTCTCGCTTGAATCTACTTGTGATGGCTTTCTAGGGGATTATGAGTTTATAATCATGAAAAGAATGAACAGATTTCTGATGAATTACTTTTTTCTTATTCCTTCATATGTAGGTTCATTCATTCATTCATCAAACATTTCTTGAGGGCCTGTCATCTTCTAGGTGCTCTGCTTGTCATGGGGATACAGAATTGAAAGAGGTCTGCCTCTGTTCTCATTCTTCGTTCATTTACAGCCTGAGTGACTGTTTGGGAGATTGTCCTTTCCTGTTGGAGAGAGGACCTTTATATGACTTGATGATTGTTGACAGGTCTTCAGTTTACTCTTCTCATTTACCACAGATGCTCTTCTGAATCTTTCCCACTCTTAAGTCTTTTCTCCCATTCCAGTTTCTTCACTGCCAGCACATGATATCGCCTCCTATTCCGTGAAAAGGGGGCTTTTCATTGGTAACTTACTTCCCTCCCTTATATTCGTTCCTTCTATCATGTGTTTCTGTAATCAACATGACCTTCTTATTCTCCTGCCTCAGAGACAAGAGATATCAAATATGATACCTCTTCTGGGACTCTTGATCTTTCTTTCTTGCCTTTTCTAGGACTTTGACTTATAAATTCCTTTTGGTTACCTTTAGTTTCTCTTTACTAATTCCTCCCCTTCGGTCTCTAGGTTAACTCATCTTATACACACTGAAAAATATGCATGTGTGTTTATTGGGTGGTAAGTAAATGAATCAGCAGGTCTTTTTTAAATCGCTGGACCCCCTCAAATGTCTTCCCTCTGTCACTTTCTCACGATAGCCGCGCTTGAGAGAGTAAGTCTCCCTGGCTGTGTCAGCTTACTCAAGCCTCATGTACTTCTGAACTTCTCCAAGTCAAGTCCTTATCACTTGCTACTGAATTTTCTCTTCTAGTTACCAACTCTCTGCCAGATATACATGTTTGTTCCCTTTCTCTCTTGAATCTACTTGATTTCCTGCTGCATTGGATATTGCTGACCACAGGTGCTGACACCTTGGAGAATATTCGTCTGGCTTTCACAACATCATTCTGTCTTGATTCTTCTATCTTTCTCTGACCCTTTGAATATTTTCTCTAACTTTTCATATTACTCCATTCTTATACATTTTTATTTTTCACTCTGATACTTACATAGCCTTCCTTTGTCTTCAGATACTGCTTCTTCAGTGTCTTTCTCTTTTCTAAGTCCACATCTTTATTTTCAGTAGTTTACTCAACATCTCCATTTGATGTTCTATAGATATGTCAGACTTAAGTGATCAAAATGGAACCACCATAATTTTCTTCCTCTCCATAAGCTGTATTCTTGAATAATTCACTTAATCTTACCATCACCATTTCCATTTTATCTGTAAATGTGTAACAAACTACCCTAAACTTGATATAAAGCAACAACGAATTTATTAATGTCACAAATTCTGTGGAACAGGAATTTGGACAGAGCACAGTAGGGATGGCTTTCTCTGTTCTATGGAGTTTGGGACTTCCCCAGGGAAGCCTCAGATTGCTAGGTACTAGAATTATCTGGGGGCTCTTCACTTACATTTTTGGTGCTTGGACTGGGATGACCTGAAGGCTGAGTTCAGCTGGGATTGTTGTTAATCGGGATGCCTTTCCATGACCTTTCCATGTCACGTGGGCTTCCTCACAGCATGGCAGCCTCAGTGTAGTTGGACTTCATACATGTGGCTCAGAACTCCAAGAGTTAGTGTCCCAGTGAACAAGGACGAAGCTGTATGGCCTTTTGTGACTGAGCCTTGGCTAGATTCTGTATTGAAGTGTTCATGTGTCTTCCCAGGTTAAGGGGAGGGGACACAGATCTCACTTCTTAATGAAAGAAATATCAAAGAATAATATTTCTTTCATTAAGAAATATTTAATGAAAGGTTCAGACTTTTTATCATACTTTCATATTTTAAAACCACCGTCCCAAATCTGCTGATGTCCTATTTAGAAGGACATCACTTGATATCATCCTTTCATTTTACTCATCCCAGTTCATTTTTATGTATCAATCACTAAGTGCTGGACTTTTAATTTGAGAATTATCTCCTTTTCTCTATTTTCATGAACCTAGTAAAGCATTTTATCACCTTTCACTTAAGAGTGGTCTGTAACCTCTTAATTGGTCTATATAATCTCTCCCATCTTGCGTTAAGTAGTGATTCCTCATATTGATTGTAGGATAATTCTTCATACAAGCCTCTATACAAATTGCTTAGTTTGGTTATTAAGGGTTGGCTCCATGTAAATTTCCACTTTGCCCTTGACTTTGCTTCAAGTGCTCCTTTGCATTTACTGTCTTCCTTGCCTTCATTACCTAGCTCCCTTTAATTCTTCAGGTCTTATTTTGCTTGTCACTTCCTCTGTAAAGCCTTCTTAATGGTTTCAAAATATGTTACATTTTCTATGGCTTCATAGGTTTATCTCCTGCTATTGGAGTGACTGTAGCTTCCATGAGGTCATGGACTACATTTTAAATCATCTGCCACTATTGCCTGGCCCATTATTATGTGCTCAGTAAATGCTTGTGACGTGATTTAAAACAGACTACACTTTGGTGGAATTCTCCAAAGGTTTTGACCGAGTTACTGGGCTTTCTCAAATGTCTATAAAATTATCAACTAGTCTTTTTTTTTTTTGACCTTGGGAGAATTATGCTTAGAGAAGCTTTCAAATAAAGGAGTTTATATTCTGTGCTTCAACATTTTTATTTCTGTTAAAACATACAACAAAACCCAGAAACTTATATTTGAAATATTATTCTTGTGTGCCAGAGAATTTGGGGAAATGGGCAAGTGTTAGATTTGAAACAAGCTTTGATAAGATCAAAGTCTATGAGGATAAAGTTGAAGTCAGCATAGTATTGTGTTTTTGGTTGTGGCATTTTAAAACTTTAAATTTGGCCTTGAAATATTTCACATTACAGATTTAATTCCAGCCTACTTCTTTTTGGTCAGGAGCATGTGCTAGTTCATTTTTGGCAGTTTCACTGTGTGAAAGGGCTGGGGTCAGCACTGCCGTGCAGAAATGGGTCAGCGAGTGTTCTGATGAAAGGGAAAAACTTTTAAAGAGTCTTTATTTATTGTTGGTGTAATAAAACAAAATAATTATAAGCTTACTTCCTCTTTCATTCCTCAAATGCTTTGCCAAATGAACCACATCAACCAATTTAACACAAAATGGATTGCTGTTCTAAATAGTTGTTTAGATATTATTCTGAAGAATCTTCTTCAAAAAGTCTCCTCTCTTTTGTCTTCCAAAAGGACATAAGTCTCCTTTGTACTTACGTAAAAATATTAAATAGCTGCTTTAAGAGAGCAGGCAGCTTGTCCTAATTCAATGAGTGATAAAGTATAACCACCTATTTTCAGCTGAGCTAGAAGGAAGAACTCTATCCTACTGTTGCTTTAAAAGATAATTTTATTACTGTCAGGACAGATAACAAGCTAGAATGTTCTAAGAACAATAAATGACAAGTTGGTTTATTGCCTGTGGCTCTTAAACAATGTAACATTCTTAAATTAGGGTAGGAAAGTATTCAGGTGGTCTTTGCATGCAGTCTAGGTCCCCAGCATGGAGTCAGGGTTGCTCTGTGTTTAGATTTTTCCTGAATTGAACAAGACACATAGGTTTCTCCAAACCCTGGGACGGCCTGTAGCTCTCAATGTTGTGCTGGAATGTCGTCCGGATTGTGCTGGGGCTCCGTGCCAGTCACCGTGGAAACTGACCAAGGCTCTGTCTAGTCCTGTTCTTGCGGCCATTTGAGAGAGCTTTAATAAAAGATGACCAACATGTCTCATCCCCTTCTCCACATATGTATTGTCTTTAAAAATATTAAAAATATAGCTTTCTTAAGGGAATATAGAGTATAGATGTATCCTATTTCTGTTAGGCTATTTAAAACATTTTATGCAGCTGAAGAGTATTCCTGCCAAGAAACAATGAAAATTATCATCTTGGCTGGGCATAATTCCATTGGTTTGAGATTTTTGTCTGTTGGCCTCTGTGCTTATATATGCAATGGAATAACAAATGTTAAATTTCCATTTACCTGCTTAGTGCTGGAGAGGGACTCATAGAGATTAAGGCGTGAGTATTTTATCATACCATTGCCAAGTGAAATATGGTTTGAGTTATGGTGTCAGAGACATAAAAGTTAAAAGCATCTGTGAAGAATTAAGGTAATTAAATATTTAGGTATTATAGACATTTAATAGCATCTTTCGAAATAACCAGTTGGTAGCTGAAGTAGGAAAGGCTTTGCATTTATGGTCATCTTTAGAAGTCTGAACCTTGGCGATCTCTCCTGTTTCCCTGGTGAGGAGCTGGTGAACAGGGGGGAAGATCTGAGCAGAAGCTATCTGAGGAGTTGCCTGGTGCTGATAGAAGAGTCTTTTTTTTTTTGTTTTAATTAGTTAATTTAAAGAAATTGAGGTGAAATTCACATTGGTAAAAGAGTTTTGTGTCCTGAGCCACACTGATGGCATTTTTCCATTTTCCAGGGTTTGTTTCATTTTCAAGGTCTGACTCTGGTTTAAAGAGGCAAAATGGGGACTTGGATGATTGAGGCTTCCTTTTGGTTGTTTCCAATAACATGATTTCCTTTAATTTCCAAGAAAGCCTGTTTTATGAGATGAAAATGAAGGGTCTAAGCCTCAGTGCTTCCACAAAGAGAGATACTTCCAGTCATTTGTTTGGGTCCTTACTGAACACTTACCATGTGCGAGGTACTTCTCTGGGTCCTGGCAATATAGTGGTAAAAAACATCCAAGTTCCAATTTTAAGGAGTTTACAGTCTAGTGCAGTGATTTTCAACCTTTTTCATCTCATTGCACACATAAACTTATTACTAAAATTCTGTGGCACAAACAAAGAATATATTGTTTGCTTATCTGACAAAAAAAATAGGTATAATTTTCATTCATTCGTACC